>NC_091993.1:35248512-35554333 GCF_044704955.1 Pristiophorus japonicus | reverse complement strand
CACACTCTCTCTCTCTCTCTCTCTCTCACACTCTCTCTCTCTCTCTCTCTCTTCACACTCTCTCTCTCTCTCTCACACTCTCTCTCTCTCTCTCACACTCTCTCTCTCTCTCTCTCACACTCTCTCTCTCTCTCTCTCACACTCTCTCTCTCTCTCTCACACTCTCTCTCTCTCTCTCTCACTCTCTCTCTCTCTCTCTCACACTCTCTCTCTCTCTCTCACACTCTCTCTCTCTCTCTCACACTCTCTCTCTCTCTCTCTCACTCTCTCTCTCTCTCTCTCACACTCTCTCTCTCTCTCTCACACTCTCTCTCTCTCTCTCACACTCTCTCTCTCTCTCTCACACTCTCTCTCTCTCTCTCACACTCTCTCTCTCTCTCTCTCACACTCTCTCTCTCTCTCTCACACTCTCTCTCTCCTGCCGGAGCTGTTAAGTGTTTCCAGTATTTTCTGTTTTTATTTCTAATTTCCAGCATCCGTAACGTTTTCTTTGTGTTTATCAAGGAGCGGCAACAACATTGAATAAAATCGGCTGGTGTTGTCTGAAGATCCACAATCTATAAGGCACAGTCCATCTGCACCAATTATAAGATCAGAAGTAAAGGAATGGACTCGAACTGGGCCCCAATCCTTCTCTTGTTTGGGATGGTATGCGGTTTATCCCAAGGTCAGTATCACTTGTCATTACTTTACTTGGCCTTTTTGCAGTCTTTTGGTTTCAGGAACATGACTGGGTGAGGGGCGAGTGCAGAGACGGGGCAAGCGGGGAGGGTGAGTGTGGAGACTGGATGACAGGGGAGAGGGGGGGGAGAGGGGGGTGAGTGTGGAGACTGCGGAGGGGGCGGGGGGTAAGTGCGGAGGGGGAGGGGGGGTGAGTGCGGAGTCTGGGCGAGGGGGGTGAATGCGGGGGTGGGGGTGAGTGCGGAATCTGGGAGAGGGGGGTGAGTGCAGAGACTGGGGAGGAGGGGGGGAAGAGGGGGGAGGGGGAGTGTGGAGACTGGGTGGGGGGCGAGTGTGGAGAGGGGGGGGCGAGTGCGGAGACTGGGCGGGGGGGGCCAGTGCAGAGTGGGGGCGGTGGGGCGAGTGTAGAGGCGGGGCAAGTGCGGAGACTGGGTGAGGGGGTGGTGAGAGTGTGGAGAATGGCGGGGGTGCGGGCGGCAAGTGTTGGTGTGTTGAGCCAAAATCCGCCTAAACTTCATATCAACCCGTGCTGTCGCACTATCCGTTTGGTAAATTGTTAATTTACATCGGCCTTTTTTCACTAAAAGGGAATTTATCCCCGAGTGAGAATGTTGACAGAATATGGCTTTGGGATTTTCAATCTTTTCTAACAGCAGAAATCTTCATTTTATCAGAGACTTGTTTCAGCAGAAGTGACTGATGTTTTCCCCCAAAATATCTGTTTCATGGATTAGAACGGCCAGTAATTTAGCAGTGCAGGATTCCGCTCTTTGGCAGGTCTTTGTCTCCCATGAGATGCAGTAAATATGATCTAATAAGCCATCTTTCCAAAGACCATTGCAGACAGATTGTGGGAGCTGCCTCTCCACATCCTTCCCCTTGTGAACCCTCCGTTCTGGGAATGTAACTAGCGTTTAGGAATCTCTGTGACCGGGTTGCAGAGGAGTAATTTTACAGATGGGCTCGACATGAAACATCAGACACATTTTCTTCTTAGACCCTCAACCTTTACTGATCACATGTTTTATTCTGCTTGGCTAAAAATATGAGGATTATGCTTGAGAAAGACAACTTCTACCATGCAGGATATTTAAGTATCTAAGTGAAATTGACATTGAAAATGTTATGAAATCGGCTCAATGACCACTCAGCAATTTAACAGTTTCACAAAACTAAGCTAATCAAAAGCTGAATGCCATTATTACAATTTGGGATTTTTAGGTGAGATATTTTCTGGGATTCAATGTTATCACCCCTCTGAAAAACAGACTGGTTTGCAATGTATCTTTTAAACAATCTGATAACTCAGAATTATAACCGAGAACCTTCCCTGAACACCAGCTACTGGATGTATCCTGTGCTGCAGCATTCTGTTTGGCTGGCTCTCTGACTCTAAGCCACAGAAGATTTATTTAAATAAACTGCTCACAGAATAAGCAGTGAGTCTGATACTTCATTATCCTCCTTGATGCACAAAATAATAAAAATGTCACTCAGTTTCTCTCTATTCAGAGGCAGAAGCTCTCACTTACACTGAAATATGCAAAAAATTTCAAATTGACATAGCTTGGTCAGCACAATCTTAAACACACAGCCTTCAGCTATGCTGGTTGTACAGCAGGGCATCCTCCTGGAAATGTCAGGGGGGCGGGGTAGATATTTGCCGACGCACGAGGACCAGGGGCTCTGCTAACGCACGGAAAAGTCTGCCTTGGTCAATGGCTTTTAACTCATTTGCATCTGAGCTCCGGGTGTCTCTACCAATCAGGGTGAGCGAGCGTGATGACATACTGCAAGAATCAATTTCAACTCCAGTATTTAAAGGCACACTGCAAAAATGACAGTTGATGGATTCTGGAGGAGGGAGAACAAAAGAAGGAATTGTTTAAATGGAGTCCCAATGTTCAACTCCCACAGCTACCTGGACTACACTTCCTCCCACCCCGCACCCTGTAAGGACTCCATTCCATTCTCCCAGTTTCTCCGTCTCCATCGCATCTGCTCTGCCGACGCAACCTTTCACACTAGTGCCTGATAGGTCTTCCTCTTCCTCAACCGAGGATTCCCCTGCGCCGTGGTTAACATGGCCCTCTGCCGTGGTTAACATGGCCCTTTGCCGTGTCCGTTCTATTTCCCGCACCTCTGCTCTCACCCCTTCCCCCTCCCTCCCAGATCCATGACAGGGCTCCCCTTGTCCTCACCTTTCACCCCACCAGCCTCCATGTCCAACAGATCATCCTCTGCTACCTCCATCGTGATCCCACCACCAAACACATCTTCCCCTCCCCTCCCCTCTCAGCGTTCTGAAGGGAACGCTCCCTCCGCGACACCCTGGTCCATTCCACAGTCACCCCCAGCAGCCCCTCCCCTTCGCACGTCACCTTCCCGTGCAAGCGCAGGAGATGCAACACCTGTCCTTTTATCTCCCCCCTCCCTTCCCACTATCCAGGGCCCCAAACACTCCTTCCAGGTGAAAGTGATTTACTTGTACTTCTTGTAATTTAGTATACTGTATTCGCTGCTCACAATGCGGTCTCCTCTACATTGGGGAGGCCAAGCGTAGATTGGGTGACTGTTTTGCAGAACACCTCCGTTCAGTCCATAAGTGTGACCCCAAGCTTCAGCTTGCCTGTCACTTTAATTCCCGGCTCCACTCCCACTCTGACCTCTCCGTCCTCGGGCTCCGACACTGTTCCAATGAAGCTCAACCCAGGCTTGAGGAACAGCAGCTCATCTTTCGCTTAGGCACTTTACAGCCTCTGGCATTGAGTTCAACAATTTCAGAGCGTAACCTCTGCCCAAATTTTGTTCCCTTTTTTTTATTTCTCTGTTTCCCAGGGCAGCTGGTAATTATTCAGCCATTCACACCGATCTCGATGCCTTGGTTCCTAACTTTTGCCATTACCATCTCAATTTGACCCATCATCCCTTTTTTTTATCCCTCAAATCTTTCCTGCCTTCCACCCTACTGGAGACCTCCCTTTTGTTTGTCCCCTTCCCCTGCCCCTTGCACTTTCTTAAGAATCTGTTACATTTTGAAGTTTTTCTATTTCTGACGAAGGGTCATCGACCTGCAATATTAACTGCGATTGGCTCCACAGATGCTGCTGACCCACTGAGTGAGTATTTCCAGCATTTGCTATTTTTTCAGATTCCAGCGTCCGCAGTATTTTGCTTCTGTAGTAGGATTTAGAGTTGGCCTTGAAAGATTTTTTTTAATAATCATTCTTCGGGATGTGGGCACTGTTGGCAAGGCCAGCATTTCTTGTCCATTCCTCGTTGCCCTCGAAGGTGGTGAGCTGTCTCGCTGCAGCCCGTGTAGTGAAGATGCTCCCACAGTGCTGTTAGGGAGGGAGTTCCAGGATTGTGACCCAGCGACGATGAAGGAACGGCCAATATATTTCCAAGTCAGGATGGTGTGTGACGGAGAGGGGAACGTGGAGGTGGTGGTGTTCCCATGCACCTGCTAGGCGGTAGAGGTCGCGGGTTTGGGAGGTGCTGCCGAAGAAGCCGTGGCGAGTTGCTGCAGTGCATCTTGTAGATAGTGCACACTGCAGCCACGGTGCGCCGGTGGTGGAGGGAGTGAGTGTTGAAGGTGGTGGATGGGGAGCCGATCAAGCAGCTGCTTTGTCCTGGATGGTATTGAGCTTCTTGAGTGTTGTTGAAGCTGCACTCATCCAGGCAAGTGGAGAGTATTCCATCACACTCCTGACTTATGCCTTGTAGATGGTGGAAAGGCTTTGGGGAGTCAGGAGGTGAGACACTTGCCGCAGAATACCCAGCCTCTGACCCGCTCTTGTAGCTGTATGGACTAATGGCGTAATGTGATTTTATTCTTTAATTTGGGGAAATGTGTTTTCCACACACTTGAAATTTTATATTTAATTTAATGGGCTCTTTATCCAAATAAGAAACTCCAGAGATAAACCCTGGGTTTGAAAGTATATATACTATGTTGTATTAAATACCAGACAAACATGAACCTAGAGCTAAATCTAGCTACAGTTCAAACATGATTTAGCACGTGAGTGGAGCATCACGCCAGCAGGAATTGATTGGGCTGAATGGCCTGTTTCTGTGCCAGACAGTTGATTAATTCTATAACTATTTTAACAACAAAAAAATGGAAAGGACAAGAGCGTAGAGACATCAGGAAGTAAACGGAGAAAAATAGCAAAGCAGATGAGCATGGTGTCAGAATGCATCATGGAGTGTTACAGATCAGGCACAAGTTGCCACATAGGTTATGGTGTAGTGGCTATAACGGAGAACTGGCTTAAACATGAGCAGGAATGGGAAGTTAACTATCCTGGATAGACCTAGTACAACGGCCAGGAAATCTGTAACTATCAAGGGCAAGCCTTCAAGGCAGAGATAGTTCGCATACAAACCAAACACATTCCCAGAAGGAGGAAAGATGGGGCCTCCAAAGTTAGAGCTCCCAAGATGCCAAAGGAAATACAGATTAAATAAAACAGAAAAAAGAGTTTTATATTTAATTTAATGGGCTTTTTATCCAAATGTCAGGTACAGAATCCAATGGAAAACCAGGCAGTACTGCATACAGTGCTGGTCACCACATTACAGGAAGGACGTGATTGCAATAGAGAGGGTACAGAGGAGATTTACGAGGAAATTGCCAGGAGGAGAGGATTTTAGCTATGAGGAAAGATTGGATAGGCTGGAGTTGTTTTCTTTAGAAAAGAGGCTGAGGGGAGACTTTATTGAGGTATATAAAATTATATGGGGCCTAGATAGAGGATAGGAAGCACCTATTTCCCTTGGCAGAGGGGTCAATAACCAGGGGGCATAGATTTAAAGAAATTGGTGGAAGGTTTAGAGGGGAGTTGAGGAGAATTTGTTTCACCCAGAGGGTGGTGTGGGTCTGGAACTCGCTGCCTGAAAGGGTGGTAGAGGCAGAAACCCTCACCACAGTTAAAAATACTTGGATATGCATTTGAAGTGCAGTAGCCTACAGAGCTACGGAACAAGAGCTGGAAAGTGGAATTAGGCTGCGTAGCTCTTTCTCGGCCTGCACAGACATGATGGGCCGAATGGCGGCCTCCTGTGCAGTAAATTTCAATGATTCTCTGAATACAGAGTGCAGGGGGAAATTGAAAAAGCATATAAGGACAACAAGTATCAGGAAAGATTACTGGGTAACATTAAAGAGAACACCAAAATTTTTTTATAAACATATATAAAGGAATGGTGGGACTGATTTCGGGACCGAAAGGGAGATTTTCTTATGGAGGCAGAGGTATTGAATGAGTAATTTCGATCTCTCTTCACTAGACAAGAGGATAAAGTTAATGTCAGAGTAGAGGAGGGGGGGAGAAGCGATAATAGATAGGATGAAGCTAGATTGGATGGTGTATCTCAAAGATGACAGTGCAGGTGGGATGCATCGTAAGTTGCTGAAGGAAGTTAGGGTGGAAATAGCAGAAGCTCTGACCACAATCTTTCAATCCTCCTTGAATATGGGGGTGGTGCCATAGGATTGGAGGGTTGTAAATGTTACACCCCTGTTCAAAAACTGGAAGAGGGCTAAACCTGGTAACCACAGGCCAATCAGTCTAACATCAGTGATGAGAAAACTACCAGCGACCATTGTTGAGGACAAAACTAATTCTCACTTGAAGAAGCATGGGTTAATAAGGTACAGCCAGCACAGATTTATTGGAGGGTTAATGAGGGGTAGCCAGCATGGATTTGTTAAAGGCAAATCGTGTCTGACGAACTAGATTGAGTTATTTGATGAAGTAACAGAGCGTTGATGAAGGTACTGCAGTAGATGTATATACGTATTTGATAAAGTGCCACATAACAGAATTCATTGGAAAATAGAAGCACATGGTATTAAAGAGACCGTGGTAACTTGGGTACATAATTGGCTAAGGGATAGGGGACAGAGATTGATGGTGAATAGATGACTGGAGAGAAGTGTGCCATGGGGTCCCCCAGGGGTCAAAATTAGGAACATTCCTTTGCTCATATGTAAATGACCTAAACTTGGGTATCGTGAGGACAATTTCAAACTTTGCGGATGATACAAGACTTGGTAACGTAGTCAACAGTGAGGAGGATGGTAGCAGACTCCAGGAGGACAGAGACCTACGGGCGGAAATGGGCAGACACGAGGCAGATGCAATTTAATGTGGATAGGTGTGAAGTGATGCACTTTGGGAACAACATGGAGAGGCGATATAATCTCAATGGTCCTATTTTGAAGGGTTGCAAGAGCAGAGAGATCTGGGGGTGCATATTCACAAATCTTTGCAGGTGGCAGGGATGGTTGATAAGGTGGTTAAGAAAGCGAGGGATATTTGGCTTTACAAATAGGGGCATTGAGTATAGAAACCAGGAACTCGTGCTAAACCTTTACATCACTGGTTAGTCCTCGGCTGGAAAAGTGTGTAAAATGTTGGGTCCCCCACACTTCAGGGAGGATGTTGAGGCCTTGGCGAGGTTTACCAAGATGCTACCAGGGATAAGTTCAGTTGTGGAGAAGCTGGGATTATTCTCGGAGCAGAGAAGGTTAAGAGGAGTTGAATAGAGATATTTAAAATGATGAGCAATTAAGGAGAAACTATTTCTGGCAAGTAGGTTGGTAACCAGAGGCAATAGATTGAAAATAATTGGTAAAAGAACTTCAGGGGGATTTAGGAGAAACTCTCTCACGTGGAGGATTGTTGGGATCTGGAACGCACTGTGAGAGCGATGGAATCCGATTCCACAGGAACTTTCAAAAGGCAATTGGACAAGTACTTGAAGATGACTCATTTCCAGGGTTATGGGGAAATAGCGGGAGATGGGACTGATTGGATCGCTCCGTCACAGAGCCGGCACAGGCACGATGGGCCGATTGGCCTCCTCCTGTGCTGTAAGATTCTATAATTCAATGACCACCTTCTGAGTCCAAAATGCAACTCCTGATTAGACGGTAAGGCTTATATTATACTCAAAGGGAGCTTAATGTAGACTTGGGATTGGCTCAGACTTTGAGGCTTGTTGCGGTCTTGTGGGTGTCTTGAAGCTCACAACTAGATTTGTTGCACGTTCTCTCAGGATTAGGGTAGCATTAAAAGCCATAATCTGGAGGAAGCTGTGAGGCCAGGAGCGAGCATCTTCGAGACAGACATTTTTCTATCCCCTTGATCGAGACTACACCTTCGACCAATCACTTGCCCACAATAAGCTTCTTCAAAAACAGCTCAGGAATTGATTGACACTCCCTTCATCCATTGTCTTAGATATAACTCAGTTACGCAGCTTTCCATGTCAATTAGTATTTTGTTTCAACCATGAGGTATGAGTTATCAGTTCTTATAATCCAGCCTGTCTGGAGCCAAGTTTCCTCTTTTTTTTATACAAAACTTTTTTTACTACATATTCACAGCATCACAGAAGCCAGTTTTCAGCCAATTTGATTCACTCCACGTGATGTCAAGACACAGCTGAGCGCACTGGATACAGCAAAGGCTACAGCTTCTGACAACATCCTGGCTGTGGTGCTCAGAACCTGTGCTCCAGAAATAGCCGTGCATTTACCACCTTAAACATTCACTCCCTCCACCACCAGCGCACCATGGCTGCTGTGTGCACCATCTACACGATGCAGTACAGCAATTCACCAAGGCTTCTTCGGCAGCACCTCCCAAACCCCCAACCTTCACCACCTAGAAGGACCAGGGCAGCAGGTGCTTGAGAACACCACCCGCTCACACCATCCTGACCGGGAAATATATCGGCCGTTCCTTCATCGTCGCTGGGTCACAATCCTGGAACTCCCTCCCTAACAGCACTGTGGGAGCACCTTCACCACACGGACTGCAGCGGTTCAAGAAGGCGGCTCACCACCACCTTCTCACGGGCAATTAGGGATGGGCAATAAATGCCGGCCTTGCCAGTGACGCCCACATCCCAAGAATTCACTTCTTTTTTTTTTTAATGTCATGTTTGCACCTAAAATGGATTCCTTGACAGAGCAAGGGTTGGAAATCTCTCTTTGCATTCCCTATACTTTAACATTTTATTGTTTTGATGTTCCAGATATATTAATCTAGAATTTCCTGACCTAGACACTGGATAGTAGGTGGCTGAATTCACGAGTGGAGTTCAGGGGAATCACTCAGTTCTCTCTTGCTGCTTCTCCTTTTCAGGTCATTGGGAATGGACATCTTGGTTTAATATCGACCATCCTGGTGGGAGTGGAGACTATGAGCGGCTTGATGCAATCCAACGTTATTACCAGGAAAGGATCTGCCCAAAACCAGTTGATGTTGAAGCTCGGACTATCCACGGCATTCCTGCCACACTCGCTGGGGAGGTAGTGCACCTCAGTCCTCGTCTCGGCTTCTGGTGTCTCAACAAGGAGCAACATTCGGGGAAGCACTGCTCGAATTATGCTGTCCGCTTCAGATGTCCCAAAGGTTAGCAACACTCTCTGGTCAGGCAGAAAATTAATTAGCAAACTATTTGAACACAAGGTTTATACTGGATTCCTCTGTTATATTTCTTTATTTTGTTTGAGTACATATATCCAATAATTCATCTATTTACAACATACATGACACCTTTTTAACCATGTGTAAGCTTGTCAGGCTTTCAAGAGAAAAATCACACTTTTTCACTGGCTCATGTTGACAGTTCCAATCCCAATCAGAACAATATGGAAGGCAAAATACTGCAGATACTGGAATCTGAAATATAAACACAAAATGCTGAAAATACTCAGCAGCTCAGGCAGCATCTGTGGACAGAGAAAGAATTAATGGCCTGGATATACCATCGCCGAATCCCCCACCATCAAGATTCTGGGGGTCACCATTGAATAAAAACTTAACTGGACCAGCCACATAAATACTGTGGCTACAAGAGCAGGTCAGAGGCTGGGTACTCGGTGGCAAGTGACTCCCCAAATCCTTTCCACCAGTTACAAGTCAGGAGTGTGATGGAATACTCTCCACTTACCTGGATGAGTGCAGCTCCAACAACACTCAAGAAGCTCGACACCATCCAGGACAAAGCAACCGCTTGATTGGCACCCCATCCACCACCTTAAACATTCACTCCCTCCACCACCGGCGCACCGTGGCTGCAGTGTGTACCATCTACAAGATGCACTGCATCAACTCGCCAAGGCTTCTTCGGCAGCACCTCCCAAACCCACAACCTCTACCACCTAGAAGGACAAGGGCAGCAGGTACATGGGAACACCATCACCTCCACGTTCCCCTCCCAGTCACACACCATCCTGACTTGGAAATATATTGTTGTTCCTTCATCATCGCTGGGTCACAATCCTGGAACTCCCTCCCTAACAGCACTGTGGGAGCACCTTCACCACACGGACTGCAGCGAGACAGCTCATCACCACCTTCTCGAGGGCAATTGGGGATGGGCAATAAATGCCGGGCTTGCCAACGATATACCATTAATGAACAAAAACAATATTACTAGGGGCGGGTTATATCGGCGGGGGAGGGGTGGCGTTTCGGACAGGACACTGGTGCTGTCGAAGAAGCCTTGAAGCTGCACTCATCCAGGAAATGAGAAATTGTTCCATCACACTCCTGAATTGTGCCTTCTAGATGGTACAAAGACTCTGGATAATCAGGTGAGACACTCACCACAGAATACCCAGCCTCTGACCTGCTCTTGTAGCCACAGTATTTATGTGGCTGGTCCAGTGAAGTTTCTGGTCAATGGTGGCCTCCAGGATGTTGATGGTGGGGGATTCGGCAATGGTAATGCTGTTGAATGTCAAGGGGCGGTGGTTAGACTCTCGCTTGTTGGAGATGGTCATTGCCTGGCACTTGTGTGGTGCAAATGTTACTAGTCGCTTATGAGCCCAAGCCTGAATGTTGTCCAGGTCTAATTGCATGTGGGTATGGAGTGCTCCATTATCTGAGGAGTTGCGAATGGAACTGAATACTGTGCAATCATCAGCAAACATCTCCACTTCTGACCTAATGTAGTGGGAAGGTCATTGATGAAAAAGCAGAAGATGGTTGGGCCTAGGACACTGCCCTGAGGAACTCCTGCAGCGATGACCTGGGGCTGAGATGATTGACCTCCAACCACCACAACCATGTTCCTTTGTGCCGGGTACGACTCCAGCCATTGGAGAGTTTCCCCGATTCCCATTGACTTCAGTTTTTCCTGGGCTCCTTGATGCCACACTCTGCCAAATGCTGCCTTGATATCATACAAACATATGAACAATGACGGACAGGTAAAGACCACCTGGTCCATCCAGCCTGTCCCACACAATCGCGATACCTTGTGTATCACAACATGTACTCTCTACCCCCACCCCAAATCCTGTGATCTCCTGAGAGAGGTAAAAAACAGATTTTAAAAACCCAGGTCAATCTGGGAAATTCCTCTAAAACCTATCTAGGTGATCGAAACTAGTCCAGGAGATCACTCTGGCCATTAAATTCCCTGCAGTACCTGCCTTCTGTAAGGGTTAATCGCGCCACAGCCAGAAACAAATCCAGCTTTTGCTTGAGGGAGTTCAGTGGGTCTGCATCAACCACATGAAACGGCAGCTTGTTCCAGAGGGCTACTGTTCTCTGGGGAAAGACCCACCTGACGTCGATCTAGCCCAATACAACCTCAGTGTATGCCCCCTGGTCCTGCCTAACCTGTTTCATTGATATCCAGAGCAGTCACTCTCCCTTCACCTTTGGAATTCAGCTCTTCTGTCCATGTTTGGACCAAGGTTGTAATGAGGTCTGGAGCCGAGTGGTCCTGGCGGAACCCAAACTGAGCATTGGTGAGCAGGTTAATGGTACGAGCCATTTGAAAGCGTTATCAATGACACCTTCCATCACTTGCATAGGATTACATACATCGGATATACGGCCCAGAAACAGGCCATTCGGCTGCCGTTTATACTCCACTCGAGCCTCCTCCCGTCTTTCCTCATCTAAATCTATCAGTGTAACCCTCTATTCCCTTCTCCCCCATATGCTTGTCTAGCCTCCCCTTAAATGCACCGATACTATTCACCTCAAACACTCCCTGTGGCAGCGAGTTCCACATTCTCACCACTCTCTGGGTAAAGAAGTTTCTTCTGAATTCCTGATTGGATTTCTTGGTGACTATCTTACATTGATGGCCTCTAGTTGTGCTCTTCCCCACGAGTGGAAACATTCTCTCTGTACCCACTCTATCAAAACCTTTCATCATTTTAAAGACCTCTATTAGTTCACCCCTCCATCTTTATTCAAGAGAAAAGAGACCCATCCTGATATGTACACCCTCGCATTTCTGGTATCCTCCTTGTAAATCTTCTCTGCACCCTCTCCAGCGCCTCTATATCCATTTTATAATACAGCGACCAGAACTGTACGCAGTACTCCGTGTGGTCTAACCAAGGTTCGATACAGGTTTAGTATCACTTCCCTACTTTTCAATTCTATCTCTCTGGAAATAAACCCTAGTGCTTGGTTTGCTTTTTATGACCTTGCTAACCTGTGTCGCAACGTTTAGTGATTTATGTATTTGTATCCGAGATCCCTTTGTCCCTCTATCCCACTCGGTGCGAGTAATAAGTGACTAATCTTCCTACCAAAATGTAATTTTTCTGTGTTGAACTTCATTTGCCAATTATATGCCCATTCTGCAAGTTTATTAATGTCCCCCTGTAATTTGTTGCAGTCCTCCTCAGTATTGACTATTCCCCCAATGTGGTGCAATCCGCAAATTTAGAAATTGTGTTTTTGATTCCAAAGTCTAAATCTTTAATATAAATTGTGACCAACCGAGGTCCCAGCACTGATCCTTGTGGAACACCACTACCCACCTTCTACCACTGTGAATAGCTGCCCTTTACCCCACTCTCTGCTTTCTGTCTTGAAGCCAGCTAGCGATCCATTCTGCTACTTGTCCCCTGACTCTGCATTCTCTGACCTTGTTCATCAGTCTAGTATGGAGTATCTTATCGAAGGCCTTTTGAAAATCTAGATATATTACATCTACTGCATTACCACTGTCTACTCTCTCTGTTACCTCTTCAAAACATTCAATGAGGTTGGCCAAGCAAGACATTCCCTTTTGAAATCCATGCTGACTATTCATTATTATATTTTTGGTTTCTAGATGTTCTTCTATTTTCTCCTTTTTTAGTAGGGATTCCATTATTGTTCCTACCACTTTTCTGATGATTGAGAGTAGACTGATGTGGCAGTAATTGGCTCAATTGGATTTGTCCTGCTTTTTGTGGACAGGATATACCTGGGCTGTTTTCCACATTGTCGGGTTTATGCCAGTGTTGTAGCTGTACTGGAACAGCTTGGCTAGAGGTGTGGCTAGTTCTGGAGCACAAGTCTTCATCACCTGGGGCCAGGATGTTGTCGGGGCCCATAGCCTTTGCTGTATCCAGTGCACTCAGCCGTTTCTTGATAGCACGTGGAGTGAATCGAATTGACTGAAGACCGGCTTCTGTGATGGTGGGGACCTCAGGAGGAGGCCGGTATGGATCATTCACTCGGCACTTCTGGCTGAAGATGGTTGAGAATACTTGAGCTTTGCCGTTTGTACTCACGTGCTGGGTTCTGCCATCATTGAGGATGGGGATATTCATGGTACTTCATCCTCCCGTTAATTGTTTCATTGTCCACCACCATTCACGACTGGATGTGGCAGGACCGCAGAGCTTTGATCTGATCCGTTGATTGTGGGATCGCTTAGCCCTGTCTAGCATGCTGCTTCTGCTGTTTAGCATGCATGTAGTCCTGTGTTGCAGCTTCCCCAGGTTGGTACCTCATTTTTAGGTATGTTTGGTGCTGCTCCTGGCATGCTCTTCTACACTCCTCATTGAACCAGGGTTGGTCCCCTGGCTTAATGCTAATGGTAGAGTGAGGGATATGCTGGGTCATGAGGTTACAGATTGTGGTGGGATACAATGCTGCTGCTGATGGCCCACAAAGCCTCATGGATGCCCAGTTTTGAGCTGCTGGATCTGTTCTGAGTCTGTCGCATTTAGCATGGTGGTAGTGCCACACAACATGATGGAGGGTGGCTTCAGTGTGAAGAGGGGACTTTGGGCTGTATTTTCGCCATGATTGGGCGCTGTTTATTGGTGTGAAATCTTCCTTTTGTTTGTGCACTGCCACCCACTGTTTTATTTTCTTTGGCTCCCAATGACATCATAACTGGATCCGCGCCGTTTTTGGCCATTTCTTCAGTTAAGCGATTTTCCCCATAGGCGATTTTTCTGAGCACGGCACACAGCGGCCAAAAGCACCACCAAAAAAACCTTCTGTAAAGTTGAGGAATCGCCGCAGTGCACAAGAGGACAGGAACAAGGCAATACGAATATAACATAAAATACTTTATTTTTTTCACGGGGAACTCATTTTTGGAGCAAGGGAAGATTTCTGGGCCAAAACAACTGCTTCCCCCCTCCCCCCCCCCCCCCCCCCCCCCCCATTGGACCCGCTGCAATCTCGGGCTGATTGCACCCCTTCCCCCCCCCCCCCCCCCCGAGAGCTGAAGTTCAGGAGTGGGGGGCCAGGATTGCAGTGGGTCTGGGGGTGGGGGGCGGTGGTTAGGGGTCTGGGGCGTGGGGGGAGCGGTCGTCCTGAGTCCAGCGGGGGTGGGGGGGGGTCCTTTCCCGGGAGCGGGCTTCAGCGTCTCTGGTTGCCCTGGCAACTTCAGCCTTTCGCGCATGCCCGGAGAGTTTTTGGTGCAGACTTAAAGCTCCGCCCCCCAGACTAACTTTGGAAAGTGCAGCGCCAAATTCAAATATTTCTTTGGTGAAAGTCCCGATTTTTTTTTTTTTTTTTTCCCGGCAGATACGTAAACAAATAAATCGGTCCACAATGACTGTGGTGGTCACTGCTACCAGTGCTGTCATGGACAGATGCATCTGCGACAGGTAGATTGGTGAGGACAAGGTCAAGTAGGTTTTTCCCTCATGTTGGTTCTCACCACCTGCCGCAGGCCCAGTCTGCCAGCTGTGCCCTTCAAGGCTCGGCCAGTCGTGGTGCCACCGAGCTGGTCTTGGTGATGGACATTGAAGTCCCCCACTCAGAGTATATTCTGTGCCTTTGCAATCTCAGTGCTTCTTCCAAGTGGTGTTGAACATGGAGGAATATTGATTCCTCAGCTGAGAGGGCAGTAGGTGGTAACCAGCAGAAGGTTCCCCTGCCCATGTTTGACTGGATGTCATGGGGTCCGTACTCAATATGAACACTCCCGGGGCCCCTCCCTCCGATTTATACCATTGTGCCACCATCCCTGTTGGGTCTGCCTGCCGGTGGGACAGAACATACCCAGGGATGGTGATGGAAGAGTCTGGGATGTTGGCTGAAAGGTATGATTCTGTGGGTACAACTATGCCAGGCTGCTGCTTGACTAATCCGTGGGACAGCTCTCCCAATGTTGGCACAAGTCCTCAGATATTGTGATACGCAAGGTATGGAAATTGTGTGGGACAGGCTGGATGGACCAGGTGGCCTTTACCTGTCCATCATTGTTCGTACGTTGGTGAGGACTTTGCAGGGTCTGGGTGTGCCTTTGTCGTGTCTGTAGCCAGTGGCGAGGTCAATGCTGGGTGAGAGATCAGATTTTAATCATACCATACTACTTTTGTAGCAGTTTGCTACAACGGAGTGTTTCCCTGGGCCTTTTCAGGGGGCAGTTAAGAATCAATCTCGTTGCTGTGGGTCTGGAGTCACCTATAGGTCAAACCGGGTAAGGACGGCAGATTTCCTTCCCAAAAGGACATCAGTGAACCAGATGGGTTTTTATGACCATCCGCAGAGTAGTTTCAGGTTCACCATTACTGAGACTCTATTCCAGATTTATTTAATTAACTGAATTGAAATTCCCCAGATGGCGGGGTGGGATGTGAATTCTAGTCTCTAGGTCATTTGTCCAAGCCGCTGGATTCCTGGTCCCGTGACATAACCACTGTGCTACTGTACCCTGAAGCTGTGCTCGCTTCCCAAGGCCTGGAAAACCTGGCTGGCCAGAGTTAAACCTGAGGCTGCAAGCCCTGTTCAAAATATTCAAATTGCCAAGCTGCCTCCTGGGAATGGCTCGGCTGTCTGCATTAAACCAAGAAATGGGTGGATTCGGGTCGGGTTTGAGATTGAACATTTTTTAATATCTGACTTGACCCACCCATCTTTGGGGTTAAAATTCAGCCCAGTGAAACTACAAGTGGACGTTGTCAGATCCAATCGCATCAATTGCGAGAAAAACTGAAGGCTACTGGACCAATTATTTTCTCCCCCTTTTGACTGCATTCAAAACTTGAGGCAGGAAAGTTTTGAGGAGCCGATGGTGTTTGTGTCACCACAGAAGTTAAACAAACGAGTTGCTGAAGTGCAGTTTTTAAAATACTTTAAATTTTCCTCAAAAGCACATTAATGGGGAATGTCCAGCTGTTATTTTCTTCCCTCTTTTGGAGCAGCCACCTTTTTGAGAAAAGGAAATGATTTTGGTGTGATTGCATTAACTGGATTTATTGAGCATTCTGTCACTACCCTGGTGAAATTGCCCAGGTGAGGAAAAGCTAAGGGAGTAAATGGAAGTGAAGGTAAGATGGAAGAGGCAGAAGCTGTACAATCCCATCTTTGAGAAAGCTGGGAGTAGTGCGTTGTGGAAAGAGGGGTGGTTTGAAATGGAGTGAGATTTGCATGGTGTTGGAAAGGTAGAGTAGCAGCGTGAATGGGGAGAGTGGGAAAAATGTACTAAAATAACTGTAGGCTGGAGAAAGAGTCCCAGGTTAAATTAGTGAGGAAGAAGAGTGTGGTTATGGTTCGAGAGATGGGGGGATTGTTGGAGACAGTGGCCATTTGTCTAGGGCCCTGCCATCATTGCAAGCACCCCAATTTCCTGGCTCATGGACTAGGTAGGTGTCAAAGAACCATGTACTGCAGCGAGCTTAGTGTTGGACATCAATCAGGCGTAATCCTGGTCACACTATGCAATTTTAGGATCGTAAGGAGTCATTTGAAACTTTGGCACTTGGGCAATAGCAGGTGGTCTGGCTGTTCGGGAATTGGCCCAACGTTCATCCCTATATTGTGGCTCCAAGTGCTGATTCAATAGAACCGTTAGTGGAATTTCCAAAAGCAGGTTAACTTCCCAACCTATTGGCTAGGGAATGGTTCAAGATGTGGACAAACATAAGGAGAAAGTGAAGGAAAATAAAGTAAAAATGGGAAGAAATACCATTTTAATATTCCAGAAACTAAACACGTTCTTGCTTATTTCCTCAGGATCCATATCTGCTGTAGCTCCGAGTTCCTGGTCCCAGTGGGCAGACTGGGGCGCGTGCTCAGCGGCCTGTGAGCAGACAGGAGTGCAGACACGCAGACGGACTTGTTCCACGCACACCCAGAATTGGGAGCAGCAGTGTCCTGGTCCTGTGGAGGAGGGGAGGATGTGCACGGGCCCAGCTTGTGCAAGTACGTGAAATCACATGTTTAACATTCCCAATGTGACTCTCTGTGGGAGACTGCAATGATATCTGATTAGCTTCAACAGAAATATTTATATAGAAACATAGAAAATAGGTGCAGGAGTAGGCCATTCAGCCCTTCTAGCCTGCACCGCCATTCAATGAGTTCATGGCTGAACATGCAACTTCAGTACCCCATTCCTGCTTTCTCACCATACCCCTTGATTCCCCTAGTAGTAAGGACTTCATCTAACTCCTTTTTGAATATATTTAGTGAATTGGCCTCAACAACTTTCTGTGGTAGAGAATTCCACAGGTTCACGACTCTCTGGGTGAAGAAATTCCTCCTCATCTCGGTCCTAAATGGCTTCCCCCTTATCCTTAGACTGTGTCCCCTGGTTCTGGACTTCCCCAACATTGGGAACATTCTTCCTGCATCTAACCTGTCTAACCCCGTCAGAATTTTAAACGTTTCTGTGAGGTCGCCTCTCATTCTTCTGAACTCCAGTGAATACAAGCCCAGTTGATCCAGTCTTTCTTGATAGGTCAGTCCCACCATCCCGGGAATCAGTCTGGTGAACCTTCGCTGCACTCCCTCAATAGCAAGAATGTCCTTCCTCAGGTTAGGAGACCAAAACTGTACACAATACTCCAGGTGTGGCCTCACCAAGGCCCTGTACAATTGTAGCAACACCTCCCTGCCCTTGTACTCAAATCCCCTCGCTATGAAGGCCAACATGCCATTTGCTTTCTTAACCGCCTGCTGTACCTGCATGCCAACCTTCAATGACTGATGTACCATGACACCCAGGTCTCTTTGCACCTGCCCTTTTCCTAATCTGTCACCATTCAGATAATAGTCTGTCTCTCTGTTTTTACCACCAAAGTGGATAACCTCACATTTATCCACATTATACTTCATCTGCCATGCATTTGCCCACTCACCTAACCTATCCAAGTCGCTCTGCAGCCTTATAGAATCCTCCTTGCAGCTCACACTGCCACCCAACTTAGTGTCATCCGCAAATTTGGAGATACTACATTTAATCCCCTCGTCTAAATCATTAATGTACAGTGTAAACAGCTGGGGCCCCAGCACAGAACCCTGCGGCACCCCACTAGTCACTGCCCGCTATTCTGAAAAGTCCCCATTTACTCCTACTCTTTGCTTCCTGTCTGACAACCAGTTCTCAATCCATGTCAGCACACTACCCCCAATCCCATGTGCTTTAACTTTGCACATTAATCTCTTGTGTGGGACTTTGTCGAAAGCCTTCTGAAAGTCCAAATATACCACATCAACTGGTTCTCCCTTGTCCACTCTACTGGAAACATCCTCAAAAAATTCCAGAAGATTTGTCAAGCATGATTTCCCTTTCACAAATCCATGCTGACTTGGACCTATCATATTACCTCTTTCCAAATGCATTGCGATGACATCCTTAATAATTGATTCCATCATTTTACCCACTACCGATGTCAGGCTGACCGGTCTGTAATTCCCTGTTTTCTCTCTCCCTCCTTTTTTAAAAAGTGGGGTTACATTGGCTACCCTCCACTCCATAGGAACTGATCCAGAGTCAATGGAATGTTGGAAAATGACTGTCAATGCATCCACTATTTCCAAGGCCACCTCCTTAAGTACTCTGGGATGCAGTCCATCAGGCCCTGGGGATTTATCGGTCTTCAATCCCATCAATTTCCCCAACACAATTTCCCGACTAATAAGGATTTCCCTCAGTTCCTCCTCCTTACTAGACCCTCCGACCCCTTTTATATCCGGAAGGTTGTTTGTGTCCTCCTCAGTGAATACCGAACCAAAGTACTTGTTCAATTGGTCCGCCATTTCTTTGTTCCCCGTTATGACTTCCCCTGATTCTGACTGCAGGGGACCCACGTTTGTCTTTACTAACCTTTTTCTCTTTACATATCTATAGAAACTTTTGCAATCCATCTTAATGTTCCCTGCAAGCTTCTTCTCGTACTCCATTTTCCCTGCCCTAATCAAACCCTTTGTCCTCCTCTGCTGAGTTCTAAATTTCTCCCAGTCCCCGGGTTCTCTGCTATTTCTGGCCAATTTGTATGCCACTTCCTTGGCTTTAATGCTATCCCTGATTTCCCTTGATAGCCATGGTTGAGCCACCTTCCCTTTTTTATTTTTACGACAGACAGGAATGTACAATTGTTGTAGTTCATCCATGCGGTCTCTAAATGTCTGCCATTGCCCATCCACAGTCAACCCCTTCAGTATCATTCGCCAATCTATCCTAGCCAATTGACGCCTCATACCTTCAAAGTTACCCTTCTTTAAGTTCTGGACCATGGTCTCTGAATTAACTGTTTCATTCTCCATCCTAATGCAGAATTCCACCATATTATGGTCACTCTTCCCCAAGGGGCCTCGCACAACGAGATTGCTAATTAATCCTCTCTCATTACACAACACCCAGTCTAAGATGGCCTCCCCCCTAGTTGGTTCCTCGACATATTGGTCTAAAAAACCATCCCTTATGCACTCCAGGAAATCCTCCTCTACCGTATTGCTTCCAGTTTGGTTAACCCAATCTATGTGCATATTAAAGTCACCCATTATAACTGCTGCACCTTTATTGCACGCACCCCTAATTTCATGTTTGATGCCCTCCCCAACATCACTACTACTGTTTGGAGGTCTGTACACAACTCCCACTAACGTTTTTTGTCCTTGGGTATTCTGCAGCTCTACCCATATAGATTCCACATCATCCAAGCTAATGTCCTTCCGAACTATTGCCTTAATTTGCTCCTTAACCAGCAATGCTACCCCACCTCCTTTTCCTTTTATTCTATCTTTCCTGAATGTTGAATATCCCTGGATGTTAAGTTCCCAGCCCTGATCATCCTGGAGCCACGTCTCCGTAATCCCAATCACATCGTATTTGTTAACATCTATTTGCACAGTTAATTCATCCACTTTATTGCGGATACTCCTTGCATTAAGACACAAAGCCTTCAGGCTTGTTCTTTTAACACCCTTTGTCCTTTTAGAATTTTGCTGTACAGTGGCCCTTTTTGTTCTTTGCCTTGGGTTTCTCTGCCCTCCACTTTTCCTCATCTCCTTTCTGTCTTTTGCTTTTGCCTCCTTTTTGTTTCCCTCTGTCTCCCTGCATTGGTTCCCATCCCCCTGCCATATCAGTTTAAATCCTCCCCAACAACGCTAGCAAACACTCCCCCTAGGACATTGGTTCCGGTCCTGCCCAGGTGCAGACCGTCCGGTTTGTACTGGTCCCACCTCCCCCAGAACCGGTTCCAATGCCCCAGGAATTTGAATCCCTCCCTGTTGCACCACTGCTCAAGCCACGTATTCATCTGCGCTATCCTGCGATTCCTACTCTGACTATCACGTGGCACTGGTAGCAATCCCGAGATTACTACTTTTGAGGTCCTACTTTTTAATTTAGCTCCTAGCTCCTTAAATTCGTTTCGTAGGACCTCATCCCTCTTTTTACCTATGTCGTTGGTACCAATGTGCACCACGACAACTGGCTGTTCTCCCTCCCTTTTTAGAATGTCCTGCACCCGCTCTGAGACATCCTTAACCCTTGCACCAGGGAGGCAACATACCATCCTGGAGTCTCGGTTGCGGCCGCAGAAACGCCTATCTATTCCCCTCACCATTGAATCCCCAATCACTATTGCTCTCCCACTCTTTTTCCTGCCCTCCTGTGCAGCAGAGCCAGCCACGGTGCCATGAACTTGGCTGCTGCTGCCCTCCCCTGATGAGTCATCCCCCTCAACAGTACCCAAAGCAGTGTATCTGTTTTGCAGGGGGATGACCACAGGGGACTCCTGCACTACCTTCCTTGCACTGCTCTTCCTGTTGGTCTTCCATTCCCTATCTGGCTGTGGACCCTTTCCCTGTGGTACGACCAACTCGCTACACGTGATACTCACGTCATTCTCAGCATCTGCTTCAGGAATGAAATAGAAGGTTTCTGAAACTATCCTAAATCACTGGAGACAAATTAAGCCAATCGGATTCTAATTATTCTGCTTGTCACCTCGTCTCTACAATGCTGGAGACACTAATCAGATTTACCAATCTCCCTTTCCTCACCAATGTGACTATTGCTATGAATTGTATGCAACAACAATGTCATGCTCCAGCAAAGAAGTAATCACATTTTAATTCTACTGTAATGAAGGTGGGCAGACCTCCCACAGTGAATATGACTAATGCTAAAGATGTGGTGTACCGTATTTTATCACAGATGAGTTTTGCTTGAACTTTGTATCCTATTACACACACAAACCTAGTCTCTGGAGCATCTGCTTCTCAACACACTTCAAAAGGACAAAGACTTGCATTTATATAGCACCTTTTTATGACCTCCGGACGTCCCAATGCGTTTTATAGCCAATAAAATACTTTTTGAAGAGTAGTCACTTGCAATGTAGGAAACGTGACAGCCAATTATAGAATCATAGAAATTTACAGCACGGAAGGAGGCCATTCGGCCCATCATGTCCGCACCGGCCGACAAAGTGCCACCCAGCCTAATCCCTCTATCCAGCTCTCTGTCCGTAGCCCTGTAGGTTACGGCATTTCAAGTGCACATCCAAGTACTTTTTAATTGTGGTGAGGGTTTCTGCCTCTACCACCCTTTCAGGTAGTGAGTTCCAGACCCCCACCACCCTCTGGGTAAAGACCCATATCTCCTCTATACCTTCCCCCACTTACTTTAAATCTATGCCCTCTGGTTGTTGACCCCTCTGCCAAGGGAAACAGGTCCTTCCTATCAACTCTATCCAAGCCCCTCATAATTTTATACACCTCAATCAGGTCTCCCCTCCGTCTCCTCTGTTCCAAAGAAAACAGACCCAGCATTTCCAATCTTTCATCATAACCAAGATTCTCCAGTCCAGGCAACATCCTCGTAAATCTCCTCTGCACCCTTTCTAGTGCAATCACATCTTTCCTGTAGTGTGGTGACCAGAACTGCACGCAGTACTCCAGCTGTGGCCTAACCAGTGTTTTATACAGTTCAAGCATAACCCCCCCTGCTCTTGTATTCCATGCTTCGACTAATAAAGGCAAGTATTCCATATGCCTTCTTAACCACCTTATCTACCTGGCCTGCTACCTTCAGGGATCTGTGGACATGCACTCCGAGGTCCCTTTGTTTCTCTACACTTCTCAGTGTCCTACCATTTAATGTATATTCCCTTGCCTTGTTAGCCCTCCCCAAATGCATTATCTCACACTTATCCGGACTGAATTCCATTTGCCACTGTTCTGCCCACCTGACCAGTTCATTGATATCTTCCTGCAGTCCGCAGCTTTCTTCTTCTTTATCAACCACACAGCCTATTTTAGTGTCATATGCAAACTTCTTAACCATATCCCCAACATTCAGCTCTATGTTATTGATTGATACTGCAAAAAGCAAGGGACCCAGCACTGAGCCCTGTGGAATTCCACTGGAAATAGCCTTCCAGTCACAAAAACACCCATCAACCATTACCCTTTGCTTCCTGCCTCTGAACCAATTTTGGATCCAACTTACCACTTTGCCCTGGATCCCATGGGCTATTACTTTCGTGACCAGTCTGTCATATGGGATCTTATCAAAAGCTTTTCTAAAATCCATATATACATCGTACACACTGCCCTCATCGTCCCTTCTGGTTACTGCCTCGCAAAATTCAATCAAGTTAGTCAGACACGACCTTCCCTTAACCAATCCATGCTGACTGTCCTTGATTAATTCATGTCTTTCCAAATGAAGATTTATCCTGTCACTCAGGATTTTTTTCCACTAATTTTACCACCACTGAGATTAAGCTGACTGGCCTGTAATTACTCGGTCTATCCCTTTCTCCCTTTTTAAACAACAGTTCAACATTAGCGTCCTCCAGTCCACGAACACCATACCTGTAACTAGAAAGGATTGGAAAATGATGATCAGAGCCTCTGCTATTTCCTCTTTTGCTTCTCTTAATAGCCTGGGATACATTTCATCTGGGCCTGGGGATTTATCCACTTTCAAAGCTGCTAAGCCCCTTAATACTTCCTCTCTCTCTATGTTTATCTCGTCTAATATTTCACACTCCTCCTCCCTCATTGCAAAGTCTGTATCACCCCGCTCTTTTGTGAAATCGGATGCAAAGTATTCATTATCATACCCACGTCTTCTGCCTCCACGCACAGATTTGCACACAGCAAGCTCCCACAAACAGCTGTGTGATAATGAGTACCCTAACCAGTCTCTGGAGCGGGACTTGAACCCACAACCTTCTGACTCGAAGGCGAGAGAGTTTCCGATTGGAGTCATGTTGAAGGGAAAGACAAGCGCAGATTCATTCATAAAAACTGTTAATACCATTGTGTTCAGCTCTGTAACCCTGGGTTCTACTCCATGGAGATGAAAGCTTTATCTTTCTGACATTAATTGGAGTAACAGAGTGCGTTCTAGGTTTCCAGTAACAAGAATTCACACCACAGAACCTTCCTAACTTTGGGACATTTTATTGGGTCTATCTTCAGGAACTGAGGATAGAGAATACAGAGAATGAAAATCTTATGTTTGTGCACATTTCTGGCTGGAATGGAATTTATTGCTGCATGGTGTAAAATAGTCCACGGCTGTGTTTGAATATTTATCCTCGAGCACCGTGATATGGCATTGTCCAGTGCTGTGACTGTCTGGGCACACAAGGCAGGAATTCTTCACACTGGCATTGAATAATTTGGGTGAAAAGTATAAGTGTTTTTAGAAATGAGCAAACAAATTAATTCAACACAGTGATTGGTGGCAGAAGTTTCCCCGGGTCCATGTATCGGGCAGTTACTGCGCACTTTCACAGGAACATCACAGTATGAAGCAACAAGGCAGCCAGCAAATGTGGCTTAGAAAAGTCAAAACACTTGTGCCCCATTGTCTCACCACTGCTTCCCCCAGCCAATGTCCATCGTCGGTCAGTCCAACCGCCGCCCATCACTAACACTACACGAGTTTGCTTTTCTGGCCACTGACTCCTGCTCATGTTTAATATTTTTATTGACTGATATTTTCCTATTTGTATTCTGCTCACAGCGACTCCTTCAACCGCTTCCAGATCACTCGATGTTCCAGTGAAAAGTAGCAGGGCTGAGCAGCCAGCTGGTAATATCTGATTCACTCATTCTTTAATGCAGACACGAAAAATAAATCTTATTCCCAAATTGTAGGTTGTAATATCATTTTGAGATGAAATGCCAGTCAGACTATTTTGTTTGCAAAGTCAATCTGTAGTTTATCCTAAATTCTTTTCATGGTGCTCCTGAACTTTGTTTAAAATCAGTTTGAATTTTCACGATCCCTCCCATCTTTTAATTCTCAAGAACTCAGGGAAACAGACAAAACATTATTTTGTTTCAAAATGTAGCGGGCTGGAAATGTGTCTTGTCTTGGACGGTGTACAAAATGTGCAGCATTGTGTCGGTCGCCCGTGACATGCCCCGCCTGATGGTCAATTCCATCAAGCGGGAAGTGTAACTGACGGCCCAGGAAATAATGCCCATTTTGGGCATCAGTTCAGGCTGACTTTCTGCCCCATCAAATCTGTCTTTGCCCATATTTATTAGTTTTAAAATATGTTGGGGTGAATTTTCTTGCCTTATTGGTATGTTTACCTGCAAATTATTTTAGTAAGGAAATTTGGGTGGAAGCCATTTTTGCTGCTTGTGCACCTTTTTAAATACTTCCAAGTATACTCCTGCTTTTTGAGCCTTCTGGCAATCTGCGCACCGATTCCTTGCTGAGTTCCAATTAAATACAGGGAGGACCGAAGCCATTGTTTTCGGTCCCCGCCACAAACTCCGTTCCACAGCAACTTCTGTCTGAAGCTGAACCACACTGTTTGCAACCTTGGCCACATATCCCCAGCTTAACTAAACCTGCCTATTTCCACCTCTAACATCGCCCGTCCCCTTCCTTGCCTCAGCTCATCCGCTGCTGAAGCCCTCATCCATGCCTTTGTTATCTCTAGAGTTGACTATTTCAACACACTCCTGGCTGGCCTCCCACATCCTACCCTACGTAAACTAGAGGTGATCCAAAACTCGGCTGCCCCGTGTCCTAACTCGCACCAAGTCCCACTCACCCATCACCCCTGTACTCGCTGACCTACATTGGCTCCTGGTTAAGGAACGCCTCGATTTCAAAATTCTCATCCTCGTTTTCAAATCCCTCTATGGCCTCGCCCTCCCTATCTCTGTAATCTCCTCCAGCCCTACAACCCCCCCGAGATGTCTGCGCTCCTCTAATTCTGCCCTTGAGCATCCCTGATTATAATCGCTCAACGATTGGTGGCCATGCCTTCTGTTACCTAGGTCCTAAGCTCTGGAACTCCCTCCCTAAACCGTTCCCCCTCTCTACCTCTCTTTCCTCCTTCAAGATGTTCCTTAAAACTTACCTCTTTGACCAAGCTTTTGGTCACCTGCCCTAATTTTTACTTGTGTGGCTCAGTATCAAACATTTTGTTGCATAATACTCCTGTGAAGTATTGTGGGACATTTCACTGTTAAAAGTGCTATATAAATATAAGTTGTTGTTGTGTAATTTTCAGGCTGAGGGCCCATTGCACATGGCTGTTTCCTTGTTTTGCACAGTAACCCTCGGGGGGGGGGGGGGGCCGTGAGCAGCTTCTGTGATCACTGACCCCCCTCCCCCTCCTCCCCGTGCGATGACCCCGCCTCCACCCCCCTCCCCAGCGCGATTACCCCTCCCCATGCGATGACCCCCTGAGAGCCAGGTCACAATTAAGTGCAGGTTGTGGCAGAAACAAAATGCTAAGTGAGACTCCTGAAGCATTTCAAGCTGCAGAAATCACTAAAAGGAACGTAGCAGACTTTTTGAGCTGCTGAACGAATCACTTCCTCCTCGATCCGCTCTTCCTTCAGATAGTGCTCCTCCGTCTAACGTACCCGTCGCACGGGGTAGGGTCATCTCACAGGGGTGGGGTCATCAGGGAGGTCATCGCACGGGGGGGTGGGGTCATCAGGAAGGTCCTCTCTCGGGGGGTGGGGTCATCGGGATAGGGTCATCGCATGGAGGGGGGTCATTGCACTGGGGTGGGGGGGGGGGGGGGTGGTGTGGTCTGGAGGACATTGATCACAGAAGGTGCACCTGGGGTCCTGAAAGTTCCTGAGCCTGAAGTGGTTCTGGTCTCGGGGCTGCTCACTGCATCTCTGGAGCCTGTTCCTCGTCATCTCCCATGTTCTACTGGCATGGTGCTTTGAGCTGGGTGGTCTTGGCCCGAGAGATGGTGGTGGGGGTCATAAGAACATAAGAACATAAGAATTAGGAACAGGAGTAGGCCATCTAGCCCCTCGAGCCTGCTCCGCATTCAACAAGATCATGGCTGATCTGGCCGTGGACTCAGCTCCACTTACCCGCCCGCTCCCCATAACCCTTCATTCCCTTATTGGTTAAAAATCTATCGATCTGTGACTTGAATACATTCAATGAGCTAGCCTCAACTGCTTCCTTGGGCAGAGAATTCCACAGATTCACAACCCTCTGGGAGAAGATATTCCTTCTCAACTCGGTTCCAAATTGGCTCCCCCGTATTTTGAGGCTGTGCCCCCTAGTTCTAGTCTCCCCGACCAGTGGAAACAATCTCTCTGCCTCTATCTTGTCTATCCCTTTTCATTATTTTAAATGTTTCTATAAGATCACCCCTCATCCTTCTGAACTCCAACGAGTAAAGACCCAGTCTACTCAATCTATCATCATAAGGTAACCCCCTCATCTCCGGAACCAACCTAGTGAATCGTCTCTGTACCCCCTCCAAAGCCAGTATATCCTTAAGTAAGGCGACCAAAACTGCATGCAGTACTCCAGGTGCAGCCTCACCAATACCCTATACAGTTGCAGAAGGACCTCCCTGCTTTTGTACTCCATCCCTCTCGCAATGAAGGCCAACATTCCATTCGCCTTCCTGATTACCTGCAAACTAACTTTTTGGGGTTCATGCACAAGGACCCTCTGCACCGCAGCATGTTGTAATTTCTCCGCATTCAAATAGTATTCCCTTTTTTTGTTTTTTTTCCCAAGGTGGATGACTTCACACTTTCCGACATTGTATTCCATCTGCCAAACCTTAGCCCATTCACTTAACCTATCTAAATCTCTTTGCAGCCTCTCTGTGTCCTCTACACAACCCGCTTTCCCACTAATCTTTGTGTCATCTGCAAATTTTGTTACACTACACTCTGTCCCCTCTTCCAGGTCATCTATGTATATTGTAAACAGTTGTGGTCCCAGCACTGATCCCTGTGGCACACCACTAACCATCGATTTCCAACCCGAAAAGGACCCATTTATCCCGACTCTCTGCTTTCTGTTAGCCAGCCAATTCTCTATCCATGCTAATACATTTCCACTGACCCCGCGTACCTTTATCTTCTGCAGTAACCTTTTGTGTGGCACCTTATTGAATGCCTTTTGGAAATCTAAATACACCACATCCATCGGTACACCTCTATCCACCATGCTCGTTATATCCTCAAAGAATTCCAGAAAATTAGTTAAACATGATTTCCCCTTCATGAATCCATGCTGCGTTTGCTTGATTGCACTATTCCTATCTAGATGTCCCGCTATTTCTTCCTTCATGATAGCTTCAAGCATTTTCCCCACTACAGATGTTAAACTAACCGGCCTATAGTTACCTACCTTTTGTCTGCCCCCTTTTTTAAACAGAGGCGTTACATTAGCTGCTTTCCAGTCCGCTGGTACCTCCCCAGAGTCCAGAGAATTTTGGTAGATTATAACGAATGCATCTGGTATAACTTCCGCCATCTCTTTTAATACCCTGGGATGCATTTCATCAGGACCAGGGGACTTGTTTACCTTGAGTCCCATTAGCCTGTCCAGTACTACCCCACTAGTGATAGTGATTGTCTCAAGGTCCTCCCTTCCCACATTCCTGTGACCAGCAATTTCTGGCATGATTTCTGTGTCTTCCACTGTGAATACCGAAGCAAAATAATTGTTCACGGTCTCAGCCATTTCCACATTTCCCATTATTAAATCCCCCTTCTCATCTTCTAAGGGACCAACATTTACTTTAGTCACTCTTTTCCGTTTTATATATCTGTAAAAGCTTTTACTATCCGTTTTTATGTTTTGTGCAAGTTTACCTTCGTAATCTATCTTTCCTTTCTTTATTGCTTTCTTAGTCATTCTTTGCTGTCGTTTAAAATTTTCCCAATCTTCTATTTTCCCACTAACCTTGGCCACCTTATACGCATTGGTTTTTAATTTGATACTCTCCTTAATTTCCCTGGTTATCCACGGCTGGTTATCCCTTCTCTTACCGCCCTTCTTTTTCATTGGAATATATTTTTGTTGCGCACTATGAAAGAGCTCCTTTAAAAGTCCTCCACTGTTCCTCAATTGTGCCACCGTTTAGTCTGTGTTTCCAGTCTACTTTAGCCAACTCTGCCCTCATCCCTCTAGTCCCCTTTGTTTAAGCATAGTACACTCGTTTGAGACACTACTTCCTCACCCTCAATCTGTATTACAAATTCAACCATACTGTGATCACTCATTCCGAGAGGATCTTTTACTAGGAGATCGTTTATTATTCCTGTCTCATTACACAGGACTAGATCTAAGATAGCTTGCTCCCTTGTAGGTTCTGTAACATACTGTTCTAAGAAACAATCCCGTATGCATTCTATGAATTCCTCCTCCAGGCTACCCCGTGCAATTTGATTTGACCAATCGATATGTAGGTTAAAATCCTCCATGATTACTGCCATTCCTTTTTCACATGCCTCCATTATTTCCTTGATTATTGCCCGCCCCACCGTGAAGTTATTATGAGGGGGGCCTATAAACTACGCCCACCAGTGACTTTTTCCCGTTACTATCTCTAATCTCCTCCCACAATGATTCAACATTTTGTTCATTAGAGCCAATATCGTCTCTCACAACTGCCCTGATATCATCCTTTATTAACAGAGCTACCCCACCTCCTTTCCCCTCTTGTCTATCTTTCCGAATCGTCAGATACCCCTGTATGTTTAATTCCCAGTCTTGGCCACCCTGCAGTTAGATGAAGTCCTTACTACTAGGGGGATCAAGGGGTATGGCGAGAAAGCAGGAATGGGGTACTGAAGTTGCATGTTCAGCCATGAACTCATTGAATGGTGGTGCAGGCTAGAAGGGCCGAATGGCCTACTCCTGCACCTATTTTCTATGTTTCTCTGTCTATGTTTCTATGCAACCACGTTTCTGTAATGGCCACCAAATCATACCCATTTGTAATGATCCCATCCATTCCAATGGGCCCTGGCTGCTGCAGATCCCAGTGAAGCTGTCACTCTCTGCACTAGTTCCCACAAGCCAGAGAAACTCAGATGTTGCTGTGAAGGAGAGCTGGAGACTCCAAAGTCACATCTGTCAATTTCCACACATCCTTGGAGATTGTCCCCAGAACCTGCACAAAGCTCTGCTCTCGAACCTCCTGCTCATCAGATGAGAGTACCAGTGTGTTGTGGATCTCGTGACTCTGAATCCAGAGCCGTCTCCTCATGCACTCCCCACTCCTCCAGTTCCCTCACACCCTGGGATCTCACTGTGCTGCCTCTGCACTATATCAAATCACCTGCAGGTGGTGCCAACGAGTGAGGAAGCAAGAGACGTATGTGGTGAGTTGGCCAGAGGACGGCGGGCAGGATGGTGAAGGTGCCCAATTCTATATACTCCTCGTCCTCATCACCATTATCTTCCTCCTGCTGTGCTGCTCCTTGTGGTGGTGGATCTACAGGAAAGGAGGGTAGAAGGCAAACTGGATGAGAATTACTTCCTCCTTTCTCCCACCCCCCCCCCCCAAGCTCTCTTTCTATCTTTCGCTCCTCCCCTCCCCCCCCAGCGCAATTCACACTAACCTATTTCTGCACATGCGTCCAACACTACGTTGCCCCACTGAGCAGCCGAATGCATCTTCCAGGGAGAGTGAGAAGTGGTGAGGAGAGAAAAGAGAGAAAAGGTGGGGGTCAGTGATATTTGTCCTAACACTCACTTCTGCGCATGCATCGGGAGGGAGACAGTGCAAATAGTTACTGTGTTCATTTAAAAGTGCATCATATATTGAGGAAATTCTAGGCCATTAAATGTGAGAACTCATCAGTGAAAAATTAGAAGTAACACAAAGTGATATCACAATTTCACATTTCTCTTCTGCACTGGTCAATGTCCTGACAGTATAGTGACCGTCCCGTTACTGATCGCCCAGCCTGGCTCCTGTCCCGTTACTGATCGCCCAGCCTGGCTCTTGTCCCGTTACTGATCGCCCAGCCTGGCTCCTATCCCGTTACTGATCGCCCAGCCTGGCTCTTGTCCCGTTGCTGATCGCCCAGCCTGGCTCCTGTCCCGTTACTGATCGCCCAGCCTGGCTCCTGTCCTTACCTGCCAGAGCTCTCCTCCTTCACCAGCTGGGCAGTACCCAGCGGGCACTCAATGTGTCTCCACACTCTCCCGATCCAGCCGGCAGGGTGCTGTAACTCCCCAAATTATACTCTTCCAATGAGCCGATAATTCTAAATGAACAGATATCTTAATTTGTTGAAATCATTATTTTTCTGTCTGTAGAAAATATTAAATATTGTATTTTCTTTGCTCTTGAGCATGCTGATCCTTTTGTATGTGATCAGCTAGTGGCATTAATGCGAGTGTTTGTGTGGACGCTGTTTGCAGGTTGCGAGCTGAGCTGTGCTATGGGCCGGGTGAATGCAGACTGCAGTCGCTGTATGTGTGAGGAGCATGTCCTTTATGGATCGGTCCGTCTGCAGGATGGTGCTGCCGCCTCCAAGGCCACTGTGCAACTGTGGGGCGCCTCGGACACAGTGCTGACAGTGTGTGACCAGGAGGGAAAGTTCAGGGTCCCTGGCCTCTGCCCCGATGGCAAAACAGCCTTAAAAATCAAAAAGGCTCATTATGGAGCAGCCATTGTCACACTGAGTGTAACCGACAGCAAAATGTCGACCATTGAAGTGAAAATCAAGAGATCCGGTAACGATTATCAAATTTCTGCAGCTCACTCACACACCATTCACTGTTTTACACAGCCCTCATTTTTGCACTCGCACTATGTCGGGAGAGAAAGGCTGGTCCAAGAAGAGGACACTGGTCCTGTCCAACAGGTCCAATGGATGATGGGGATCAGGAGACAGACTGCGGAAAGGGTGACCATAATGGTGCCCGAGGCACCGTGGAGCAGGAGGCAGATCAAGGGCAGGAGGAGAATAAAAATGTAGGTTATTGGGGAGATAGTTAGCATGGTCTGCAGCCCCGAAGGGTATGTTACCTACTTGGTGCCAGGATAAAGGATATCGCCATGCGGCTGGGAGGGAATTTGAAAAAGGAGGGGGGGACGATCCAGTTGTGTTCACTCAGAGAGGAAAGGGGAGCAGGTCCTGCTGAGGGAGTATTAGGAGTTAGGAGCTAAACTTAAAAAGTGGGACCTCAACGATAATAATCTCAGGATTATTACCCGAGCTACGTGCTGATTGGCACAGAGGCAAAGTGATCAGGAAGGTGACTGTGGCCAAAAGACGGAGAAGGAGTTCCATTTCATGGGACACCTATACTGGGACAAGAGCAAGCTGTACCGCTGGGACCGAGGTCCTCGCTGTAGCAAGGATTTTACACTGATAAATAGGGGAAAGGGTTTGGTTAGAAATAGTGGTAAAACTGATAACCTAAAGATGAGATACAGAAGGGATGGGAGTAAAGCTGTGGATATTGAAGTGTCCGAGTGTTCCGCGGGGACAGGAGCTGAAGCTGTCGGTTCCAGCAGCTAAGTGTGTTTCAGCTTTTGGTCCAGGAGGGGCAGGAATGGTTCCAGCCCCCATCACCAGCTCCCTCTACACCCTCCCCTCTCTCCCCTCCCCTCTTTCCCCCCCCCCCCCCCCCCCCGCACCCTCTCAATCACCTCCCCCACACGCAGTCACAGCCTCACTCCCTCTCCCGATCAGGAATTTGCCAACCTTCCAATTGCTGGGGACCGTTCCCAAGGGTTCCTACCGCAACATTTCCCTCTCGGCCTCCAGCGAGGTCCCCATTTGTCTGGCTGCCAGATGGGAAACTGAACATATAAATGTTAATGAGGCCCTGCCATTAACTTTGGTTGCCAGGTGTCTCACCACCCCACCCCCCCGCCATGCATCCCCGTAAATTTCAGGACAATAGAATGATACAGAACCGGCCATTCGACCCATCGACCCCGTGCTGGCTCTGTGACAGAGCGATCCAATCAGTCCCACTCCCCGCTCTTTCCTCATAGTCCTGTAAATTTTTCCTTTTCAAGTATTTATCCAATTCCCTTTTAAAAGTTACTGTCCAATCTGCTCCCACTGTCCTTTCAGGTAGTGCATTCTAGATCACAGCAACTCGCCTTAAATCTGGTCTTTGCCTCGTGGAGTCATTATCAGAGCATCTAAAGACATATCAATGTGTTGTACTTGAACTGTAGTGACCTTAGTCCTTTATTGATAACTCCAGAGTGAAAATCACACCTGGTGGCCTGCCTTTTATACTATGCCAGGCACACCTGTACAGGTAACCTACAAGTCTCCCACTGTGGTGCCCTCTGGTGGCACACCTTGTGATACTACAAGCAGTAACCATGTAGGATACAGGACAGTCTTCAAGATGCAGGGGTCAGGGGCTGTTGTGCTTAGGTCGTTGTGCAGGAGTCTGGGTGCAGGGGTCAGGGTGCAAGGGTTACCTGGGATACAATCAATCCAAGAACACACACACACACCTTCCTGGCATTGTTTGATTTTGCTAAATCCTGTTCTTTATGCAATGCAGAAAAGCCGTACATCAGGACACAGCCGGTAAGCAAAGTCCGGCGTGAGGGGCAAGCTGTAACTTTCTGTTGCAAGGTTCTGTGTAATCCTCCACCTGACAAGTACTTCTGGTAAGAACCCTCTTCATTTAAACTTAAATGTTCTTATTTGTGTTTATATCTCTTGGCCTCTCTGATCCCTATCTCTGTAACCACCTCCTCAAACTCCTGTTCCAGGACATGGAGCTTTGGCAGCTGAAGGCACAGTTACTAATGGTGGGGTGGAGGAGGATGGGCCACAGGGTAAAGTCAGGATTGGAGAGTTTGGGGGAGGCAGTTGTCTGGGTGGAGGAGGTTACAGAGGTGGAGCTGGGAGGTAAAGTCATGCAGAGATTTGAATACATGGATAAGAATTTGAAATATGAGGCAGCAGCAGCCAGTGTAAGTGAACAAGATAGAAGTGCAGGGGTCAGGCGTGTTAATAGCTACAGGTAGTGCACCTCCTCCCTTCTCTGCTTCACAACAACACACTTGGAGTAAACTCGAGACACTCGATGGAGGAGTATACTATTGTGTTCCTAACACAGATGAGGCTGCACACAGGGAGGTTAAAGTAACAGTGACCTCAGTGACTCCAGAGTGAGGAACAGGCCTTAGGGGCCGGCTTATATACAGTGCTCCCAAGGGATGCTGGGATCCCTTGGGACTTCAGGGGATGAGCTCCCTGGTGGCGGAACATGGGAGTGCATGCTTTACAGATACACGACATCACCCCCTGCCCCCACAAAGTCAAAATGAAAACTATTTACAAGGTGAGGCGGTTGGGAGCCTTTCTTTCGTGGACTGCCTCGGTACAAATGTCTGTTCTGGTGTGTTGGCTGTGCTCTCGCTGGGCTGGCGTGTTGTTGGCCCTGCAGGGCTGCTGGGTGAGTCTGGCCTTGCTGGGCTGCTGGGCGTGATGGGTTCGATTTCCTGGTCCGGTATGATGTCCTTGATCCTTTGGGTGTGTGTTGTGAGCTCAAAAGGTGGTGTCTGCTGTGGGTTGTTCATGGCAGTCTGTGATCCGCAGCCTCGTTTGGTCCAGGTTTCTGCAAATTTGTCCATTATCTAGTTTGACAAACACCCTACTCTATCTATAGCTATCACTTGGGACCATGTCCATAGTTTAGCACATACACCGGGTCATTCAGATCAATTTCCCGTGACACAGTGGCACGACCATCGTTTACATTTTGTTGCTGCCGTCTGCTCTCTACCTGATCATGCAGGTTGGAGTAAACCAACGAAAGTCTGGTTTTAAGTGTCCTTCTCAGGAGTAGCTCAGCCGGGGACACCCCTGTGAGCGAGTGGGGTCTCGTGCGGTAGCTGAGCAGTACTCGGGACAGGTGGGTTTGGAGTGAGCCTTCTGTGACTCGTTTAAGGCTCTGTTTGATGGTTTGTACTGCCCGCTCTGCCTGCCCATTGGAGGCTGGTTTAAACGGGGCCGAGGTGACCTGTTTGATCACATTGCAGGTTATGAATTCTTTAAATTCGGCACTGGTGAAACATGGCCTGTTATCACTGACCAGTATGTCAGGCAGGCCGTGGGTGGCAAACATGGCCCTCAGGCTTTCAATGCTGACAGTGCTTCCCGACATTATTTCACATTCAATCCATTTTGAAAAAGCATCCACCACCACCAGGAACATTTTACCGAGAAACGGGCCCGCATAGTCGACATGGATCCTCGACCATGGTCTGGAGGGCCAGGACCACAAACTTAGTGGTGCCTCTCTGGGCGCGTTGCTCAACTGAGCACATAAGCTGCATTGCCATACACAGGACTCTAAGTCAGAGTCTATACAGGGCCACCACACGTGGGATCTAGCTATCGCTTTCATCATTACTATACCCGGGTGTGTGCTGTGGAGATCCGAGATGAACGTCTCCCTGCCCTTGTTTGGTAGCACTATGCGATTATCCCACAACAGGCAGTCTGCCTGAATGGACAGCTCGTCCTTTTGCCGCTGGAACGACTTGATTGGCTCTTGCATTTCAACAGGGATGCTGGCCCAGCTCCTATACAGTACACAGTTTTTTACTAGGAACAGCAGAGGATCTTGGCTGGTCCAAGTCCTAATCTGGCAGACCGTGACAGGTGATTTATCATTTTCAAACACTTCCATGACCATCAACAAGTCTGCGGGCTGCGCCACCATCAACAAGTTTGCAGGCTGTGCCATTTCCACCCCCGTGGTGGGCAATGGTAGCCGACTGAGAGCATCCGCACAGTTTCGATGCCTGGCCTGTGGCGGATGGTATAGTTATATGCTGATAGCGCGAGTGCCCACCTTTGTATGCGGGCTGAGGCATTAATATTTATCCTTGTTTTCAGCGAACAGGGATGTGAGGGGCTTGTGATCGGTTTCCAGCTCAAATTTGAGGCCAAACAGGTACTGATGCATTTTCTTTACCCCGAACACACACGCTAATGCCTCTTTCTCAATCATGCTGTAGGCCCTCTCGCCCTTAGACAAGCTCCTGGAAGCATAGGCGACAGGTTGCAACTTCCCTGCAATGTTGGCTTGTTGTAATACACACCCGACTCCGTACGACGATGCGTCACATGCTAGCACAAGTCTTTTACACGGGTTATACAATACAAGCAGCTTGTTGGAGCATAAAATGTTTCTGGCTTTCTCAAAAGCAATTACTTGTTTTTTTTTCCCCGGTTTTCTTTGCGCAATAACACATGTAGGGGCTCTAAAAGGGTGCTTAACCCCGGTAGGAAGTTACCAAAATAGTTGAGGAGTCCCAGGAACGACCGCAGCTCCCATGACATTCTGTGGCCTGGGCGCGTTCCTGATAGCCTCTGTCTTGGCGCTTGTGGGTCGAATGCCGTCCGCCGCGATCTTTCTCCCCAAAAACTCAATTTCTGTTGCCATGAAGACGCATTTCGACCTCTTCAGCTGCAGCCCTACGCGATCCAGTCGCTGGAGGACCTCCTCCAGGTTTTGTAGGTGCTCGGCAGTGTCCTGACCCGTGACCAATATGTCGTCCTGAAAGACCACCATGTGTGGTACCGACTTGAGAAGGCTCTCCATGTTTCTCTGGAAGATCGCTGCAGCCGACCGAATTCCAAACGGGCATCTGTTGTAGATAAACAGTCGTGTTGATGCAGGTGAGGCCCTTCGAAGACTCCAGCTCCTGCATCATATAGGCCGAAGTCAGGTCGAGCTTGGTGAATGTCTTGCCTCCTGCCAGCGTCGCAAATAGGTTGTCTGCCTTAGGTAGTGGGTATTGGTCCTATAGCGAGAAACGATTAATAGTTACTTTATAATCGCCGCAAATCCTGACCGTGCCATCACTTTTGAATACTAGAACAATCGGGCTGGCCCACTTACTGAATTCCACTGGGGAGATGATGCCCTCACGTTGCAACCTGTCCAGCTCGATTTCCACTTTCTCTCCCTCGTCATGTGAGGTACCGCTTGCGCCTTGTGATGAATGGGTCGTGCCTCTGGGACTAAGTAGATCTGCACCTTTGCCCTGGAAAAGTTTCCAATGCCTGGCTCAAAAAGGGAAGGAAATTTGTTGAGGCCTCATGTACCCAGGTTCTTATCAATATGTGATGGCGCTCGGATGTCATCCCAGTCCCAGTGTATTTTGCCCAGCCAGCTCCTTCCAAGCAGTGTGGGGCCATCGCCCGGGACAATCCAGAGTGGCAGTTCGTGCACCGTGCCCTCATAGGTGACCTTGACCATAGCGCTGCCCAGGACAGTGATAAGCTCTTTTGTGTACATTCTCAGTTTCGTGTGGATGGGGCTCAGGGCTGGTCTGAATGCCTTGTTGCACCACAGTCTCTCAAACATCTTTTTACTCATGATGGATTGGCTAGCACCAGTGTCCAGTTCCATGGCTACGGGTAAGCCATTCAATTCTATGTTTAGCATTATAGGTGGACATTTCGTCTCAAATGTGTGCACCCTGTGTACGTCAGCATTTGCCTCCTCTCTGAGGCTCGAAATTGCTTTGATCCACCATGGACCGATCTTCCTCTACCATGTAGTGCTGAGCAGGTTTTGCAGAGCTTGCAGCTCGTTGGAGGTGCCCCATTGTTCCACAGCTCTTGCAAACATACCCTTTGAAGCAGCATGAATAGGCTGAATGAAAGCCTCCACAACGCCAACAAGGTGTGAATTGCCTTGCATTCATCCTTTGTTGGGGATTCTGAGTCATGTGGGTCACCTGAGGCCTGCTGGCAGTTGCAGACTCGTGGGTTCTGCCCTGTACATTTCTGCTCGCCAACACAGTTCCAGTTAATTTATGAACATTGCTAGCACTTGTGTGCTGAGAGATTTGTTTGGTGTTATCACTGGTGGACATAAATGCCTGTGCTATCGCAATGGCCTTGCTGAGGGTCGGTGTCTCTACAGTGACAAGTTTTCGTAGGATGGTCTCGTGGCCATTGTCCAGTACAAAAAAGTCTCTGAGCATTTGCTCCAGGTAGCCATCAAACTCACATTGCCCTGCAAGTCGTCTTAGCTCGGCGACATAGCTCGCCACTTCCTGACCTTCAGATCGCTGGCATGTGTAGAACCGATACCTCGCCATCAGCACGCTCTCCCTCGGGTTAAGATGCTCCCGAACCAGTGTACACACCTCCTCATACGACTTATCTGTGGGTTTCACCAGAGCCAGAAGATTCTTCATGAGGCTGTAGGTCGGTGCCCCGCAGATTGTGAGGAGGACCGCTCTCCTTTTTGCAGTGCTTCCTTCTCTGTCCAGCTCGTTGGCTGCAAAGTACTGGTCTAGCCGTTCGACATAGGCTTCCCAGTCCTCACCCTCCGAGAACTTCTCCAGGATGCCCACAGTTTGCTGCATCTTTGCGTTGGATTCGTATACTCGTCGCCAGTTATTGTGTTCCAAACACAGATGAGGCTGCACACAGGGAGGTTAAAGTAACAGTGACCTCAGTCTTTAATAAGACACTCCAGAGTAAGGAACAGGCCTTGGGGATGCTGGGATCCCTTGGGACTTCAGGGAATGAGCTCCCTGGTGGCGGAACATGGGAGTGCATGCTTTACAGATACACAACATATACGGAACAGACTTTACTGATATCCAGCACAGGTGATCGATCATACTGTACAAACAGTGGCATTCGCTTTCTGGTTCTATCTTTCGAGCCCTCCGAAGTACTGTTGAAAGCCATGCTTCTTTTTATACACCACGTTTTGTCTACATCCAAAGGTGCATGTCACAGATAAAACCTCGAAGCATCTGTTCCTGAATCCTTTGGAAACAGTCTGTTTACATAAACAATTGTAGCTGTTTCTTTCAAAGCTATTTCTCTCAAACAAGTCTTCGTGACTTGACTGTTCTCGATTCCTTGCCAGCTCAGGCTTTATGAAACGTTATCTTTCTACACGATAGTTAATGGAGCCCTCTACTTTTGTTAATTACCTGAGTCACCAAAGTTACAAAAGTCACTCATGGCTGACGTCATTCCTGTCCCTTTTATGTTTTATGTAAATGCTTGTGCAAAGGAATAAGAAACAGGAGTAGGCCATATGGCCCCTCGAGCCTGCTCCGCCATTTAATACGACCATGGCTGATCCGATCATGGACTCCGCTCCACTTCCCTGCCCGTTCCCCATAACCCCTTATCCCCTTATCGGTTAAGAAACTATATATTTATGTTTTAAATTTATTCAATTTCCCAGCTTCCACAGCTCTCTGGGGCAGCGAATTCCACAGATTTACAACTCTGAGAAGAAATTCCTCCTCATCTCAGTTTTAAATGGATGGCCCCTTATTCTAAGATCATGCCCTCTAGTTCTAGTCTCCCCTGTCAGTGGAAACATCCTCTCTGCATCCACCTTGTCAAGCCCCCTCATAATCTTATACGTTTCAATAAGATCACCTCTCATTCTTCTGAATTCCAATGAGTAGAGGCCCAACCTACTCAACCTTTTCTCATAACTCAACCCCCTCATCCCCGGAATCAACCTAGTGAACCTTCTCTGAACTGCCTCCAAAGTAAGTATATCCTTTCGTAAATACGGAAACCAAAACTGCACACACTATTCCAGGTGTGGCCTCACCAATACCTTATATAGCTGTAACAAGACTTCTCTGCTTTTATACTCTATCTCCTTTGCAATAAAGGCCAAAATTCCATTGGTCTTCCTGATCACTTGCTGTACCTGCATACTATCCTTTTGTGTTTCATGCACAAGTACCCCCAGATCCTGCTGTACTGCAGCACTTTGCAATCTTTCTCCATTTAAATAATAACTTGCTCTTTGATTTTTTTTTTCTGCCAAAGTGCATGATCTCTCTTTCCAACATTATACTCCATCTGCCAAATTATTGCCCATTCACTTAGCCTGTCTATGTCCTTTTGCAGATTTTTTTATGTCCTCCTCACACATTGCTTTTCCTCCCATCTTTGTATCGTCAGCAAACTTGGCTACATTACACTCGGTCCCTTTCTTCCAAATCGTTACTATAGATTGTAAATAGTTGGGGTCCCAGCACTGATCCCTGCGGCACCTCACTAGTTACTGGTTGCCAACCAGGGAATGAATCATTTATCCCGACTCTCTGGTCTCTGTTAGTTAGCCAATCCTCTATCCATGCTGATATATTACCCCCAACTCCATGAACTTTTACCTCGTGCAGTAACCTTTTGTGTGGCTCCTTGTCAAATGCCTTCTGGAAGTCCAAATACACTTTCTCGCATCGAACACTCGGACACTACAAGCAGAAGATGAGCCAGGCTTTCCTTCCGTTATAATTAGAAGCCATCCTCGTTATGATGATTACAACAGTGACTACACTCAAAAAAAAACTGCTCCGTTGGCTGTAAACGCCTTGGAGCATCCACTGGTCATCAAAGGAGCTGTAGAAATGCAAGACTTTCTTTTTTTTTTATCTTAGAACGTCTGTTGCTTCAAGATATAAAGAAGTTCATTTATTAAACCGAATTCTCCAGGATGTCCAGCAGGGGGCGGAGCGCGTAATATTTGTGCTGCCAGCTGATTATAATCACACAGCCGTGAAGCCAGTGTCACTCTGTTATTTAAGAAGGTGGGGGAGATAAACCAGTAAATTATTGGCCTAAAAACAGAAAATGCTGGCAATCTCAGCAGGTCAGGCAGCATCTGTGGAGAGAGAAACAGCGTTAACGTTTCGGGTCAAAATTGTAGGCCTATTCGTCTAATGTCTGTTGTGGGGAAGTTACTCGAATTTATTAGGGACAGAGTGACTGAGGTGATCAGAGAGCCAGCATGAATTTGTAACTGGTAAATCATGTCTAACAAACCTAGTTGATCTTTGAGGAGGTAACACATGTCGACATCATCATAGGCCGTCCCTCGGAATCGAGGAAGACTTGCGTTCACTCTTAAAATGAGTCCTTGGGTGAAGGAGTTCCGAGTAGAGCGCTTGTTTTGGGAGTCTCGTGTCGGGCATGCGGACAATGTGGCCTGCCCAGCGGAGCTGATCGAGTGTGTTCAGTGCTGGGGATGTTGGCCTGGTCGAGGACGCTGATGTGGTAGATGAGGGAGTTGCTATGGATGTTATTTATATGGACTTTGAGAGGCATTCGACAAGGTTCCACATCAGACTGTTGGGAAAAACGCTTGGAATTGGAGGCAACATTTGACCTGGATAAGGAATTGGTTAGGAGGTAGAAGACCCAAGAGTAGGGATAATGGTATGTACTGCAATTGGCAGGATGTGACTAATGGTGTTCCGAGGGTATGCCGATCCTGGAATCGGGAGAGCCTATCTCCAACGCGGCCTCCAGTAGCCCGGGAGATTCAGCGATTTTTAAATTTCCCGTCGCCATGCACCACCGCCCGGCTCGGTGACATCACCCAGAGAAAACCGGGACTGTGTGGCTGAGGCGGGAGAGCCGGCAGCCGGCAGAGCCGGAATTCTGGGTTTCAGCATTCTGGGGTCTCTGAAATGGGGAGATGGTTCCTTGGATTCCCCGCTTCCCCCTCGCTCACAGGCAGCCCTCTCTTGACTTGTCGTACAACAGCTGCTGGTGTGAAACCATGAGCAAAAATACTCCGCTACAAGGGACCCAAATTATGTACGGTAAATGTAATAACACTTGTAACTGTCATCTGATCGGATGTCACATGGCCTAATGCCACATGAACAAATGTAATCGGGTATCACATGGTCAGGTTGTAATGTCATGTGATCAAACCTCCAGGAATGCTTCCAACCAGAGTGGGAAGTTACAGGGATGGGCACTGGAGTCTCAGCTCTTCACTTATATTTATAAATGACTTAGACGAAGGAATAAAGAGCCGTATATCCAAGTTTGCTGACAACAGGGGGCGCAGTAAATAATGCACATGGGAGCAGAACGTTCCAAAGGGACATCGATAGATTTAGTGAGTGGCAGATGGAGCTCGATGGGGGGAAAAGTGTGAGGTCATCCATTTTGGATCGATCAGAGTATTTTCTGAATGGAGAGGAGCTTGGAACTGTGGCTGAGTAGATCGATTTAGGGGTCCAAGTACAGAAATCACTTAAAGCTAGTGCAGAGGTACACAAAATAATTAAAAGGCTAATGGAATGTTGGTCTTTATCTCGAGGGCTGGAATACAGAGGGGTGGAAATTATGCTAATTATATAAAGCCCTGCTTGGACTCCATCTGGAGTAACTGTGTTCAGTTGTGGGCACCACATCTCCGGAAGGATATACTGATCTCGGAGGGGGAACAGTGCAGATTGACCAGAATGATACCGGGGCTAAATAGTTAAATTATGAGGGCAGGTTGTATAGACTATATAAAAGATTAAAGGGTGATCTAATTGAGGAGTTTAAGATGATTAAAGGATTCATTGGGTGGATAGAGAGAAACGATTTCCTCTGGTAGGGAAATCCAGAACAAGGGGGCATGGCCTTAAAATTCGAGCCAGGTCGTTCAGGGGTGATGTCAGGAACACTCTTCACACAAAGGGCAGTGGGAATCTGGAACTCTCTCTTTTTTTTTCCCCCCCCCCCAAATGCTGTTGAGGCCGGGGATCAATTGAAAATTTATTTTGTTGGGAAAGAGTATTAAGGGTTATCGAGAAAAGGCGGGTAGACGGAGTTAAGACACAGACTAGCCATAATCTAATTGAATGGTGGAACAGCCTCAAGAGGCTGAATGGCCTCCTCCTGTTCCTATGTCGCTGAGAACTTGGGCTGCAAGGGGTCACAACCTCTCCTCTCCTCCTCCGAGAATGGTAGCAGAGCGGTTATGTTACTGCTCTAGATAAGGGGTTATGGGGAGCAGGCAGGGAAATGGACCCAAGTCCATGATCGGATCAGCTATGATCGTATTAAATGGTGGAGCAGGCTTGAGGGGCCTTTTGGCCGACTCCTGCTCCTATTTCTTATGTTCTCTTGTAATCCAGAGACCTGAGTTCAAATCCTATCACAGCAGCTGGGGAATTTAAATTCAGTTAATTAAATAAATTTGGAATAAAAAGCTAATCGGTAATAACCATGAAACTATTGGGTTTGTGAAGCAGGCCAAGCCCACATGCTGCAGGATCTGGACAACATTCTGGCTTGGGCTGATTGTGGTGCAAATGCTATTCACCACTTAAGTGCCAGACCATGTCTATCTCAACAAGCGAGAGTCTAACCACCTCCCCTTGACATTAAACGGCATTACCATCGCCGAATCCCCCACCATCAACATCCTGGGGCTCACCATTGACCAGAAACTTAACTGGACCAGCCACATAAATACTGTGGCTACAAGAGCGGGTCAGAGGCTGGGTATTCTGTGGCGAGTGTCTCACCTCCTGACTCCCCAAAGTCTTTCCACCATCTACAAGGCACAAGTCAGGAGTGTGATGGAATACTCTCCACTTGCCTGGATGAGTGCAGCTCCAACAACAAGAAGCTCGACACCATCCAGGACAAAGCAGCCACTTGATTGGCACCCCATCCACCACCTTCAACACTCGCTCCCTCCCCCACCAGTGCACCGTGGCTGCAGTGTGTACCATCTACAAGATGCACTGCAACAACTCGCCAAGGCTTCTTCGGCAGCACCTCCCAAACCCGCGACCTCTACCCCCTGGGAACGCCATCACCTCCACATTCTTCGCCAAGTCACACACCACCCTAACTTGGAAATATATCGGCCGTTCCTTCATCGTCGCTGGGTAACAATCCTGGAACTCCCTCCCTAACAGCACTGTGGGAGCACCTTCACCACACGGACTGCAGCTGTTCAAGGCGGCGGCTCACCACCACCTTCTCAAGGGGCAATTAGGGATGGGCAATAAATGCCGGCCTTGCCAGCACCGCCCACATCCCGGGAACGAATCATTTCCTGCTCCTGATTAAAACCAATGGCCCTCTTTTTTTTTTGAATATATTTAAATGGTGGCTGCTGAAACACGTGGAAACACAGCAGCCGATTGGGGCAGGGAAACGAGTAGGAATGTTTTTGCAAGTACAAAAAAATTACACTGACTAAATGCTGCAAACAAATGTTTTAAAAGTGTGTTGTAGGTCAGGGTGCAATGGAACAGACGCTCCAAACTCGTGTCTGCCCTGCCCGCTCCAGACCAGCACAGGAAGCTGCGAATTCTGGGCCATTGCATTGTGCTTCACTTCCATTTAAGTTCTGTGTGTTTCTCTCTAAGTTTCTCACTCCTATCTTTGCAGGTATCATAATGGCTCTTTGCTGAATGTGAAGACACACGGATATGACAGTACGCTTGTGTTAAGGCAGCTGCAGCCACAGCATGCAGGGCAGTATATGTGTCGAGCTCGCAACACTGCAGGTTCTGTCAAATCCCAGCCGGCGACACTTACTGTGATAGGTAATTCAATAACTAAACGCATATCATTTCTTGAGATCATTCTCTGAAAATCTTCTGGAACTTAGTTATCCTATTGTCTATTTTGTGGCCTGAAGAGGCTGGTTAACGACAGAAGAATTTCCAATTTGTGCATAGCAAGATCCCACAACCAACAATGTGATAATGACCAGAGAATCTGTTTTAGTGATGTTGGTTGAGGGATAAATATTGGCCCAGGACACGGGGAATAACTCCCCTGCTCTTCTTCGAATAGTGTCATAGTGATCTTTCACATCAACCTGAGAGGCCTTTGGTTTGACAACAGAGTACTGCCCCTCCGACAGTGCAGCGCTCCCTCAGTACTGCTCCTCCGACAGTGCAGCATTCCCTCAGCACTGCCCCTCCGATGGTACGGCCCCCTCCCTCAGCACTGCCCCTCCGACGGTGTGGCGCTCCCTCAGCACTGCCCCTCCGACGGTGCGGCGCTCCCTCAGCACTGCCCCTCCGACGGTGCGGCGCTCCCTCAGCACTGCCCCTCCGACAGCGCGGCGCTGTTTCCCTGAGTTGGGCCGGGTTTCGCCGGGTGATGTCAGCTGCCTCAGCGCAATCCAATCTTGAAGTGGGGACAGAAACGAGCGATAAGCCCCATATTTACACGTGCAAAGGACCTAATGTCTGCTTCAGGCTTCGGACCCGAGTTTCTTTTTCTCTTCAGTATGGTGGGCGGCACTGCCAGCTGGAAATGTGCGCACTTCCTGACCGCTTTATTGGAGCTTAGTGGGCCAATTAGCGCTCAAAAAATGAGCACTGGGGCCAAATGTCAGGGTCTTTGTGATTGGCATTTGTCAGCTTGGCTCAGTTGGTAGCACACTCAGCTCTGGGTGATGAGGTTAGGGTTAGAGTTAGGTTCCAGGACTTGCACATTAATCTGGGCTGTCCGTCCATCGCAGTACTGACCAGGTTTGGATAGAAAATGTTTGCCTGCTCCTGTGGGTAAAGTGGGTGCTGGAGATCTTGTTGCACATTTTGAAGAGCAGGATAGTGACCACCATTTCTCCTTCAAATTATACCAATTAAAACTGGGCAGCCATCCTTTTACCATTTATTGAATCTTTCTTGTTGCTTTTTCCTCTGTATATGAAATGCTTTGAGATTCTTCGGAGCAGTGTGATTTCCAAGTTAATTCTTTTTTCATTTTCTTTAAAATAAAAGCTCAGGGCGTAAAGGTTTATCAAAAATTTTGTTGTTTTCACAGCTCTGGCTGCTCCTTCCTGTAACCCCACACCCGAGAGCCACTTAATACGACTTCCTTACGACTGCTACCAGAACCTGACCCAGTCCCTTTACTACAATGTGGGCAAATGTCCTGCAGTAATGTGCGCCGGAGAGCAAGGACCAGACTCACGATGCAAAGATACAACATCTTACTGCTGTGGGGCAGTGAGACTGGAGCTCAGGACGATCTCCTGTACCAACTACATGCTTCCCATTAAGGTGGTCAGCAGTTGCGGCTGTCAGAAGTGCATTGAAACCAAGACCATTGTCCGTGGCCGTGCCATTGCTGCTGATGATGGTGAACCCATGCGCTTTGGGCAGATTTTCATGAGTGGAAGGAAGATCAGTATGACCGGGTACAAGGGAACATTCTCCATTCAGGTCCCCACAGACATCGATCGCTTAGTGCTCACATTTGTGGATCGATATCAAAAGTTTGTGAATACAACAAAGGTTCTGCCCTTCAACAAAAAAGGGGGCTCTGTGTTTCATGAGATTAAACTTGTAAGGAAGAAGCCAGCAGTCACTTTGGATTGTACTGTCAGGAACACCATCACCCTTGGGGCAACAGAAAGCCAAAGCCCCATAGCAGAACTGGAGATTCCCCCCAACTCCTTCTACAGACAGAATGGAGACATCTACAGGGGCTTAGTCAAAGTCAGTGTAACGTTCTTGGATCCAAGAGATATCTCTTTGGCTTTGGCAGCCCAGAGTGATCTGAACTTCGTTAATGATGAAGGTGATGTTTGTTCTTTGAGGACATACGGCATGTTTTCTCTTGATTTTATGGATGAAGCAGCAATGGAAAGCCTCAATGCTGGACAGGTGAAAGTTTTTCTAGATTCAGCACAGGTTAAAATGCCAGAACACTTGGAGAAAATGAAGCTATGGTCACTCAATCCTGAAACGGGCTTCTGGGAAGAAGAAGGTGATTTTACTTTTATTAGAAGCCACCGAGGTAAACGAGAGGAGAGAACCTTCCTGGTGGGTAACATGGAGATCCGAGAGAGAAGGCTTTTTAACCTGGATGTCCCTGAAAGCAGAAGGTGCTATGTGAAAGTTAGAACCTTTCGCGGTGACCGATTAATGTCCGGTGATCAGATGGCAGGAGTGGTCGTATCTCTCATTAACATGGAGCCCATGCCAGGTTTTTCATCTAACCCCAGGGCTTGGGGTCGATTTGACAGCGTTATTACTGGTGCAAATGGCGCTTGCTTGCCAGCATTCTGTGACGATCAGCAGCGGGGTGCTTACTCTGCCTACGTGATGGCAACTCTAGGAGGAGAAGAACTTGAGGCTGTGGCATCTTCCCCTAAAATGAATTCCAATGCAATAGGTGTTCAGCAATCCTACTTAAATAAGCTGCAGTACAGAAGGTCAGATCATGAAGATGCCAACGTTAAGAAGACAGCTTTTAAAATAAATGTAGTCAAACCCACTCCCAATATCCCAGATGAAATGAATGGTCCTATTTACCCTTATGAAAACTTAAAAGAATGTGACGAAGCTTCATTTAGTGCTGGCCATTTCCGATTTTACAGAGTAGAAGGAGACAGCTATGATTATAACACTGTAGCTTTCAATGAGGATCACCCACTGAGTTGGACAGAAGATTACCTTGCTTGGTGGCCAAGACCATTGGAATTCAGAGCTTGTTATATTAAGGTGAAACTCAGTGGACCTCAAGAGATCACCGTGAGATCTCGAAACATGGGAGGGACTCATCCTCACACCGTTGGAAAGATTTATGGCATCCGCGATGTGCGAAGCACTCGTGATAGGGACCAACTGGGCGTCTCTGCAGTTTGCTTGGAATTCAAGTGTAGTGGAATGCTTTATGACCAAGAACGCATTGACCGAACATTAGTGAAGATCATCCCTCAAGCTGGCTGCCACAGAGAAAGTGTGAACAATATGTTACGGGAATATCTGGTCAACCATCTTCCTCTTGCTGTCAACAATGACACCAGTGAGTTTACGATGTTGGCTCCACTTGATCCTCTTGGTCACAACTATGGAATCTATACAGTAACTGATCAGGATCCAAGGACAGCCAAGGAAATAGCACTGGGAAGATGTTTTGATGGAAGTTCAGACAGTGTTTCTAGAGTCATGAAGACTAATGTAGGTGTGGCATTGACCTTTGACTGTCAGGAGAGGCAGGTGAATCAGCAAAGTGTATTCCAGAGTCTGCAGAGCTCTCCAGGGCAATCTGTTGTGAACAGCATGAGGGCGGGACAAGGATGGCGAGGCCGGGCACAGAGAGACAATCTGTTGGGCCTTCGTCTATTTAATAGATTGAGAAAGCAGAGGAGAGCACAACGCAGACAATAATGCCAGAAGAGCCGGTGGTGCAGTGATGTGGATTAAACCAACCCTTTGCTCCAAATAAACTAGTTTCAGAAACTTGATTAGCCAGTTATGAATTCAACCCTTTGTGAAGGAAATCAAGTCTGTTAATCCATTGAACTGTGATATTAATAGTCTATTCTTTTTGAAATGCATAAATATCAATTCTATTTATTTCTGGCAGTGTTTCAAACCAGTGCTTTACATTTGGGTCCTTGGGGACAGGCACACATGGCACCACTTGCAATATGCTGCAGCAAAACTATATTGGAACCAATATTCAACACTTTTTTTTTTTATGTATAGCTTGAATCTATTCCAACCTCCTGTTATTTTGACGATCTGTTTGTGGTTAGTATTATGGAATACATGCTCTTGATAAAATAAATTGCAGGAATTTCAGATCTGCTTAAATGATTCGATTATCAAATAATTGATGAAGGACTTCAGGTATGTGGTGTGACTAGAGAAGCTGAGATTTTCCTTAGAGGAGAGATGCTGAAGAAATGGTTTAATATTGAGCGGTTTTTGATGGAGTAAATAAGGAGAAACTGTTTAAATTGGCAGAGGACACAGATTTAAGGTGATTGACAAAAGAACCAAAGACGACACAAGGAGAATTTCTTTTACGCAGCGAGTTGTTGTGATCTGGAATGTGCTGCCTGAAAGGGCGGTGGGAGCAGATTCAATAGTAACCTTCAAAAGGGAAGTGCAGAAATACTTGAAACTGAAAAATTGCAGTGCTGGGTGGCAATAACAAGGAAGTGGGACTAATTGGATAGGTCTTCCAAAGACACACAACAGGCACAATGTTCTGCCTCCTCCTTTGCTGTAAGATTCTAATGCACCAATATTTACAGGGCACACGCGGGGGGAGGGCACACGGTTAGGGACCTCGTGTTCTGTTTCCCATCTGAAGTCGGACAAATGGACCTCACTGGCGAGCGAGAGGGAAAAGTCGCGGCAGGTGGTGGAATGGGCAAAAAAGTGGCAGATGGAATTCAGAGTCAGTAATTATAGTTTGGGGGGGGAGGGGGGAGGGGGGAGGGGGTTGGGAGATGTAGAAGAGCAGAAGAATTTGGGGTTTCAGGTTCTCAAGACCTTTTAAGAGGCTGGATATTCCGACTCCCCAAAGTCTTTCCTCCATCGACAAGGCACAAGTCAGGAGAGTGATGGAATATTCTCCCCTTGCCAGGATGAGTGCAGCTCCAACAACACTCACCATCCAGGACAAGGCAGCTCGCTTCATTGGCATCCTATCCACCACCTTCTTCACATGATACTTAAAGGCTAGTGGGAGTTGTGTACAGACCACCAAACAGTAGTAGAGGTTGGGGACAGCATCAAACAAGAAATTAGGGGTGCGTGCAATAAAGGTACAGCGGTTATCATGGGCGACTTTAATCTACTTATAGATTGGGCTAACCAAACTGGTAGCAATACGACGGAGGAGGATTTCCTGGAGTGTATTAGAGATGGTTTTCTAGACCAATATGTCAAGGAACCAACTAAAGGGCTGGCCATCGTAGACTGGGTGATGTGTAACGAGGAAGGACTAATTAGCAATCTTGTAGTGCGAGGCCCCTTGGGGAAGAGTGACCATAATATTTATTATGATGGAGAGTGACACAGTTAATTCAAAGACTAGGGTCCTGAACTTAAGGAAAGGTAACTTCGATGGTATGAGACGTGAATTGGCTAGAATAGACTGGTGAATGATACTTAAAGGCTTGACAGTGGATATGCAATGGCAAACATTTAAAGATCACATGGAGGAACTTCAACAATTTTACATCCCTGTCTGGAGTAAAAATAAAACAGGGACGGTGGCTCAACCATGGCTAATTAGGGATAGTGTTAAATTCAAGGAAGAGGCATATAAATTGGCCAAAAAATGCAGCAAACCTGAGGACTGGGAGAAATTTAGAATTCAGTAAAAGAGGACAAAGGGTTTAATTTAGGAGGGGGTAAATAGAGTATGAGAGGAAGCTTGCTGGGAACAAAAAAACTGACTGCAAAAGCTTCACTAATCTTTTTCTCTTCACATATTTAGTGAAGACAAATGTAGGGCCCTTGCAGTCAGAATCAGGTGAATTTATAATGGGGAACAAAGAAATGGCAGACCAATTGAACAAATACTTTGGTTCTGCCTTCACGAAGGAAGACACAAATAATGTTCTGGAAATACTAGGGGACCGAGGGTCCAGCGAGAAGAAGGAACTGAAGGAAGTCCTTATTTGTCAGGAAATTGTGTTCGAGAATTTAATGGGATTGAAGGCCGATAAATCCCCAGGACCTGATAGTCTGCATCCCAGAGTACTTAAGGAAGTGGCCCTAGAAATAGTGGATGCACTAGTGATCATTTTCCAACAGTCTATCGACTCTGGATCAGTTCCTATGGACTGGAGGGTAGCTAACGTAACACCACTTTTTAAGAAAGAAGGGAGAGAGAAAACGGCTAATTATAGACCGGTTAGCCCGACATCAGTAGTGGGGAAAATGTTGGAATCAATTATTAAAGATTAAATAGCAGCGCATTGGGAAAGCAGTGACAGAATCGGTCCAAGTCAGCATGGATTTATGAAAGGGAAATCATGCTTGACAAATCTTCTAGAATTTTTTGAGGATGTAACTAGTAGAGTGGACAAAGGAGAACCAGTGGATGTGGTGTATTTGAACTTTCAAAAGGCTTTTGACAAGGTCCCACACAAGAGATTGGTGTGCAAAATTAAAGCACATGGTATTGGGGGTAATATATTAACGTGGATAGAGAACTGGTTGGCAGACAGGAAGCAGAGAGTCGGGATAAACAGGTCCTTTTCAGAATGGCAGGCAGTGACTAGTGGGGTGCTGCAGGACTCAGTGCTGGGACACCAGTTATTTACAATATACATCAATGATTTAGATGAAGGAATCGAGAGTAATATCACCAAATTTGCAGATGACACTAAGCTGAGTGGCGATGTGAACTGTGAGGAGGATGCTAAGAGGCTGCAGGGTGACTTGGACAGGTTAGGTGAATGGGCAAATGCAAGGCAGATGCAGTATAATGTGGATAAATGTGAGGTTATCCACTTTGGTGACAAAAACATGAAGGCAGATTATCTGAATGGTGACAAATTAGTAAAAGGGGAGGTGCAACGAGACCTGGGTGTCATGGTACATCAGTCATTGAAAGTTGGCATGCAGGTACAGCAGGCAGTAAAGAAAGCAAATGGCATGTTGGCCTTCACAGCAAGAGGATTTGAGTATAGGAGCAGGGAGGTCTTACTGCAGTTGTACAGGGCCTTGGTGAGACCACACCTCGAGTATTGTGTGCAGTTTTGGTCTCCTAATCTGAGGAAGGACATTCTTGGTCTTGAGGAAGTGCAGCGAAGGTTCACCAGATTGATTCCCGGGATTGCAGGACTGACATATGAAGAAAGACTGCATCGACTAGGCTTATATTCACTGGAATTTAGAAGAATGAGAGGGGATCTCATAGAAGCATATAAAATTCTGACGTGATTGGACAGGTTAGATGCAGGAAGAATGTTCCCGATGTTGGGGAAGTCCAGAACCAGAGGTCACAGTCTAAGGCTAAGGGGTAAGCCATTTAGGACCGAGATGAGGAGAAGCTTTTTCACCCAGAGAATTGTGAACCTATGGAATTCTCTATCACAGGAAGTTGTTGAGTTCAGTTCGTTGGATATATTCAAAAGGGAGTTAGATGTGGCCCTTACAGCTAAAGGGATCAGGGGGTAGGGAGAGAAGGCAGGAATGGGGTACTGAAGTTGCATGATCAGCCATGATCATATTGGATGGTGGTGCAGGCTCGAAGGGCCGAATGGCCTACTCCTGCACCTATTTTCTATGTTTCAACATCCATCCCTCCACCACTGGCGCACCGTGGCTGCACTGTATACCATAGCAAGTCTTCTTCAACAGCACCTCCCAAACTCGCGACCTCCAGCGCCTAGGACAAGAGCAGCAGGCGCATGGGAACACTACCACCTCCAAGTTCCCCTCCAAGTCACACACTAGTCTGACTTGGAAATATAGCGCTGTTCCTCCATCGTCGCTGTGTCAAAATCTTGGGACTCCCTAACAGCACTGTGGGAGCACCTTCACCACACGGATTGCGGCGGCTCACCACCACTTTATCAAGAGGCAATTAGGGATGGGCAATAAATGCCAGCTTTGCCAGCTATGCCCAAATCCTAGGAACGATTTTTTTTTTAATACAGTCATTAAAAAATCTATGGCGAGAGGTTTCAAATATAGAAGTCTCGATGTAATGGTGAATCTGTTGAGCGGTTAGTAAATATAATGTAAGTTAATAGGTGTGCCTACCAAACAAAGGCAGTCCCTGGGTCTGAGTAATCACTTAGAATGGAAGTCTCTTCATGTTGTCTCTCAGCTTTACATTTGTGTTTTATTATGCCTTTGACACAGTGACCACACCCTCCTGTCCAATGCCTCTCTGTTGCCCAGCTCCGTGGGACTGCATTCACTTCAATGCATTCTGACCCAGCTCCCCTTGCACCAGTTCCATTACCCCAGCCACGATGGCAGGTTGAACCAGTTCAGACTCAGCGCCTGATTTGACCGAGGTGAGCTTCCGACCCCAGATCCGCTCCCTCACCTCGACTGCGCACTTCCACCTCAGTAATGGCACCCGTCTCCACCAATGTGCATGGCCCATTCAAAATACACCTCATGCATGGTTTTTCCAATTTGGTGAGCCAACTACACAGGAGCTCCAGGGTGTCATACGGCCACACAGCTTAAAGGGAACATTGGTCTCTTCCCCTGCCTCAGTTCATCTGCTGCTGAATCATCATCCTTGCCTCTGTTACCAACGCTGTCCTGGCTGGCCCTTCATAAACCAGCTCATCCAAAGCTCGGCTGCCTGTATCCCAAGTCGCACCCATCACCCCTGTGCTCGTTCCTCTGCATTTCTGTAACCTGCTTCAATCCCACAACCCTCCGCGATCACTGTGCTCTCCCAACTGTGCCTACTTCCCCACCATTGGCAGAGGTGTCTTCAATTGTCTAGGCCATGAACTCTGGAATTCCTTCCTTAAATCTCTGCGTCTATATCCCCTTCTCCTTTAAGCCCCACCTCTGACTAAGTTTTTAGTCACCCTGCCAACTAGCTCCCCCTGTGGCTGTGTCCATTTATGTCTGATCACCTCTGGTCAGTGTCTTGGGACATTAAAGGTGCTGTATAAGTGCAAGTTGTTGATGTTATTGGCTTTTGACTCAAACCAATCGAGACTTTCTACGGAAGAGAACTGACATTTGGGTATAGATTTATAAATGTTTGTTTTTAATATCTTACTGTCTGAACTGAATTTTGACTATCAGTGAATAAAATGAAAATGCTGAATTTTAGTGCTGACCCTATTACTGACACCACGATCACAAATACTGCAAATATCAATTTCATTGGAATTGCTGCCGACATCTTCAAAGTCTTTAACGGGTAGAAATAGTCTTTCTGACCAAGTTACCACGATAATTCCATCGTCCTGGATATTCAGGTCTTTGTTCACTCCAGCACTGATTCCTCACACAACCCTTGATTCTCGCCTGCCGGGCACCCCGTTTAGAGTTTCAATGTCCTACTATTACTGTACGTCGAAAAGTAATTATTTTTTTTTAAATTGAAGTTTAATTACACAATATGCAATCATTTATATTTTTACATCAGGCTACAATCCAGTTCCTTTTGACATTTTTTCTGGTCTTTGTTTCGGGTTTGTGTGTTTGAAATCGACACACATTTTGATTCATTGTACTTCTTCCTTGGAAGTATGGGTGGAGGTATCCATTGTAAAAATCGGCAGCCGACAGCACCTTCTTCAGCACCACCAGCTTGAAGCCTGCCCAGCCATTCTAGAGAGAAACACATTTGCTTACAGCTGAAGTTGATCAAGGATGACAGGCCAGGTCTCGGTTTGCTTGAAAAGAGGGTGACCTAATTGAAATCTCTAAAATTATGAAAGGTTTTGATAGAGAGAATGTTTCCACTTATATTGATGGCCTTTAGTTATTCTCTTACCCATAAGATAGTCACCAAAAAATCTAATTGGGAATTCAGAATAAAATTCTTTACCCAGAGAGCGGTGAGAATGTGGAACTCACTGCCACAGGGAGTGGTTGAGGCGAATAGCACAGATGCATTTAAGGGGAGGCTAGATAAGTATATGAGAGAGAAGGGAAGAGAGGATTATAATGACAGAGTTAAGAACATAAGAAATAGGAGCAGGAGTACGCCATTCGGCCCCTCGAGCCTGCTCCGCCATTCAATTAGATCATGGCTGATCTTTTATCTCAACTCCACTTGCCTGCACTATTTCCCTTAATATCAAAAATCTATCGATCTCTGTCTTGAATATACTCAACGACTGAGCCCCCACAGCCCTCTGGGGCAGAGAATTCCAAAAATTCACTACCCTCTGAGTGAAGAAATTTCTCATCTCAATCCTAAATAGCTGACCCCTTATTCTGAGACTGTGACCCCTGGTTCTAGACTCCCCAGCCCAGGGGAAACATCCTCCCTGCATCTGTAAGAATTTTGTATGTTTCAATGAGATCATCTCTCATTCTTCTAAACGCTAGAGAATATAGGCCTAGTCTACCCAGCCGTTCACCACTGCTCTCTGTTTCCTGTCACTGAGCCAATTTTGTTTCCATGATGCCACTGTCACTTTTATTTCATGGTCCTCAACTTTGCTGCAAACCGATTATGTGGCACTTTATCAAATGCCTTTCAGAAGTTCATTTGCAATACATCAACTGCAGTGCCCTCATCAACCCTGTCTATTGCCTCATTAAAAACTCAAATCAAGTCGGTTAAACATGATTTCAATCATGTGTCAATCGCAGATATGGCCATCTCTGACCACTTCCTCGTATCTCCCTCAACCCAAGTCCCCCTTCCACCCACGCCCCCACCCCCCACAAACCCCACCTCCTTCTGTGTCTGCCCCTGGAAAAAACTCTCTCCTGACTCTCTTACAGCTGCACTTATAAAATATCCAGCCTTTGGTCCTTCCTCCATTCACCGTGACATCACTGCAGCCACTGATCTGCTCAACCGCACCCTCACCACCACCTTTGATGCCCCAGTCCCGGTTAAAACAATTACTCCCTCTCACCCTGGCCGTTCCCACGGTACAGCCCTGATCTTCTCTCCCTTAAGTCCAAGGGATGTAGACTTGAACGGATATGGTGAACAACTGGTTTAGCCATTCACCGTTAGATCTGGCTGGACTACATACAGCACTATTGGGTCCTGCTCTCGTCTGACACTCACTATTCCAGAAGCATTCTGGGCCCCATCCTCCTCTTACTCCCCGTTTATTATTTATATGCCTATAGAAGACTTTTGGATTCCCTTTTGTTAGTCTATTCTCATGCTCTCTCTTTGCCCCTCTTAGTTCCTGTTTCACTCCCCCTCTGAACTTTCTATATTCAGCCTGGTTCTCACTTGTATTCTCGACCTGACATCTGTCATCCGCTCCCTTTTCTGCTTCATTACTCTCTCTCTTGCCATCCAGGGAGCTCTGGCTTTGGTTGCCCTGCCTTGCCCCCTCGTGGGAATGGAACTCACTTGTACCCAAACCATCTCCTCTTTAAGGCAGCCCAGTGTTCCACTAGAGCTAACCTTTGATTCCAATTTACCCGGCCCAGATCCATTCTCAACCCACTGAAATTGGCCGTCCTCCAACTAAGTATTTTCACTCTAGATTGTTCCTTGTCCTTATCTATAGCTAATCTAAACCTTATGATACTATGATACTATGATCACTGTTCCCTAAATGCTACCCTACTGACACTTGCTCCACCTCGTTTCCCAGAACCAGATCCAGCAATGCCTCCTTCCTTGTTGGGCCGGAAACGTATTGATTAAAAAAGTTCTCTTGAACACACTTCAGAAATTCTTTCCCCTCTAAAATCTACCATGGGCTGGCAATGGGCGCAGATATGTTTGTGAATAAAGCAAACGCAAGTTCAGAAGCCTGAAGACAGATTTAAATTTACGCATTACGGTGATGTATATATTTTTACCTTGCAGCGTACCAGAAGCACGTTTGATTCCTTGTGGAAGTGCACGATCCCAGGGATTAATTGTTCTTGTGTGAAAGCTGCAGAAACAAATATTAAAAACTAATAGATGGAATTCTTAGGTTTCTCAGCATTATTGTTAAAAAGATAAAATGGGTCATATCAGTTACAGAATATTTGAAATATGGAATAATACAAAATTTAAAAAGGTCATGTTGTGTATCTGCAAAGCATGCACTCCCATGTTCCGCCACCAGGGAGCTCATCCCCTGAAGTTCCAAGGGATCCCAGCATCCCTTGGGAGCACTGTATATAAGCCAGCCCCTAAGGCCTGTTCCTCACTCTGGAGTGTCTTATTAAAGACTGAGGTCACTGTTACTTTAAGGTCCCTGTGTGTAGCCTCATCTGTGTTAGGAACACAATAACTGGCGACGAGAATACGAATCCAACGCAAAGATGCAGCAAACTGTGGGCATCCTGGAGAAGTTCTCGGAGGGCAAGGACTGGGAAGCCTATGTCGAACGGCTAGACCACTACTTTGTAGCCAACGAGCTGGACGGAGACTTTTTTGCTCAGAGACTTTTTTGTACTGGGCATTGGCCACGAGACCATCCTACGAAAACTTTTGACTGTAGAGACACCGACCCTCAGTAAGGCCATTGCGATAGCACAGGCATTTATGTCCACCAGCGATAACACCAAACAAATCTCTCAGCACACAAGTGCTAACAATGTTCATAAATTAACTGGAACGGTGTTTGCGAGCAGAAATGTACAGGGCAGAACCCACAAGTCTGCAACTGCCAGCAGGCCTCAGGTGACCCACATGACTCAGAGTCCCCAATAAAGGATGAATGCAAGGCAATTCACACATTGTTTGCGTTGTGGAGGCTTCCATTCAGCCTATTCATGCCGCTTCAAAGGGTATGTTTGCAAGAGCTGTGGAACAATGGGGCACCTCCAACGAGCTGCAAGCTCTGCAAAACCTGCTCAGCACTACATGGTAGAGGAAGATCGGTCCATGGTGGATCAAAGCAATTTCGAGCCTCAGAAAGAGGAGGCAGATGCTGAAGTACACGAGGTGCACACATTTTCAACGAAATGTCCACCTATAATGCTAAACGTAGAATTTAATGGCTTACCCGTAGCCAAGGAACCCAATCCATCATGAGTAAAAAGATGTTTGAGAGACTGTGGTGCAACAAGGCATTCAGACCAGCTCTGAGCCCCATCCACACGAAACTGAGAACGTACACCAAAGAGCTTATCACTGTCCTGGGCAGCGCCATGGTCAAGGTCACCTACAAGGGCACGGTGCACGAACTGCCACTCTGGATTGTCCTGGGCGATGGCCCCACACTGGTTGGAAGGTGCTGGCTGGGCAAAATGCGCTGGAACTGGGATTACATCCAAGCGCTATCACATGTTGAGAGGCCTCATATACCCAGGTTCTTAACAAATTTCCTTCCCTTTTTGAGCTAGGCATTGGAAACTTTTCCGGGCAAAGGTGCGGATCCACTTGGTCCCAGAGGCACGACCCATTCACCACAAGGTGCGAACGGTACCTCACATGATGAGGGAGAGAATGGAAATCGAGCTGGACAGGTTGCAATGCGAGGGCATCATCTCCCCAGTGGAATTCAGCGAGTGGGCCAGCCCAATTGTTTCAATACTCAAAAGTGATGGCACGGTCAGGATTTGCGGCGATTATAAAGTAACTATTAATCGTTTCTCGCTACAGGACCAACACCCGCTACCGAAGGCAGAAGACCTATTTGCGACACTGGCAGGTGGCAAGACGTTCACCAAGCTCAACCTGACTTCGGCCTACAAGACACAGGAGCTGGAGGAGTCTTCGAAGGGCCTCACCTGCATTAACACACACAAGGGACTGTTCATCTACAACAGATGCCCGTTTGGAATTCGGTTGGCTGCAGCGATCTTCCAGAGAAACCTGGAGAGCCTTCTCAAGTCGGTACCACACAATGAGGTCTTTCAGGACGACATATTGGTCATGGATCGGGACACCGTCGAGCACCTACAAAACCTGGAGGAGGTCCTCCAGCGACTGGTTCGCGTAGGGCTGCGGCTGAAGAGGTCGAAATGCATCTTCATGGCAACAGGAGTGGAGTTTTGGGGGAGAAAGATCACGACGGACGGCATTCGGACCACAGAGGCTATCAGGAACGCACCCAGGCCACACAATGTCACGGAGCTGCGGTAGTTCCTGGAACTCCTCAACTATTTTGGTAACTTCCTACCGGGGTTAAGCACCCTTTTAGAGCCCCTACATGTGTTATTGCGCAAAGGTGAGAACTGGGTATAGGGAAAAAAAACAAGTAATTGCTTTTGAGAAAGCCAGAAACATTTTATGCTCCAACAAGCTGCTTGTATTGTATAACCCGTGTAAAAGACTTGTGCTAGCATGTGACGCGCGTCGTACGGAGTCGGGTGTGTATTACAATAAGCTAACATTGCGGGGAAGTTGCAACCTGTCGCCTATGCTTCCAGGAGCTTGTCTAAGGCCAAGAGGGCCTGCAGCATGATTGAGAAAGAGGCATTAGCGTGTGTGTTCGGGGTAAAGAAAATGCATCAGTACCTGTTTGGCCTCAAATCTGAGCTGGAAACCGATCACAAACCCCTCACATCCCTGTTCGCTGAAAACAAGGGGATAAATACTAATGCCTCAGCCCACGTACAAAGTTGGGCACTCACGCTATCAGCGTATAACTATACCATCCGCCACAGGCCAGGCATCGAGAACTGTGCGGATGCTCTCAGTCGGCTACCATTGCCCACCATGGGGGTGGAAATGGCGCAGCCTGCAAACTTGTTAATGGTGGCGCAGCCCACAGACTTGTTGATGGTCATGGAAGCATTTGAAAACGATAAATCACCTGTCACGGCCTGCCAGATTTGGACTTGGACCAGCCAAGATCCTCTGCTGTCCCTAGTAAAAAAACTGTGGACTGCATAGGAGCTGGGCCTGCATCCCCGTTGAAATGCAAGAGCCACTCAAGCCGTTCCAGCGGCGAAAGTACGAGCTGTCCATTCAGGCACACTGCCTGTTGTGGGGTAACCGCGAAGTGCTACCAAAAAAGGGTAGGGAGACGTTCATCTCGAATCTCCACAGCACACACCCGGGTATAGTAATGATGAAAGCGATAGTCAGATCCCACGTGTGGTGGCCCGGTATCGACTCTGACTTAGAGTCCTGTGTACGGCAATGCAGCATATGTGCTCAGTTGAGCAACGCGCCCAGAGAGGCACCACTAAGTTTGTGGTCCTGGCCCTCCAGACCATGGTCGAGGATCCATGTCGACAATGCGGGCCCGTTTCTCGGTAAAATGTTCCTGGTGGTGGTGGATGCTTTTTCAAAATGGATTGAATGTGAAATAATGTCGAGAAGCACCACCACCGCCACCATTGAAAGCCTGAGGGCCATGTTTGCCACCCACGGCCTGCCTGACATACTGGTCAGTGACAACGAGCCATGTTTCACCAGTGCCGAATTTAAAGAATTCATGCGCGGCAAAGAGATGAAACATGTCACCTCGGCCCCATTTAAACCAGCCTCCAATGGGCAGGCAGAGCGGGCAGTACAAACCATCAAACAGAGCCTTAAATGAGTCACAGAAGGCTCACTCCAAACCCGCCTGTCCAGAGTACTACTCAGCTACCGCACGAGACCCCACTCGCTCACAGGGGTGCCCCCGGCTGAGCTACTCATGAAAAGGACACTTGGATAGGTTAGGTGAGTGGGCAAATGCATGGCAGATGAAGTATAATGTGGATAAATGTGAGGTTATCCACTTTGGTGGTAAAAACAGAGAGACAGACTATTATCTGAATGGTGACAAATTAGGAAAAGGGAAGGTGCAACGAGACCTGGGTGTCATGGTACATCAGTCATTGAAGATTGGCATGCAGGTCCAGCAGGCGGTTAAGAAAGCAAATGGCATGTTGGCCTTCATAGCGAGGGGATTTGAGTACAGGGGCAGGGAGGTGTTGCTACAGTTGTACAGGGCCTTGGTGAGGCCACACCTGGAGTAGTGTGTACAGTTTTGGTCTCCTAACTTGAGGAAGGACATTCTTGCTATTGAGGGAGTGCAGCGAAGATTCACCAGACTGATTCCCGGGATGGTGGGACTGACCTATCAAGAAAGACTGGATCAACTGGGCTTGTATTCACTGGAGTTCAGAAGAATGAGAGGGGACCTCATAGAAACGTTTAAAATTCTGACGGGTTTAGACAGGTTAGATGCAGGAAGAATGTTCCCAATGTTGGGGAAGTCCAGAACCAGGGGTCACAGTCTAAGGATAAGGGGTAAGCCATTTAGGACTGAGATGAGGAGAAACTTCTTCACCCAGAGAGTGGTGAACCTGTGGAATTCTCTACCACAGAAAGTAGTTGAGGCCAATTCACTAAATATATTCAAAAGGGAGTTAGATGAAGTCCTTACTACTCGGGGGATCAAGGGGTATGGCGAGAAAGCAGGAAGGGGGTACTGAAGTTTCATGTTCAGCCATGAACTCATTGAATGGCGGTGCAGGCTAGAAGGGCTGAATGGCCTGCTCCTGCACCTATTTTCTATGTTTCTAAAACCAGACTCTTGCTGGTTCACCCCAACCTGCATGATCAGGTCAAGAGCAGGCGGCAGCAACAAAATGTAAACGATGGTCACGCCACTGTGTCACGGGAAATTGATCTGAATGACCCTGTGTATGTGCTAAACTAGGGGCACGGTCCCAAGTGGATCGCGGGCACAGTGATAGCTAAAGAAGGGAATAAGACGTTTGTAGTCAAACTAGACAATGGACAAATTTGCAGAAAGCACCTGGACCAAACGAGGCTGCGGTTCACAGACTGCCCTGAACAACCCACAGCAGACACCACCTTTTTCGAGCCCACAACACACACCCAAAGGATCAACGACATCATGCTGGACCAGGAAATCGAACCCATCATGCCCAAAAACCCAGCAAGGCCAGCTCACCTAGCAGCCCTGCAGGGCCAACAACACGCCAGCCCAACGAGGGCACAGCCAACACACCAGAACAGACATTTGTACCGAGGCGGTCCACCAGGGAAAGAAAGGCTCCCGACCACCTCACCTTGTAAATAGTTTTCACTTTGACTTTGGGGAGGGGAAGGGGGAGTGATGTTGTGTATCTGTAAAGCATGCACTCCCATGTTCCGCCACCAGGGAGCTCATCCCCTGAAGTCCCAAGGGATCCCAGCATCCCTTGGGAGCACTGTATATAAGCCGGCCCCTAAGGCCTGTTCCTCACTCTGGAGTGTCTTATTAACGACTGAGGTCACTGTTACTTTAACCTCCCTATGTGCAGCCTCATCTGTGTTAGGAACACAATAGGTCAAAAATAAGGAAATCGGTAAATAGCGAAAAGGGAAAACATCTTCAGAATAGACAAATAACAGAATCATTATAAAGGAGAAGAGGGCAGGTGCAACACATCACTAAATAAAACACACTGCAAAACCAAAATACAAACAGGAAATGCTGCAAATCAAGGTGGCCAGCAGGTTGGGTGGGTATGGTAGGGGTTTTGTTACTAGACTAGTAATCTGGAGGCCTGGACTAAAAATCGAGACAAGTTTAAACCCACCACTGGCAGGCACCTTGAGGGTTTCAATTCAGAAAAATCTGGAAATATTTAAAAATAAGTTGGTATCAGTAAATGTGACCATGAAGTTATTGGCTTGTTGCAAACCTGCCGTCCTTACCTGGGCTGGGCTATGTGACTGCAGTCCCACACCAAAGTGATTGACTTTAATGGCCCTTTCAGGCCACTCATGCTGTCTCAAAACCACTACCAGGAAAGGAATGCAGCGGTTCAAAAAGGCGGCTCACCACCACCTCCTCAGGACAACTAGGGATGGACAATAAATGCCGGCCTTGTTAGCGATGCCCACATTCTGAGAATTAACCATTTTTAAATCATCTGTAAAGAGAAAAGACGGGGCATTGTTTCCGGTGTAGATTCACCATCGCAACTGAGAGATGTGAATCCTGTCAGTGAAAGCAAAGGGAGAAGAGCGAGGTATGTGAAGAATCAGACATGCTACGTCCCATCGGAGAGGATTGAATGGGTTCGAGGCTCAGCGACAATCTTTTATCACTATTCCGAAAACCCAAGATTGGCTTCATTGGTCGAGTCCTCACCTCAATGCTGGACCCAAGGATTCAAGGTCCATTTTAGAACTTGATCACAGTATCGAGTCTGATACTTCAGTACAATTTCAGGGAGTGCTGGATTGTTGAAGGTGTCATCTTTTGGATGAATAATTAAACCCTGGCCACATGTTTGGGTGAACATAAAATATCTTATGACACTATTCATAGGAAGCAGATTCGGTCATTTAAGTCACGAGGCTGTTATACCATTCAGTGAGATGACGGCTGCTCTGTGACCGAACTCCACTGACCCGCTTTTGCCCCATATCCCTTAACATCTTTGGTTAACAAAAGTCTATCAATCTCAGATTTAAAAATAACAACTGCTGTTTGCAGAAGAGTTCCAAATATCTACCACCCTTTGTGTAGAAGTGTTTCCTAACTTCACTCCTGAAAGGCCGGGCTATGTCCTCTCATCCTAGATTCCCCAACCAGCAGAAAGAGCTTCTCTCTAGGAGTCGGCCACACGTCCCCTCAAGACTGCTCTGTCATTCAATAAGATCATGGCTGAGCTTTCCAACCCAATCCCTGCATTCTTGATTCCCGTATAGTACAAAGATCTAGCGATCTCAGCCTTGAATTTACTCAACAACTCAGCATCCGCAGCCCTTTGGAGTACAGAATTCCAAAGACTCACAACCCTCTGGTTGAAGAAATACCTTCTCATCTCAGTCTTAAATGGCCGACCCCTTATCCTGAGACTATCTCGTCCCCCATTCCCCCCTCCCCTAATTCTAGACACTCCAGCCAGGTCAAGCATTCTTTCAGCATCTACCCTGTCAATCCCCCTCCGAATCTTGTATACTTCAATGAGATCACCTCTTATTCTTCTCAACTCCAGAGAGCACAGGCCCATTCTACACAATCTCTCATCATAAGACAGCCCTCTCACCCCAGGAATCAATCCAGTGAACCTCCGTTGCACCGCCTCCAAGGCAAGTATATCCTTCCTTAGATACGGAGACCAACACTGTGCACAGTACTCCAGGTGTGGTCTCACCAAGGCCCTGTACAATTGTAGCAAGACTTCCTTACTCTTATAGAAACATAGAAACATAGAAAATAGGTGCAGAAGTAGGCCATTCGGCCCTTCTAGCCTGCACCGCCATTCAATGAGTTCATGGCTGAACATTCAACTTCAGTACCCCATTCCTGCTTTCTCGCCATTCCCCTTGATCCCCCTAGTAGTAAGGACCTCATCTAACTCCTTTTTGAATATATTTAGTGAATTGGCCTCAACAACTTTCTGTGGTAGAGAATTCCACAGGTTCACCACTCTCCAACCCCCTCACAATAAAGGACAACATACCATTTGCCTTCCTTATTGCTTGCTGTATCTGCAAGCTAACTGTTTCCTGTACAAGGACACCTAAATCTCTGAACACAAACATTTAATAGTTTCTCACCATTTAAAAATTAACTGTTTTTCTATTCTTTCAACCAGTGAACAACTTCACATTTCTCCACATTATACTCCATCTGCCACCTTGCTGTCCACACACTCAGTCTATCTATATCCCTTCGCAGCCTCTTTGTGTTCTCCTCATAGCTCACTGTCCCACCTAGCTTTGTATCATCAACAAACTTGGATGCATTACACTTGGTCATTTCATCGAAGTCATTTATATAAATTGTGAATAGCTGGGGCCCCAACACTGATCCCTGCGGCACCCCACTAGTTTTAGCCTGCCAACCTAAAAATGACTTGTTTATCCCTACTCTGTCCATTAACATAAGAACATAAAAAATAGGAGCAGGAGTAGGCCATACGGCCCCTCGAGCCTGCTCCGCCATTCAATAAGATCATGGCTGACCTGATCATGGACTCAACGCCACTTCCCTGCAAGTAACCCTTTTTTCCCTTATTGCTCAAAAATCTGTCTATCTCCGCTTTAAATTTATTCAATGACTCAGCCTCCACAGCTCTCTGGGGCAGAGAATTCCACAGATTTACAACCCTCTGAGAAAAAAAGTCATCCTCCTCTCAGTTTTAAATGGGCGGCCCCTTATTCTGAGACTAAAAAAATGATAGAGTGAGAAGATAGCTTGAGAGTAAACTAGCAAGAAATATAAAAACAGACAGCAAGAGCTTCTACAGGTATATAAAAAGCGAGTGAGAAGCTAAAGTAAACATTGGTCCCTTAGAGGATGAGACGGGGAAATTAATAATGGGAAACAGAAATGGCGGAGACTTTGAGCAAATATTTTGTATCGGTCTCCACGGTCGAGGACACTAAAAACATCCCAATAATTGATAATCAAGGGGCTATTGGGGGAGGGGGGGCGACTTAAAACAATCACGATCATTAGAGAAAAAGTACTAGGCAAACTAATGGGACTAAAGGTGGACAAGTCCCCTGGATCGGATGGCCTGCATCCTAGGGGCATAAAAGAGGTGGCTGCAGAGATAGTGGATGTATTGGTTGTAATCGACCAAAATTCCCTGGATTCTGGAGAGGTCCCAGTGGACTGGAAAACTGCAAATGTAACGCCCCTATTTAAGAAAGGAGGGAGACAGAAAGCAGGAACTATAGACCAGTTAGCCTAACATCTGTCGTTGGGAAAATGCTGGTGTCCACCATTAAGGAAGTAGTAGCAGGACATTTAGAAAATCATAATGCAGTCAAGCAGAGTCAGCATGGTTTTATGAAAGGGAAATCATGTTTGACAAATTTGCTGGAGTTCTTTGAGGAAGTAACAAGCAGGGTGGATAAAGGGGAACCAGTTGATGTGGTGTATTTGGATTTCCAGAAAGCATTTGATAAGGTTACTGCACAAGGTAAGAGCTCACGGGGTTGGGGGTAATATATTAGCATGAATAGAGGATTGGCTAACTAACAGAAAACAGAAAGTCGGGATAAATGGATCATTTTCCGGTTGGCAACCGGTAACTAGTGGGGTGCCACAGGGATCAGTGCTGGGGCCTCAACTATTTACAATTTATATTAATGACTTGGATGAAGGGACCGAATATAACGTAGACAAATTTGCTGATGATACAAAGATAGGTGGGAAAGCAAGTTGTGAGGAGGACACTAAGAATCTACAAAGGGATATAGATAGGTTAAGTGAGTGGGCAAAAATTTGGCAGATGGTTAATAACGTGGGAAAATGTGAGGTTATCTACTTTGGTAGGAAAAATAAAAAAGCAAATTATTATTTAAATGGGGATCAATTACAAAATGCTGCAGTACAGAGGGATCTGGTGTTTCATGAAACGCAAAAGGTTAGTATACAGGTACAGCAAGTAATCAGGAAGGCAAATGGAATGTTGGTCTTTATTGCAAGGGGGATGGAGTATAAAAATAGATAAGTCCTGCTACAACTGTACAGGACGTTGGTAAGATCACACCTGGAGTACTGCGTACAGTTTTGGTTTCCTTATTTAAGGAGGGATATTCTTGCATTGGAGGCAGTTCAGAGAAGGTTCATGAGGTTGATTCCTGAGATGAAGAGGTTGTCATATGAAGAAAGGTTGAGCAGATTGGGCCTATACTCATTGGAGTTTAGAAGAATGAGAGGTGATCTTATTGAAACATAAGATTCTGAGGGGGCTTGACAGGGTACATGCAGAGAAGATGTTTCCCCTCGTGGGGGAATCTAGAACTAGGGGCATAGTTTCAGAATAAGGGGTCGCCCATTTAAAACAGAAATGAGGAGGAATATTTTCTCTCAGAGGATCGTGAATCTTTGGAATTCTCTGCCCCAGAGAGCTGTGGAGGCTGGGTCACTGAATATACTTAAGGTGGAGATAGACAGATTTTTGAAATGACAAGGGAGTTGAGGGTTATGGAGAGCGGGCAGGGAAGTGGAGTTGAGGCCAAGATCAGATCAGACATGATCTTATTGAATGGCGGAGCAGGCTCAAGGGGCCGAATGGCCGACTCCTGCTCCTGTTTCTTATGTTCTTATGACACTTTAATGATCAATTTACAGGGACATCCCCCCAAGTATCTTTGGCGCTCCTCTAGTTTTTCCATTGTTCTATCCTTTTTAGTTCCAAAGTGGATGACCTCACATTGCCTATCTTGAAAACCATTTGCCACAGTTTTGCCCGGCTAATCTATTAATATCTTTGTAATTTTATGCTTCCATCTACATTGCTTACAATGCCACCTGTCTTCGTGTCATCGACAAACTTATGATGAGAGGATAGAGAGCCACATATCCAAGTCGTTAATAAATACAGTGAATAGTTGAGGCCCCAGCACAGATCCCTGCAGGACACCACTAGTCACATGCTGCCAATTTGAGCACCTGTCCATTATCCCTACTCTCTGGGTCCTGCCGCTCAGCCAATCTCCTAACCAGCTCAATAATTTGCCCTCAATTCCATTAGCTTCAACTTTGTTAACAGTCTCTAATGAAGGACTTTATCAAAGGCTTTCCGGAAATCCGTAGAAATAACATACATAGACATTCCCCTGTCCACTACTTTAGTCATCTCTTCAAAATATTCAATCAGGTTGATCAAGCATGACCAAGGCTTTCCAAATCCACGCTGGCTCTCTGATCAGCTGAAAATGTTCAAGGTGTTCAGTCACCTGTTGTTTTTCTCACATATTTCTCTCTCCTGATTTAACTACTTCACATTTTTTAGTTTTCCCTTTACACAGTGCCTAATACACATTTTCTGACCATTTCCCCATCCTTTTCAGTCAGTTTACAATTATTATTTATACTACTTTCCACCTGAGCCCTCCCGAGGAAAGGCAGGGAGTTTTGCCGATGTTGCTGTCCTGGTGAATAGTCCACCCTCAACCAATGCGCAAAGATTATCTTGTCATTCATTTATTTGTTGTTTTGGCAACTTGGTCTGTGCGATTAACTGCATGTAACAGGCTATACTTCCAAAGTAATTCATTGGGGACGTGCTTTCAGAAGTCCTGAGAATATGATAACCTTTGTCAAAATACCTGTTCTTCAAATTGCTGGTCACATAACCAGCATTCTGAACACTGGCCGCCTGCTCTCCCTCTTCGCCGTCATTCTTTGTAAAGTTCTGATGGAAGATCAGCCTCTGAAATATTAACTCCTCTTTTCTCTTTATATTTGCGGTGTATTTCTAACGTTTTCTGGGTTTATTTTTTACAACTTAAAGGGCATCTTAATTCTTGGGGCAGCTTGGCACGATGGCCATACAAATGCAGGCTCTGATTGAGAGTGGGACCTCCTGCCCGAGGGAGCGTCTCCCACCCCAACCCAGCCCCCTCACTCGCCCCACCCCCTGCCCCACTCCCTCACTCGCCCCGACTCCCTGCCCGAGGGAGTGTCCGTCCTGTCCCCCGTCCCAACCCCTGCTCCTCACTCGCCCCGCCCCTGCCCCCAACCGAGGGAGAGACCGCCCCATCCCCCCCGACCCTCACTCGCTCCTCACCCCACCCCTCAATTACCCCGCCCCCTGCCTCCCTGACCGGAGTGTCTGCCCCGCCCCCCCGCCCCTCACTAGCTCCCACCCCTCATCCCACCCGCCCTAGTCCTCCTCCGCTCACCCCGCCCCTGCCTCCCTGACCAATGGAATGTCCGCACCGCCCCTAGCTCGCTCCTGCCCCTCACTGGCACCCCCTAACTCACCCACCCCTGCCCTTCACCCCGCCCCCACCCCTCACTCACTCAGTCTCCTGCCCCTCACTTGCCCCCACCCCTTGCCGTGTCACTCGACCAGTCCCTGCCCCCTCACTCGCCCTGCCCATGCCCCGCCCCACACTGGCTCCGCCCCTCACTGGCACCGCCCCGCCCCCTTACTTGCCCCCACCCCTTGCCCTATCACTCGCCTTGTAGTCGATGAGGAAAGTCCCAGTGACGGCGAGATCCGAGAATCCGAGAAACACAAAGAGGAGTTTGGAACAGTACAAAGGATAAAAACCTTTTCAAAGAATAATTTGGCACAAAATTCTCCGCTGCACTCCCACTCTGATCTCTCCGTCCTCGGCCTCTGACACTGTTCCAGTGAAGATCAGCGTAAGCTGGAGGAACAACAACACCTCATCTTTCCATTAGGCACTTTACAGCCTCTGGACCCAACATCGGGTTTGACAATTTCAGACCAGAGCCCCTGCCCACATTGTTTTTTTTTCTCTGTTCTCACTCTCCCACGGCAGGTTAATGATTCTGCCGTTGCCATTCACACCCTATTTACACCTATCTTTTGTCCCATTACCATCTCCTTTTGCCTTGCACCATCGGCCCTTTTGTCCCTTAATCTCCCACCTCCCACCCTGTCACAGACCTTCCCTTTTGTTCTCTCCTCTCCTCCCCCCTTTCCCTGCCCCTACACCTGCTTAAAAACCTGTTCCATCTCGAACTTTTCCAGTTCTAATGTAGGGTCACCGACCTGAAACACTAACTCAGTTTCTCTCTCCACAGATGCTGCCCGACCTGCTGAGCATTTCCAGCATTTGCTGTTTTTATTAATGATTTGGCAGTTTGTTTTGTTTCAATTGGTAGATCTGTAGTGATCAGTAAAGCTGATTTCAGGTGGGCTTCTTCAAAGATAATTTAGACAATCAAAAGGGGTCTTGGTCACTCACACTATTCCACAACCTTTAGTACTGTTACTAGCGGTCACCCTGTGACTTATAGCCAGGATGTTACACAATTCTCCAACTGCTGTTCACCAACCTCACCATTCAAACCCAGAATACACAGCAAGACTGTGGAGCGTGCACGTGGCAGGCTGGAGGTAGATTGCTGCTGTTTAGCAGGAAGGGGGGGGGGGGGGGCATTGGGTTTACTAGCTCTTAAGGTAGGATCCCAGGCTTTAGCAGAACTGTGCGTCGGTCCTATGTATAAATAGCACTGTGGGGGCAGGGGGGGGGGGGAATCTGGTGACCTGGCACAGATCCTGGGATGCTCGGTCTGTCCAGATCAGCTGTTTCCAGTTCAATTTGTAAAACCATTTGGGGAGTTCTTAATAAAAATGTGCTCTTGACAGAAAATCTGCTTTAGTGATGTTGGTTGAGGTTTAAATATTGGCCAGGACACCAGAGAACAACTTCTTCAAAATAGTGCCATGGGATCTTTTACATTCGCCAGGCAGACAGGCCTCAGTTTAACATCTCATCTGAAAGACGGCACCTCTGACAGTGCAGCACTCCCTCAGTAGTGCACTAGAGCATCAGCCTAGATTTGTGCTTAAGTCTTTGGAGTGGGATTTGCACCCACAATCTTCTGACTCCAGAGGCAAGAGTGCTGCCCACTGAGCCACGGCTGATTTCCTTAAGAATCACTTATTAATCCGAGCTTCAATGGGGAGAAGGCTGCTCACCACAAGATTAGCTTAAAAAAAATCCTGCTTTTTAAACATGACATTTTAAATAACCTACCCAGGGAAACAGGGATTTCTCGCACATCCACTAAATCCAACAGCTTCATCGTGTTGCCCATCCACAGAGTCCGCAAGGGAATCTACAACAAGATGCAGAATTAACAACCACACTCACCATCCAACCAGTCAGCACGTTGGTTTTACCACAGTCAGCACGCTGGTTTTACCACAGTCAGCACGCTGGTTTTACCACAGGCAGCACGTTGGTTTTACCACAGGCAGCACGCTGGTTTTACCACAGGCAGCACGCTGGTTTTACCACAGTCAGCACGCTGGTTTTACCACAGGCAGCACGCTGGTTTTACCACAGGCAGCACGCTGGTTTTACCACTGCATTACACTTTTGTTATTTTCTCCTCATCTTTACATTTTTCTTCCTCTTTCATTTCCCTAGAACACACTGTGGCACACAGGCACAAAGTGAACTAAGCTCAGGTGCTGCCAATGCTTTAAAAAAATTTGTTCCTGGGATGAGGGCGTCGCTGGCAAGGCCAGGAATAATTGTCCATGGCTAGTTGTCCTCGAGAAGGTGGCCAGCCCGTGTGGTGAAGGTGCTCCCACAGTGCTGTTGGGGAGGGAGTTCCAGGAATTTGACCCAGTGACGATGAAGGAACGGCCGATATATTTCCAAGTTGGGATGGTGTGTGACTCGGAGGGGAACGTGGAGGTGGTGGTGGTCCCATGCACCTGCTGCCCTTGTCCTTCTAGGTGGCAGGTTTTGGAGGTGCTGTCGAAGAAACCTTGGCTACTCTTTAGCTCGCTGGAGTACAAGTGCCCTACATGGTGAAATACCCACTGATTTCCCCACCGTTCGTCTGGTAAACTCCACTCTCTGCGACAGTATCTCCAGAATCCGGAACTTGTCCAGGGAGAGAGCAAGTCAGGTCCACAACTGGCACTGACCAGATGTGTCTGCAGTGCGCCGAGGCAGGAGATTCCAGATCTCTCAACCAAAGTGGGCCTGGCTGAGCGAAGACAGCCAGCATGGAACAGAAGTTAATGCAGTGGCCAATTGTCAGGATTTCTTTGAAGGCTAAAATAATTAAATTACCTATCCCCTCTAAAAAAAAAAAAAAAAAAATTAAATTCGGGCCGTCATCAAAATACATTCGTTTGCCTATTGACTAAATTCAACGTACAGTCACATGGAACTCATAGTCCAGCTGTTCTACAGATGCCTTTCGCCAACGTACAGTGCACTTACCCTGAAACCTATCGCTCGGTTTAACTGATCAAGCTCCTCAAACGTCTGCTCCTCCCAATTCACCCAACTCATAGCAACGGTGATCTTAGGAGCTGCAAAGACAGGCATTTCATGATTCATTATTAAAATCCTTTTTCACAAACACTCCCATTTGAGATTCTCTACAATCCACCTGGAAATATCTGGAATAATGTCCAACGATCTCAATTCTAGTATAATTCAAATGATCTATTGGAAAGAAAACATTTTGAATGTCTCAGAAAATTAGGAAGGGCTTGATAGGGTAAATGTAGAGAAAATATTTCCACGTGTGGGAGAGACCAGAACTAGGGGCCATACATAAAAGGCAGTCACTAATAAACCCAATGGGAAACTCAGGAGAAACGTCTATACCCAGAGAGTGGTGAGAATGTGGAACTCGCTGCCACAAGGAGGGGTTGAACAAATAGCACAGATTTATTTACGGGGAGAGAAAAGAAGAGTATATGCTGATATGTTGAGAAGAAGGGTGGGAGGAGGCTCGAGTAAACACTGGCATAGACCACTTGGGCCGAATGGTGTGTTTCTGTGTCGTACATTCTGTGTAACTCACCAAATGTCATTCCCTCCTTGGGTTGTTCTCTTTTATTCTTGATACATTCTGGCAGACTTTTCAAAGTTGACAGAAGCTGAAACAATTAAATTGAAATGGGTTTAGATTTGGAGAGACCTGTTCCTCAATATGACTTTAGTTTGGGTTTCAGTAGGGTGAGATTATACAGAGGATTACATGGGATATCGGCACAGAAACCGGCCGTTCCGCCCAACCAGTCCATGGGATATACGGCACAGAAAGAGGCCATTCGGCCCAACCAGTCCATGCCGGCGTTTATGCTTCACTCGAGCCTCCTCCCGTCTTTCCTCATCTAAATCTATCAGCATAACCCTCTATTCCCTTCTCCCCCATATGCTTGTCTAGCCTCCCCTTAAATACATCGATACTATTCGCCTTAACCACTCCCTGTGGCAGTGAGTTCCACATTCTCACCCCTCTCTGGGTAAAGAAGTTTCTTCTGAATTTCCCCATTGGATTTCTTGGTGACTATCTTATATTGATGGCCTCTAGTTATGCTCTTCCCCACAAGTGGAAACATTCTCTCTGTACCCACTCTATCAAAACCTTTCATCATTTTAAAGACCTCTATTAGGTCACCCCTCAGCCTTCTTTTTTCAAGAGAATAGAGACCCAGCCTGTTCATCCTTTCCTGATATGTATATCCTAGCCTTTCTGGTATCATCCTTGTAAATCTTCTCTGCACCCTCTCCAGTGCCTCTATATCCATTTTATAATACAGCGACCAGAACTGAACGCAGTACTCCGTGTGGTCTAACCAAGGTTCGATACAGGTTTAGCATAACTTCCCTACTTTTCAATTCTATCCCTCTAGAAATAAACCCTTGGTTATGACCTTATTAACCTGCGACCCATACTTTCAGCGATTTGTTAATTTGTACTCCAGGATCTCTTTTCTCTTGCACTCCATTTAGATTCTTATATTCCAAGTAATGTGACCTCCCTAATCTCCCTACCAAAATGTAATACCTCACATGTATCTGTGTTGAACTTCATTTGCCAATTATATGCCCATTCTGCAAGTTTATTAATGTCTTGTTAGTATGCAGGTACAGCAAGTGATCAGGAAGGCCAATGGAATCTTGGCCTTTATTGCAAAGGGTTTGGAGTATAAAAGCAGGAAAGTCTTGCTACAGTTATACAGGGTATTGGTGAGGCCACATCTAGAATACTGCGTACAGTTTTGGTTTCCATATTTATGAAAAGATATACTTGCTTTGGAGGCAGTTCTGAGAAGGTTCACTAGGTTGATTCCGGGGTTGAGGGGGTTGATTTATGAGGAAAGGTTGAGTAGGTTGGGCCTCTACTCATTGGAATTCAGAAGAATAAGAGGTGATCTTATCGAAACGTATAAGATTATGAGGGGGCTTGACAAGATGGATGCAGAGAGGATGTTTCCACTGATGGGGGGAGACTAGAACTAGAGGGCATGATCTTAGAATAAGGGGCCGCCCATTTAAAACTGAGATGAAGAGAAATTTCTTCTCTCAGAGGGTTGTAAATCTGTGGAAGCTGGGACATTGAATAAATTTAAGACAGAAATAGACAGTTTCTTAACCGATTAATGGGATAAGGGGTTATGGGAAGTGGACCTGAGTCCATGATCAGATCAGCCATGATCGTATTAAATGACGGAGCAGGCTCGAGGAGCCGTATGGCCTACTCCTGTTCCTATTTCTTATGTTCTTGTGTCTTCCTGTAATTTGTTGCCGTCCTCCTCAGTATTGACTATTCCCCCAATGTGATGTAATCCGCAAATTTAGAAATTGTGTTTTTGATTCCAAAGTCTAAATCCTTAATATAAATTTGACCAACAGAGGTTCCAGCACTGATCCTTGTGGAACACCACTACCCATCTTCTGCCACTGTGAATAGCTGCCCTTTACCCCACTCTCTGCTTTCTGTCTTGAAGCCAGCTAGCGATCCATTCTGCTACTTGTCCCCTGACTCTGCATTCTCTGACCTTGTTCACTGATACTATAGTATTTTACAGCACAGGAAGTGGCAATTTGGCCCAACATAGCTCTGCTAACATTCTGAAAGAGCTCTCCACTTTTCTCATTGTCATTTCCATAACCCTTTTATTTTTCAAATATATATCCACTTCCTTTTTAGAAGCCATTATGGATTCTGGTCCCAAAAACCCTCGGTATTAAAAAATGTCTCATAACTTCTCTCTTTGTTCTTTTGGTGAGGAGCTAACTTTATTCTCTCTAATTACTGATTCATCGTCAGTAGCAATAGTTTTTCCAATTTACCTTATCAAAAATATTCAATGTTAAACCCCTCAATCAGATCTCCTCTTAACCTCCTTTGTTTTAATGAAAAATTTCCCAGTTTCTCCTCATAACTAAAGCTTCACATTCTTGGCGTCATCTCAGTGAAACCCTTCTGCCCACTCTCAAAATGAGAGCCCAAATATTGGACACAATAATCTAATGCTGCCTGAATAATGATTTGTAAAGGTTTAGCTTCACTTCATGTTTGCAGCTTTATCAACTTATCCTCACTTTTAAAGATTTATACATCTGCACCCAAGTCACTCCACTCCTATTAAAGTTTTATCATTTAGTGTATATTTCTTCCCCTTAAAATGTCTCACATTGTCTGCATTAAATTTCATCCGTCTGCCCAACCTCCTAATCTATCTATATCCTCCTAAAGTCACTTAGTCTTCTTCACATAACCTCGCTCCTTATTTTTGTGTCATCTGCAGATTTTGATATTGTGCCCAATTCCAGAACAAACATATTCGAACAGCAATAGTCCCAACACTGATTAGACTTGTCACACACCACTGGCCTTTTCCAAATCCCTTCTGACCATCGTTAATTAACCCGTGTCTTTCTGGGTGATTAACAATTTTATCCCATATTACAGCCTCTAAAAACAAAACCACTTCTGATATTAAGAAATAAAAACAGAAAATGCTGGAAATACTCAGCGGGTCAGGCAGCTTCCGTGGAGAGAGAAACAGAGTTAACGTTTCAGGTCGGTGACCTTTCATCAGAACTGGAAAAAGTTTAGAGATGTAACAGGTTTTAAGCAAGTAGAGAGACAGGGAAAGGAGAGAGGGAAGGAAAGAAAAAGGGAGAGAAGGTCTGTGATAGGGTGGGAGGCAGGAGTGATTATGAGATGGTAATGGGACAGGAAACGAAAGGTGAGTCTAGAAGAGCTGTAAATGACAGCAGCACAATCATTACCAACATCATCTGTCCGACAAAATGAGAGCAGTGGTTATGGTCTGAAATTGTTGAACTCGATGTTGAGTCCAGAAGGCTGTAAAGTGCCTAACCGAAAGATGAGGTGCTGCTCCTCAAGCGTGCGCTGAGCTTCATTGAAACAGTGTAGGAGGCCGAGGACAGAGTGGGAGTAGGACAGAGAATTGAAATGGCAGGCGACCAGAAGCTTGGCCTCACGCTTGCAGACTGAATGGAGGTGCTCCACAAAGCGGTCACCCAATCTGGGTTTGGTCTCCCCCAGTGTAGAGGGGACTGCATCGTGAGCAGCGAATACAGTATATTAAATTGAAAGAAGTACAAGTGAATCGCTGCTTCACCAGGAAGGAGTGTTTGGAGCCCTGGACGGTGGGAAGGGAAGAGGTGAAAAGGCAGGTGTTGCATCTCGTGCGCTTGCACGGGAAGGTGCCGTGAGAAGGGGAGCAGGTGTTGGAAGAGACCGAGATGTCGCAGAGGGAACAGTCCCTTTGGAATGCTGAAGGCGAGGGAAGGAAAGAGATGTGATTGGTGGTGGCATCATGCTGAAAGTGGCGAAAATAGCGGATGAAAATCCACTGAATGTGGAGGCTGGTGGGGGAAGGACAAGGGAAACCCTATTGTGATTCTGGGAGGGTGGGAAAGGGGCGAGGGCAGAATTGTCCGTCCCATTTTGTGCATTGTCAAGGGCCCCATCAACCACAGTGGGGGGGAATCCTCGGTTGAGGAAAAGGGAAGACATATTGGAAGCACTGATATGGAACGTGGCATCGTCAGAACAGATGTGACAGAGAAACTGGGAGAATGGAATGGAGTCCTTACAGGAAGCGGGGTGGGAGGAAGTGTAGTCCAGGTAGCTGTGGGAGTCAGTGAGCTTATAGTGGATATTGCCCGATAGCCTATCCCCAGAAACGGAGACAGAGATGTCGAGAGTGGAAGGGACTAGTCAGAGATGGACCATGTGAAAGCGAGGGAGGGGTGGAAAGTGGAAGCAAAGTGAATGAAATGTTCTAAGTTTAGGGCGAGAGCAGGAAACGGCACCGATACAGTCACCAATGTACCGGACAAAAAGGTGAGGGAGGGAACCCAACTAGGAACAAAGAATGTTCCACATATACCACAAATAGGCAGGCATAGCTAGGATCCATATGGGTTCCCATAGCAACACCTTTTATTTGGAGCAAGTGAGTGGAGTCAAAGGAGAAGTTGTTCAATGTGAGAACAAGTTCAGCCGGCCGGAGGAGAGGGGTGGTAGATGGGGACTGGCTGGGCCTCTGCTCGAGGAAGAAGCAGAGCACCCTCAGGCCGTCCTGGTGGGAGATGGAGATGTAGAGGGATTAATGCCCTGGTGAAAATTTTTCTACTCATCCGAGGATATTTCGTTTTTATTACCCAAACTTTACCTCGTGGGAAAAATGGCTAATCTTTACCCTGTGGGAAAACACTACCCTATACCACATGGGAACACTCTGACCATCTCCAGTCTGAATAGTTCCCATTGTTTGTGCAGTGTCTTGTTTGGCAATTTTTATTTCCAGTTTATCTGCCTAGTTCTATTTTTACCTCATTAAACTTGTTTATCCCCAGTCAAGTAATGTCTTTGACTGTTCCTCGTTTCAACATTAATATTGTCTTCCAGATGTCCCCATCCCATACATGAACTACTTTCCTTGCTCAACGGCTCCCGAATGTTTCAGTATAAGGGGTGTCGCAGTTGTGTGAGGCGGACTGGTTGGGCTGGGTGCTCTTTGCCTTTCCGTCATTGTTCATAGGTTTATATGTAACCTTCAGGGCTGCTGGCCAAGGGCCGAGCGGCTCTTTGTCGGCCGGCGTGAACACGATGGGCCGAAATGGCCTCCTTCTGCGCTGTAGATTTCTATGTTTCTATGTGCGAGAGCTAGATCCAGCACGGTCTCTGTACTTGTTGATTCAAGCATCAACATTTGCTGAGGTCAGGATTTCTACAAATCTCATACAAATAGCATTTAAACGATCCATTTGATGGTTCAATCTAGTCTGTCAATAGCAATTATTTCTACAAAACTGATTTCTTAATTCCTCATGCATTTGTAAATGTACAGACTATTATTTAACCTACTGACCACTGGGGATTGACACCTTCTCAAACCTCACTTCCCTGCCCCCCTCCAGCCTCACCCAAAGTATGAGGAGCACATGGATTTCTTCGTCACTATAGTGGACACATCAATCAGCTGCCTCCCCATTCCAAGAATCCTCCTACTCTAAGCTACCATCTCTCTCTGGATTCTCTCCCACCTCCCTCTCCGAGCTCCACAACACCCATTTCTCACTAACTCCTGACCTCTAACTTTCCTTCCTGGTCCCCATGCTAGCCGATATTGTAAATGGTTCCTTCCCTCGGGCCGTGTCCCTTTTCCTTTCAAAACTGCCCTAAAAAACCCACTCTTGGCCCCTCACCACCCACCCACCCACCCACTTCCAACCTCCCTTTCTTTGAATGCGTCGCATGCCACATCCGTGCCCTGTACAACTCTGTTTGAATCCCTCCAATCAATTTTTTACTCCTTCCACAGCGCCAAAATGGCCCTGACCAAGGTCATGGAATGACATACTCTGGGACTATCACGTGGTGCCCCAACTTCTGACCTTTCCGATTGTAGGCAACATCTCTAGCAATTGTTTCACTTCCCACTCCAACACCTACGGAATCCCCCAAGGATCTATCCTTAGTCCCCTCCTCTTCAGGACACATGGAGAGCGAATGGGAGGTGGTTTGTTCCCCTGGGTGTCTAGATTTGGATCCAGGTCTGCATTTATCAGAGGTTTCACATTAGTTAGGAGTAAAGCTGGTATTTTGCACTTTTGCTTTGTTTTAATTGAATTGGCCCCCATCGAATAGAATCTTTTGCATTTCTTTTACTAACTGAAACCTGCTAGACCAACCAGCTAAAAGTGCATCAACCAATGTCCATTTCAGCATTTGGAAAGGCAATTGTGTGTCTGTCAGAGGGAACAGTGGTTGCAATGGGATATTCCAGCTCACTGACCACAAGGACACGCCAATCATACACTCCCATTAATACCCAACACAAAATACATAAACCTAGAAATTGGTGATATTACTGGATGGATGAGGAGGCCTTTATAACACCCGTTGGTCTATTTTGTTGGGCCATTGGCCCATTTACAATGAACAGGTTAACACTTGTGTTAAAGTACAGGCAGTGGAACATTACCTGATGCAATGACCATTCGTTCACGAATATCTGAACAGGAACTTTGGTGCTTTGTGCGGTTACTGAAATCTTAACTTGTTATTCAGGTGTTAGCATTTCAATTAGCTGTTGGGGTCTAGAAATATGATGACTGGGAAAATGAGAGTGTATGGAGTGTGAGTATTTTACCATTTCAGCACCTGTTTCTGCCAACATCGCTCCAAGTTCATCAGCCATACACCTTGGAGGAACAGCACACTGCTGCTGCTGTACAATAGGGCCAGCGTCAAACCTATAGGTACAAAATAAACAGTCACTCACACATCCATGTCTTTAACTACAAAACATGACCTCATTCACATTACAGCCTCTGTTGAATATTAAATCACTTGAGTGTGTTAGCTCCTGGTCAACCAGTTAGAATTGGTGTATTCTGCCATGTTCAGTAGGCCATTATGGAAATGAAAGTTATTTGGGAAAATATAGACAATGACTCTACAAAACCCAACTGTTCTGCTGGTGAGATTGTGAAATGTTTTTTGTTGAAAGTTATTGCTCCCAGCTGAAGTTTGGTGTGCGGTTGGAAATCACAGAGATTCACGAATACCTTTGGGGCTGGGGACATTTCTTCAAGATTAAAGAAATTGGATGTCCTTTCCCCACATTGGAACAAATGATGTAGTCACCGAGGAACAAGCTCGCTGGTTGAAGAGCTTTTTCTCATCGATGCTTTGAAATCTCAAACGAGGTTAATATATTTATATGAAATTCTTGTGTCTGCTATTTTAACTAATTTTCCATATTAATCAGTACATTACTAATAAGTCACAGCATAACCTCGATAATGGTTCTTTATAGAATTGTATTATTTTTACTTGTAAAGGAACAGTACGTAAATGGAGTAGAACATAACCACCATCTTCTGACAGTGGCAGCCCAGTTTTGGGGGGGGGGGGGGGGGGGGGCGGGGGTTATAGGAACGTAGAAAGGATCACGTTTGAAATCTTGCTGAAGGAGCAGAGCTATGGCACAGAGTGAAGGGTGTGGAGAATATTTACACAGCGGTTAGAGTATATCCAAGTCTTTCAGCAAAGGATGTGCAGTCACACAGTTTGAGCATGTTACAGTGAGGATTACATCGCATATACAGCACAGAAACAGGCCATTTGGCCCAACCAGTCCATGCCAGGGTCTAGGTAATAGGCAATGCAGAAATATTGAACAGAATCTCCTCATTCTTTGATAGCATAACACATTCATTACACGTTAATCCGAGTTCCGCGAGTCTCTGAACAGGTCGGGATACCTTTTTGGTCGGATCTGTATAATGGTCACCCCAGTCATGCGATCACCTTGAATCAGTGTGTGAAAAATTGGAGCGGGACCTCGCCACCTGGGAAGGAGACTGGGATGCAGGTTTAATATTCCACTAGGTGCAAGGAAAAAGATAGATTAAAAAAAGACACTAAAAACAGGTTTATGCACATCCTTGATAAAGATATATTAATGGGGCTGTGAAATAACTGACATAGCAGGCAGGGAGCGAGGGAGAGCCAGGGACAGGTCGCTGCTTCATCAGGGAATAAATCGTCGATCTTATTTTACAACTTGTTTTCCAACAAATGTTCTGGAGGACGGGGGAGGGGTGAGAGAGCTTGATCGGGGGGAGGGAGGGCAGTAACACCATTTCAGGTAGGGACGATGCCTATCTTAGCATAGTTTTAGAAGCAAGATATCTGATTCAGCTCCGAGTTGTGGTGTGACAGAAAGCGGATTGCAGTACATGGAATAACTGGCGGTGTGCTCTCCGCCAGTGGGAGCAGGTTGAGGCAAAGGGATTCTTTACATTTGAATTATAGACACCCTTGGGTGAGTACCAAAGTGCAGGAAAGTGGGAGGGTGGATGACAGAAATTAGAAACATAGCAACAGGGGGCCATTCAGCCCCTCGAGCCTGCTCCGCCATTCAATGAGATCATGGTTGACCTGTGACCTAACTTCATAGACCCGCCTTTATCCCATCCCCCAATATCTCTGGTTAACAGAAATCTTTCAATTTCAAGATTTAAAATTAATAATTGACCCAGCATCAATTGCCGTTTGCGGAAGAGAGTTCCAAACTTTTACCACCCTTTGTGTGTAAAGTGTTTCCTCATTTCACTCCTGAAAGGTCTGGCTCTATGTTTTAGATTATGTCCCCTACCCCCAGACTCCCCAACCAGCAGAAATAGTGTCTCTCTCTCTCTCTACCCTGTCTGTTCACCTTAATATCCTGAAAACTTCAATCAAATCCCCCTTAACCTTCTAAATTCTAGGAAATACAACCCTAGTTTGTGTAATCTCTCTTCGTAATTTAACCCTTGGAGTGCGGGTACCATTCTGGTAAACCCACGCTGCACTCCCTCCAAGGCCAGTATATCCTCCTCAAGATGTGGTGCCCAGAACTGTTCAGTGCTCCAGGTGTGGTCTAACCAGGGCTTTGTACAGCTGCAGCATAACTTCTACCCCTGTGTACTCTAGTCCTCTCGATATAAAGGCCAGCATTACATTAGCCTTTTTGATTAGTTTTTGTACCTGTTCATGACGCTTTAATGATCAATTTACAAGGACCCCAAAGTCTCTTTTAGCTCCTCTAGTCTTTCACCATTTAGAAAGTGCCCTGTTCCATTTTTTTTAGTTCCAACATGGATAAATCGATTACTATCCCCGTAAATTTTATACTTTCATCTACACTGCCTACAATGCCGCCTATCTTTCTGACATCAACAAACTTGCATATGTGGCTCTCGACCCCATCATCTAAGTCAATAAATACAGTGAATAGTTGAGGCCCCAACACATAATTCACATCCTGCCAATTATTTGTCCATTATCCCTACTCTCTGGCTCCTGCCGCTCAGCCAATCACCTAATCAGGTCAATAATTTGCCCTCAATTCCATTAGCTTCAACTTTAGCTAACAATCTCTTGTGAAGGACTTTATCGAAGGCCTTCGAAAGTCCATAGAAATAAAATACATAGACATTCCCCTGTCTACTACTTTAGTCATCTCTTCAAAAAATTCAATCAGGTTCATCAAGCATGACCGAGGCTTTCCAAATCCATGCACAATCTCTGTGATCAGCTGAAAATTTGAGGTGTTCAGTCACATCCTTAATTATAGATTCTAGTAATTCCCGACAACACATGTTGGGCTAACTGGTCTATAATTTCCTGGTTTCCTCCTCTCACCATTCTTAAATAGTGGAGTGACGTGCAATTTTCCAATCTAAAGAAACGGTTAGCGAATAGAGAAACCGCTGAAAGATTATAGTTAGGGCATCTGCAATGTTCTCATCTACTTTCTTTAAAACCCAGGGATGGAAACCATCTGGTCCTGGTGACTTGTCTCTTTAGTGCCATTATTTTCTTTGTTACTGTTATTTTGCTTATGTTAATTTTGGTGAGTTCCCGTCTCTGATTAAATATTAGTTTCTTTGGGATGCTATATTCTTCCTCTACTGTAAATACTGACGCAAAGCATAATTATTCAACATATCTCAGGGTTTTAAAGGAAATAGGCCCTTGCTATCCACTATGTCCAGGCCCCTCAAAATTTTATACAGCTCAATGAGGTCCCCTCTCAGCCTCCTCTGTTCCAATGAGAACTAACCCAGCCTATCCAATCTGACCTCATAGCTAAGATTCTCCATACCAGGCAACATCCTCGTAAATCTCCTCTGCACCCTCTCTGGTGCAATCTCGTCCTTCCTATAATATGGCGATTGGATTGCTCGCAGTACTTCAGCTGTGGCCTAACCAGAGTATTATGCAATTTAAGCATAACCTCCCTGCTCTTGTATTCTATGCCTCAGCCAATAAAGGCAAGCATTCTGTTTGCCTTCTTAACTACCTTATCCACCTGGCCTGCTACTTTCAAGGATCTGTGGACATGCACTCCAAGGTCCCTTTGTTCATCTACACTTTTAAGTAGCCTACCGTTTAATGTGTTACAAAGGGATTTCGACAGATTAAGTGAATGGGTAAAATTGAGGCAAATAGATTTCAGTGTAGGCAAGTGTGAGGTCATCCACTTTGAACCTAAAAAGGACAGAACAGGATACTTTCTAAATGGTGAAAGGCTAAAAGCAGTGCAGGTCCAAAGAGACCTGGGGTCCAGGTACATAGATCATTAAAATGTCATGACCGGTACAGAAAATAATCAAAAAGGCTAATGGGATGCTGGCCTTTATATCTCGAGGACTAGAATACAAAGGGGTAGAAGTTATGCTGCAGCTGTACAAAGCCCTGGTTAGACCACACCTGGAGCACTGGAGCAGTTCTGGGCACTACACCTTAGGGAGGGTATATTGGTCTTGGAGGGAGTGCAGCGTAGGTTACCAGAATGATACCTCAAGGGTTAAATTACAAAGCGAGATTACACAAATTAGGGTTGCATTCCCTGGAATTTAGACGGTAAAGGGGTGATCAAAGTTTTCAAGTTATTAAGAGTAACAGATAGAGTAGCTAGAGAGAAACTATTCCTGCTGGTTAGGGAGTCTAGGACTAGGGGGCATAGTCTAAAAATTAGAGCCAGACCTTTCAGAAGTGAAATTAGGAAACACTTCTACACACACAGGGTGGTACAAGGTTGGAACTCTCTTCCACAAACGGCAATTGATGCTAAATCAACTGTTAATTTTGAATCGGAGATTGATAGCTTTCTGTTAACCAAAGGTATTAAGGGTTATGGGGCAATGGTGGGTATATGGAATTAGGTCGCAGCTCAACCATGATATAATTGAATGGCAGAGCAGACTCGAGGGATTGAATGACCGCCTCCTGTTCCTATGTTTGCCATTTCCTTATTTTCATTGACAATATCACAGTTATCAGTTTTCAAGGGGCCCACATTGCTCCTGGAGTGTTTACTAATGGGAAGAGGAAAAGTAGATGAGATATATAAACAAAATCAATGGATTCCAATCCAGTAAATTCAAACGCCTCTCTTTATATTCGTACATCTCCACTAAACAATAGAACTTAGCTTGTCCACATTAGGATGCAAGAAGCTTCTTGTGTAACTGGATGTGCAATGGACAGGAGTTACTCACTATGGAAACTGCTGAATGAGGGAGTCACTGAGCAAGCTCCCGAACGATACAACTATTCCAACATCAAAATGATCACACAATGCGAGGTGAGGCCAATCATGAACTGCAATTTGACTCATCCTGGCATATTTTCTCACAGGGAGCTCGCCAGATTTAGTAGCGGGCAAGGCAACAACTTCCAGCCGTTCTATCAGCATCTTTCCAGTCTCTGAGGATCTACAGAAAAATAAATCGATGAGTGACAGAATTTATTATACCAAACTCAAAAACCAGCAATATTAGGAGAATATACAGCAGCTCAGATGGCAACATTCCAATGAATGTACAACAGCGTATCACAACAGTGTCAGGAACAGGGCTCTGCACCCAGCCTAGAACAGACTCCTTATTGGATCCCTGACTTGAATATACTCAAAGACTGAGCCTCCACAGCCTTCTAAACTAGAGAATTCCAAAGATTCACCACCCTCTGAGTAAAGAAATGTCTCCTTAGCTCAGTCCTAAATGGCCGACCCCTTATTGAGACTGCAACTCCCCTAGCCAGGGGAACATCCTCCCTGCATCTACCCTGTCAAGCCCTGTAAGAATTCTGCATGTTTTAATGAGATCACCTCCCATTCTTCTAAAGTCTAGGGAATATAAGCCTAGTCTACGCAATCTCTCCTCATCAGACAATCCCCCATCCCAGGAATCAGTCTGGTGAACCTTCATTGCACTCCCTCAATGGCAAGTAGATCCTTCCTTAGGTAAAAAAGTGGGCAGACAAAAGGGAGGTAACTATAGGCCCATTAGTTTAACATCTGTAGTGGGGAAAATGCTTGAAGCTATCATTAAGGAAGAAATAGCAGGACATCTGGATAGGAATAGTACAATCAAGCAGACGCAACATGGATTCATGAAAGGGAAATCACGTTTAACTAATTTACTGAAATTGTTTGAGGATATAATGAACATGGTGGATAGAGGTGTACCAATGGATGTGGTGTATTTAGATTTCCAAAAGGCATTCGATAAGGTGCCACACAAAAGGTTACTGCAGAAGATAAAGGTACGTGGAGTCAGAGGAAATGTATTAGCATGGATAGAGAATTGGCTAGCTAACAGAAAGCAGAGAGTCGGGATAAATGGGTCCTTTTCGGGTTGGAAATCGATGGTTAGTGGTGTGCCACAGGGATCGGTGCTGGGACCACAACTGTTTAAAATATACAAAGATGACCTGGAAGAGGGGACAGAGAGTAGTGTAACAAAATTTGCAGATGGCACAAAGATTAGTGGGAAAGCGGGTTGTGTAGAGGACACAGAGAGGCTGCAAAGAGATTTAGATAGGTTAAGCGAATGGGTTAAAGTTTGGCAGATGGAATACAATGTTGGAAAATGTGAGGTCATCCACCTTGGGAAAAAAAACTGTAAAATGGATTATTATTTGAATGGGGAGAAATTACAACATGCTGAGATGCAGAGGGACCTGGGGGTTCTTGTGCATGAAACTCTTTTAGGAGTTAACAGAAAAACATTAAACCGTGCCCCCCGATCTGGGGGAAACACCAACATTTACAATGCCATTTTTTTTTTGGGGCACTAAAATCAATTTTTTTTTTTTTCCCTCCAGTGCCCCCTATAAAAGGGGAGGGGGACACTAAAAGCACCGGCAATTAAAACAAATTAAACTTTAAAACGTAAAATCAAATTAAAATTTGGTTGCCAGGCGTGATGATGCACTCCAGTCCCTCCGGTGCCCACCTCTCGCGGAAGGCCGCGAGCGACCGGTGGACACCGCGTGCTCCATCTCCAAGGACACCCTGGACCGGATGTAAGAGCGGAAGAGAGGCAGGCAGACAGGTTGAACGACCCCCTCAACCGGCTGATGGCACCCTTGGCCGTGCCCAGGAGCAGTCCTACGAGGAGGCCTTCGGACCTACCCGCTCCCCTCCGCACAGGGTGCCCAAAGATCAGGAGAGTGGTGTGACGATGCATGAAACTCTTTTAGAGTTTATCTGTAAAACAAAACATTAAACCGTGCCACCCGAACTGGGTGATACACCAGACATTTACAAGGCCCTTTTTTTCCTTTTTTTTTGTGTTTTTCTTTTGTTTTTGTTTTTTTTTTGGGCACTAAAATCACAATTTTTCCCCAGTGCCCCCTATAAAAGGGGAGGGGGACACTAAAAGCACCGGCAATTAAAACAAATTAAACTTAAAAACGTAAAATCAAATTAAAATTTGGTTGCCGAGCGTGATGATGCACTCCAGTCCCTCCGGTGCCCACCTCTCGCGGAAGGCCGCGAGCGTACCGGTGGACACCGCGTGCTCCATCTCCAAGGACACCCTGGACCGGATGTAAGAGCGGAAGAGAGGCAGGCAGTCAGGTTGAACGACCCCCTTGACCGCCCGCTGCCTGGACCGGCTGATGGCACCCTTGGCCGTGCTCAGGAGCAGTCCTACGAGGAGGCCTTCGGACCTACCCGCTCCCCTCCGCACAGGGTGCCCAAAGATCAGGAGAGTGGTGTGACGATGCATGAAACTCTTTTTGGATCAGGAGAGTGGTGTGACGATGCATGAAACTCTTTTTGGAGTTCACCTGCAAAACATAAAACATTAAACGGTGCCACCCGACCTGGGTGACACTCCAGACATTTACAAGGCCCTTTTTTTTTTCCCCCTTTTTTTTGTTTTTTTTTGTTTTTCTTTTTTTGGTTTTTTTTTTGGGCACTAAAATCACAATTTTCCCCAGTGCCCCCTATAAAAGGGAAGGGAGACACTAAAAGCACCGGCAATTAAAACAAATTAAACTTAAAAACGTAAAATCAAATTAAAATTTGGTTGCCGGGCGTGATGATGCACTCCAGTCCCTCCGGTGCCCACCTCTCGCGGAAGGCCGCGAGCGTACCGGTGGACACCGCGTGCTCCATCTCCAAGGACACCCTGGACCGGATGTAAGAGCGGAAGAGAGGCAGGCAGTCAGGTTGAACGACCCACTCGACCGCCCGCTGCCTGGACCGGCTGATGGCACCCTTGGCCGTGCCCAGGAGCAGTCCTACGAGGAGGCCCTCGGACCTACCCGCTCCCCTCCGCACAGGGTGCCCAAAGATCAGGAGAGTGGGACTGAAGTGCAGCCAGAATTTCAGGAGCAGCCCCTTCAAATTGACGATGCATGAAACTCTTTTGAGTTTACCTGCAAAACATAAAAAACATTAAACGGTGCCACCCGACCTGGGTGACACTCCAGACATTTTCAAGGCCCCTTTTTTTTTTTGTTTTTTGGTTTTTTTTGGGGCGCTAAAATCAAATTTTCCAGTGCCCCCTATAAAAGGGAAGGGGGACACTAAAAGCACCGGCAATTAAAACAAATTAAACTTAAAAAACGTAAAATCAAATTAAAATTTGGTTGCCGGGCGTGATGATGCACTCCAGTCCCTCCGGTGCCCACCTCTCGCGGAAGGCCGCGAGCGTACCGGTGGACACCGCGTGCTCCATCTCCAAGGACACCCTGGACCGGATGTAAGAGCGGAAGAGAGGCAGGCAGTCAGGTTGAACGACCCCCTCGACCGCCCGCTGCCTGGACCGGCTGATGGCACCCTTGGCCGTGCCCAGGAGCAGTCCTACGAGGAGGCCCTCGGACCTACCCGCTCCCCTCCGCACAGGGTGCCCAAAGATCAGGAGAGTGGGACTGAAGTGCAGCCAGAATTTCAGGAGCAGCCCCTTCAAATTGACGATGCATGAAACCCAAAAAGTTAGTTTGCAGGTGCAGCAGGTAATCAGGAAGGCGAATGGAATGTTGGCCTTCATTGCGAGAGGGATGGAGTACAAAAGCAGGGAGGTCCTGCTGCAACTGTATAGGGTATTGGTGAGGCCGCACCTGGAGTACTGCATGCAGTTTTGGTCACCTTTCTTAAGGAAGGATATACTAGCTTTGGAGGGGGTACAGAGACGATTCACTAGGCTGATTCCGGAGATGAGGGGGTTACCTTATGATGATAGATTGAGTAGACTGGGTCTTTACTCGTTGGAGTTCAGAAGGATGACGGGTGATCTTATAGAAACATTTAAAATAATGAAAGGGATAGACAAGATAGAGGCAAAGAGGTTGTTTCCACTGGGCGGGGAGACTAGAACTAGGGGGCACAGCCTCAAAATATGGGGGAGCCAATTTAAAACAGAGTTGAGAAGGAATTTCTTCTCCCAGAGGGTTGTGAATCTGTGGAATTCTCTGCCCAAGGAAGCAGTTGAGGCTAGCTCATTGAATGTATTCAAATCACAGATAGATTGATTTTTAACCAATAAGGGAATTAAGGGTTACGGGGAGCGGGCGGATAAGTGTAGCTGAGTCCACGGCCAGATCAGCCATGATCTTGTTGAATGGCGGAGCAGGCTCGACGGGCTAGATGGCCTACTCCTGTTCCTAATTCTTATGTTCTTATGTAAGGAGACCAAAACTGTACACAAATACTCCAGGTGTGGTCTCACCAGGGCCCTTTATAATTGCAGTAAGACATCTTTACTCTTATAATTCATTTTATGAGGATTTGAGTATAAGACGAGATAAATGGCAGAGCCACATAGGGAGATATTAGGACAAGTGACCAAAAGCTTGGTCAAAGAGGTAGGTTTTAAGGACCATCTTAAAGGAGTTAAAAGAGGTAGAGAGGTTTAGGGAGGGAATTCCAGAGCTTAGGGCCTTGGCAACAGAAGGTTCTGGCCCCTCTCTGCCGGCTGACCCCGGTTTCCGACCCCTCCGTGACCCCGGACCCTCCCTGACTCCGACCCCGGACCCTCCCTGACCCCGGGCTCCGGCCCCTCCCTGATCCCTGACCCCGGGCCTACCCGGCCTTGTGCAGTGCTTGCAGTGCCCGTTGGGCAAACGCGTCGGTTCCGAAGAAGAGGACTCTCCAGGGAGGCGCGGCCCGGACCTGCCGCCGGCCCCATTCTCCCTCCGGGGGATCGGCCGGCCTCCCCGCGTGCAACAAGCGGCCCCCCGCCGCCGGCCCGGAGCGAGGGAGGGTCAGAGCTGCGGCCCGCGCCAGGCCCCACACTGAACACCACATCCCCGGCCGCTGGGCGCCGCCATCTTTGGTACAGGCACTTGCCACTTCCGGTTCCAATTTCCCCAGCTCGCGGGGCGTTCAGTGTCCCGCGATATCCCGGACTCTCACCCTGCCCTCTGACCCCTCACCCTCCGACCCCTCACCCCCCCCGACCCCTCACCCTCCAACTATTTACCCATCACTCTCAACCTCTGACCCCTCAACCTCCGACCATTCACCTCGACCCACCCCCCCCCCCCCCCCCCCGACACCTCACCCTCCAATTCCCCAACACTTCACCCTCCAACCCCTGACCTCTCACCCTCCAACCCGCACCCACTGACCCTCATCTCCTCACCCCTGACCCCTGACCCCCGACCCCACTTCAGTATCACGCTCCTGATCTTTGCCCACCCGGTGCGGAGGGGATCACGGAGGCTGTGTTGCTGGGCTTGGCCGAGGTGGCCCCCCACAGGCTCAGGGCTCGGGAGGTCACTCTGGCTAACTGTCCACGCCCGATGACCCCGGTGACCCTTGGCAAGGTGTGTCCGCTGGACGTCTTCTGCGACAGGGAGTGTGTTGTTGCTGGGTATAACATTATAAGTTTCCTTTGTCATTTTCTGTGATTTGGGAATTTATTGTTTATGCGCAGACACTTTATTGGATTATTTTTATTCAGTTGATGAATCTGTGGCAATCTTACTTGTTAATTAAAAAGAGAATGAAGGAGCTATGCATAATTTCCAGGCAATGGACAACTGATCCATATGGATCACTGTGCATTACCCCAAGGTCATCAATGCAAGGGGCAACCATGATACACAGGATTAAAAGGGATATACGGCACAGAAACCGGCCATTCGGCCCAACCAGTCCATGCCGGCATTTATGCTCGACTCGAGCCTCCTCCCATCTTTCCTCATCTAAATCTTATCAGCGTAACCCTCTATTCCCTTCTCCCTCATATGCTTCTTCTCTAACCGCTCCTTAAATGCATCGATACTATTCGCTTCATCCACTTTGAGCGAGTTCCACATTATCACCATTCTTTGGGTAAAAAAATTATCTTCTGAATTTCCTATTGGATTTCTTGGTGACTATCTTATATTGATGACCTCTAGTTATGCTCTTCCCCACATATGGAAACATTCTCTCTGTATCCACTCGATCAAAACATTTCATAATTTTAAAGACCTCTATTAGGTCACTCCAGAGATTTTTTCAAAAGAAAAGAGACCCAGCCTGTTCATCCTTTCCTAATATGTATACCCTCACATTTCTGGTATCATCCTTGTAAATCTTCTCTGCACCCTCTCCAGTGATCTATATCCTTTTTATAATACAGCGACCACAACTGTACACAGTACTCCGTGTGGTCTAACAGGTTTAGCATAACTTCCCTACTTTTCAATTCTATACCTCTAGAAATAAACCCTAGTGCTTGGTTTGCTTTTTATGTTCAAAATAGAGTACGACAAGAAGCTTGCCGGGAACATAAAAACTGACTGCAAAAGCTTCTATAGATATGTGAAGAGAAAAAGATTAGTGAAGACAAACGTAGGTCCCTTGCAGTCGGATTCAGGTGAATTTATTATGGGGAACAAAGAAATGGCGGACCAATTGAACAAATACTTTGGTTCTGTCTTCACAAAGGAAGACACAAATAACCTTCCGGAAGTACTAGGGGACTGAGGGTCGAGTGAGAAGAAGGAACTGAAGGCTAGCCTTATTAGGCGGGAAATTGTGTTAGGGAAATTGATGGGATTGAAGGCCGATAAATCCCCGGGGCCTGATAGTCTGCATCCCAAGTACTTAAGGAAGTGGCCCTAGAAATAGTGGATGCATTGGTGATCATTTTCCAATACTCTATCGACTCTGGATCAGTACCTATGGACTGGAGGGTAGTTAATGTAACACCACTTTTTAAAAAGGGAGGGAGAGAGAAAGCGGGCAATTATAGACCGGTTAGCCTGACATCAGTAGTGGGGAAAATGTTGGAATCAATTATTAAGGATGAAATAGCAGTGCATTTGGAAAGCAGTGACAGGATCGGTCCAAGTCAGCATGGATTTATGAAGGGGAAATCATGCTTGACAAATCTTCTAGAATTTTTTGAGGATGTTACTAGTAGAGTGGACAAGGGAGAACCAGTGGATGTGGTGTATTTGGACTTTCAAAAGGCTTTTGACAAGGTCCCACACAAGAGATTGTTGTGCAAAATTAAAGCACATGGCGTTGGGGGTAATGTATTGAAGTGGCTAGAGAACTGGCTGGCAGACAGGAAACAGAGAGTCGGGATAAACGGGTCCTTTTTAGAATGGCAGGCAGTGACTAGTGGAGTGCCGCAGGGCTCAGTGCTGGGACCCCAGCTATTTACAATATATATTAATGATTTAGATGAAGGAATTGAGAGTAATATCTCCAAGTTTGCAGATGACACTAAGCTGGGTGGCAGTGTGAGCTGTGAGGGGGCCTCTAGGAGGCTGCAGAGTGACTTGGACAGGTTAGGTGAGTGGGCAAATGCATGGCAGATGCAGTATAATGTGGATAAATGTGAGGTTATCCACTTTGGGGGCAAAAACGCGAAGACAGAATATTATCTGAATGGCGGCAGATTAAGAAAAGGGGAGGTGCAACAAGACCTGGGTGTCATGGTTCATCAGTCATTGAAAGTTGGCATACAGGTACAGCAGGTGATGAAGAAGGCAAATGGTATGTTGGCCTTCATAGCTAGGGGATTTGAGTATAGGAGCAGGGAGGTCTTACTGCACTTGTACAGGGCCTTGGTGAGGCCTCACCTGGAATATTGTGTTCAGTTTTGGTCTCCTAATCTGAGAAAGGACGTTCTTGCTATTGAGGGAGTGCAGCAAAGGTTCACCAGACTGATTCCCGGGATGGCTGGACTGACGTATGAGGAGAGACTGGATCAACTGGGCCTTTATACATTGGAGTTTAGAAGGATGAGAGGGGATCTCATAGAAACTTACAAGATTCTGACGGGACGGGACAGGTTAGATGCGGGTAGAATGTTCCCGATGTTGGGGAAGTCCAGAACTAGGGGACACTGTCTAAGGATAAGGGGTAGGTTATTTAGGACTGAGATGAGGAAAAACTTCTTCACTCAGAGAGTTGTTAACCTGTGGAATTCCCTACCGCAGAGAGTTGTTGATACCAGTTCATTGGATATATTCAAGAGGGAGTTAGATATGGCCCTTACGGCTAAAGGGTTCAAGGGGTATGGAGAGAAAGCAGGAAAGGAGTACTGAGGGAATGATCAGCCATGATCTTATTGAATGGTAGTGCAGGCTCGAAGGGCCGAATGGCCTACCCCTGCACCTATTTTCTATGTTTCTATGGCCTTGCTAATCTGTGTCGCAACGTTTAGTGATTTGTGTATTTGTATCCGAGATCCCTTTGTTCCTCTACCCCACCCAGACTCACACCCTCCAAGTAATAAGTGACCTCCCTATTCTTCCGACCAAAATGTAATACCTCACATTTATCTGTGTTGAACTTCATTTGCCAATTATATGCCCATTCTGCAAGTTTATTAATGTCCCCCTGTAATTTGTTGCAGTCCTCCTCAGTATTGACTATCCCCCCAATGTGGTGTAATCCGCAAAGTCTAAATCGTTAATATAAATTGTGACCAACAGAGGTCCCAGCACTGATCCTTGTGGAACACCACTACCCATCTTCTGCCACTGTGAATAGCTACCCTTTACCCCTACTCTCTGCTTTCTGTCTTGAAGCCAGCTAGTGATCCATTCTGCTACATGTCCCCTGACTCTGCATTCTCTGACCTTGTTCATCAGTCTATTATGGAGTACCTTATCAAAGGCTTTTTGAAAATCTAGATAAATTACATCTACTGCATTACCCTTGTCTACTCTCCATGTTACCTCTTCAAAAAGTTCAATGGGATTGGCCAAGCAAGACTTTTCCTTTTGAAATCCATGCTGACTATTCATTATTATATTTTTGGTTTCTAGATGTTCTGTTTTCTCCTTTAGTAGGGATTCCATAATTATTCTGACCACAAATGTTAAGCTGACTGGTCTATAATTTCCTGGACATAAGAAAGAGGAGCAGGAGTAGGCCATACGGCCCCTTGAGCCTGCTCCGCTATTCAATAAGATCATGGCTGATCAACTCCACTTTCCCGATCTCCATATCCCTTGATTTCCTTAGACTTCTAAAATCTATCGATCTCAGCCTTGAATATATTCAGAGACTGAGCCTCCACAGCCCTCTGGGGCAGAGAATTCCAAAGATTCACCACCCTCTGAGTGAAGAAATTCCTCCTCATCTCAGTCCTAAATGGCCGACCCCTTATCCCGAGACTGTGCCCTCTAGTTCTAGACACCTCAGCCCGGGGGAAACATCCTCCCTGCATCTACCCTGTCAATCCGCTTCAGAATCTTGTATGTTTCAATGAGATCACCTCTCATTCTTCTAAACTGCAGAGAGCCATTCTACACAATCTCTCATCATAGGACAGCCCTCTCATCCCAGGAATCAATCCAGTGAACCTCTGTTGTACTGGCTCCAAGGCAAGTCTATCCTTCCTTAAATAAGGAGACCAACACTGTGACAGTACTCCAGGTGTGGTCTCACCAGGGCCCTGTACAATTGTAGCAAGACTTGCTTACTCTATATTCCAGCCCCCTTGCAATTAAGGACAACATGCCATTTGTCTTCCTTATTGCTTGCTGTACCTGCACACTCGCTTTCTGTGTTTCTTGCACAAGTGACCCCCAAATCTCTCTGAACACCAACATTTAAAAGTTTCTCACCATTTAAAAAATATTAAGTCTTTCTATTCTCCCTACCAAAGTGAATAACCTCACATTTCCCCACATTATACTCCATCTGCCACCTTACTGCTCACTCACGTAGTCTATCTATATCCCTTTGCAGACTACATAATGTTAAGTATGGAAGAACGCCACAAGACTGAGTACTGTGAGCTAAAACTGATGTGACCTTAGTCTCTTTAATACAACTCCAGACTGCCGAAGCAGCATGGCAGACAACCTTTTATACTCCTTTGCACAAAGTGTGCAGGTGACCCTTGGGCCTCCAACAGTTGCGCCCTCTGGTGGCAAGTCTTACACAGTTACAATGTTTACATGCATAACATCACTCCCCACCCCCCCCCCCCCCCACCAAAGTTTTTGATACAAATTATTTACAAGTTGAGACGATCCAGGGCCCCACGCTCCCTGGTTGATCGTCTGAGTTTAAACTCTGGCATGGGTGAATTGGTCGTACCATTGCTGCACTGCGGCGCGGCTGGTCTGACAGGACTGTTGGGAATGGTGGGTTCATCCTCTTCATTGACAGCGAGGTCGACTGCTGGTTGGGTGTGTGTTGGTGGGTCGATGATGGTGATGTCCTCTTCAGGTTGTTCCTGGTTGTCGGTGAACCGCAGTTTGGTCTGATCCAAATGCTTTCTGCACGTTTGTCCATTCAATAGTTTAACTATAAAAACTCTAGTCCCCTCCTTGGCCAAGACAGTGCCAGCAACCCATTTAGGACCATGACCGTAATTAAGGACAAACATAGTGTCGTTAACATCAATGTCACGCGATATAGCTGTGCGATTGTGGTACACGTTTTGCCGGTTTCCACGTGATCATTTAGATCCGGGTGGACTAGGGAGAGCCTGGTTTTGAGTGCTCTCTTCATTAACAATTCTGCAGGGGGAATCCCAGTGAGCGAATGGGGTCACGTCCAGTAGCAGAGCAGAACCCGAGATAAGCAGGTCTGCAAGGAGCCTTCCGTCACGCGTTTCAAGCTCTGCTTGATAGTTTGGACTGCCCGTTCCACTTGACCATTGGATGCGGGCTTAAACGGGGAAGACCTGACATGCTTGATGCCGTTGCGGGTCATAAACTCATTGAATTCCGAGCTGGTGAAACATGGTCCATTGTCATTGAGAAGGACATCGGGCAAGCCATGGATGGCAAACATGGCCCGGAGGCTTTCAATGGGGGCAGTGGATGTGCTGGATGACATGATTATGCATCCAATCCATTTAGAATAAGCGTCCACTACAATTAAAAACATCTTTCCGAAAAAGGGGCCAGCAAAATCTACGTGGATCCTGGACCACGGTTTGGAGGACCATGACCACAGACTCAATGGAGCCTCCTTTGGTGCATTGCTTAATTGTGAGCACATGTTGCACTGGTGTATGCATGACTCTAAGTCCGAGTCAATGCCGGGCCACCAAACATGCAACCTGGCTACAGCCTTCATCATGACTATGCCTGGGTGGGTATTGTGTAGGTCGCGTATAAAAGTTTCGCTGCCTTTTTTTGGCAAAACCACGCAATTACCCCATAAGAGACAATCCGACTGGATGGACATTTCATCCTTGCGTCGGTGAAACGGCTTAATTTCATCTTGCATTTCCCCGGGAACGGCCGACCAGCTCCCATTGAGGACGCAACTTTTTACAAGTGATAGCACAGGATCCTGGCTGATCCAGGTCCTGATCTGGCGATCCCTCGCTTTCAAAAGCATCCATGACCAGAAGCAAGTCTGCGGGCTGCGCCATTTCCACCCGGGTAGTGGGCAATGGTAGCCGACTGAGGGCATCAGCACAGTTCTCCGTGCCTGGTCTGTGGCGGATAACATAGTCATAGGCGGACAATGTTAGTGCCCATCTTTGGATGCGGGACGAAGCATTGGTGCTTAATACCTTTGCTTTCTGAAAACAGCGAAATGAGCGGCTTGTGGTCAGTTTCAAGCTCAAACGGAAGTCCAAATATGTATTGGTGCACTTGTATTGGCAGGGTGTGGGGGAGTGGTGGGTAGAACAAAAACTTGGTCAAAGACGTGGATTTTAAGGGGGATTTTAAAGGAGAGAGCGAGGTGGAGAAGATGAGGGGTTTAGTGAGGAAATTCCAGAGCCTACGGTCTAGACAGTTGAAGGCATGGCCGCCAATGGTGGGGCGAAGAATGGGGCAATGCCCAAGGGGCCAGAATTGGAAGAACGCGGAGTTCTGGGGGTGGGGTAGAGCTGTAGGCGGTTACAGAAACAAGGAGGGGTAATCATCCCACCTCTATGCTTGACACCTTCCATTAGCTCACTGTGCCACACTGTGCGTGGGAAATTTCTTACAGCTCTACATCGCAGTGCTCCCTCTGGCCCTCAGAATTTGGATGACTGCATGTTTGGAGGAATACCTGACTGGGGATTCCGTCCATCTCCCTCTGAGGTTAAGGCCAGAGATCAGGAGAAAGCTGCGGAAATCCAGGGGCTGCACAGGGAAGTGTATAACTACAGTGAGTATGGAGCCTTTATTTGCCAGCAAACTTTATCACTGCAAAGATTGCAGAAATCTACAGGCTGCAGATTACATCCACAATATCTAGATATAGTTTACAGTCTGTACATAGTTACAATCTAACACGCAGCATAAAATTGCTGGACGAACCCAGACTTTGATCATCCTGTGATAATTATTGAGGTTGGGGATATTCATGGAGCCTCCTCCCGTTAGTTGTTTAATTGTCCACCACCATTCAAGAACGGATGTGGCAGGACCGCAAAGCTTTGATCTGATCCATTGGTTGTGGGATCGCTTAACTCTGTTTATTGCATGCTGCTTCCGCTATTTAGCATGTATGTATTCCTGTGTTGCAACTTCCCCAGGTTGGCACTTCATTTTTAGGTTCACCTGCTGCTGCTCCTGGCATGCTCTTCTACACTCTTCATTGAACCAGGGTTGGTCCCCTGGCTTGATGGTAATGGTAGAGTGAGGGATATGCCGGGCCATGAGGTTACAGATTGTGGTGGAATACAATTCTGAAGCTGCTGATGGCCCACAGCGCCTCATGGATGCCCAGTTTTGAGCTGCTAGATCTGTTCTGAATCTATCCCATTTAGCACGGTGGTAGTGCCATACAACACGATGGAGGGTGTCTTCAATGTGAAGATGGGACTTCGTCTCCACAATGACTATGCGGTGGTCACTGCTATCAACGATGTCATGCACAGATGCATCTGCGACAGGTAGATTGGTGAGGACGAGGGCAAGTAGGTTTTTCCCCTCATGTTAGTTCTCTCATGACCAGCCTCAGGCCCAGTCTAGCAGCTATGTGTTATGTCTGTAATGCACTTATGAATGACTCCACGAGGCAATGTGTTGTACTCAAACTGTAGTGACCTTGGTCCTTTATTCGTAACTCCAGAGTAAGGCACAAGCATGGTGGGCAGCCTTTTATACTGGACCCTGCACACCTATGCAGGTGACCCTCGGGTCTCCCACAGCAGTGCCCTCTGGTGGACAGCCTCTGCCACAGGGGCAGGAAACCCCGGTCTCCACCAGTTGCACCCTCTAGTGGTGCCAGCATAGTATATACACAGTGTAAACCTTATTGATAGTACATCAGGTAACAAGTCTCCATCTTATGCAACTATACAGTGGCTACGCAGAGAGTATATCTATAGTCTGCATATATAACATCACTCTCCCCCAAGTCCTTTGTACCAATTACTTTTGGACTATGTGCTCTGGCTTAGCTCTCCCCAGACTTAAGTACCAATAGCCCTTGCACCTTGGCTGTGCTTTGGCTTGGCTCTCTCCCTGTTAACCCCCAAGTTCTTTTGCCACAACGTTGGGTAGTGGTTACCAGTTTGGATGGATCGATGATGCAGTGGAGATTCCAGTGGGTTCTGGGTTTGATCCATGTGTGTGTCCATGGCTACATACATCCATTTCCCGCCTCCCCACACCCCACCCCTCCCCCAGCAAGATCATGCAGCAAGCCCATTACATTACATACAGGATCAGTCACAGTGCAAGTACAAAGAAAGGAAGTTACAATTTGTCTCATGACACCTTGGTTCAGTGACTTACATTCGTTACGTTTTGCAGTCATGCACCAGGATTGGGTAGTTTGCATTCATGGTTCAGTCATGGTAAATACTGAGGTAGCAGTACAGATATGTGAGGACGCAGGTTCCAGAGCAACCGGACAGGGTCTTCGTCGTCTGATAGCGGCGCTGCGCCCCCTGCTAGCGGGGTGGGCTTGGTTCGCTCATATAGCCAGGACTCAGGGCCTTTGCTGTGGCCTAGTGGTGGGCAGAGCCACAGATGTGTGTGGCCTCCCTGTCCTCCTTTGAGGGCTACAGAATCTTCTGCCTGCTCTCTAACGGTGTTGGGAACCTGGCTGTTCCAGGTCCCATTTGGGGAACTCGTTGGCTCTGACCCTTCGCTCCCGGACATGGCCGAGGTAGCGACTGGGTCTGGGGGCTACGCCGTCTCCACCTGGTGGTGGGCAATGGCGGTCTACTGCGCGTATTGGCACCGTTTTCATTTCCAGGTCCGTGGCGAATAGTGCCATTGGGTGCCTGCAGCGTGGGATAGACCTGGGTCAGGGTATCAGGATCAGTGCCTTCACCCTCCTGAGGTCGCTGGCGTATAACTTGTGAGGACACCTGGGGCAGGGCATCAGGATCAGCACCTTTACCCTCCCAAATTCGCTCACTTGCTAATTTTGGGGACACTCTATTCCTGACATCTCGCAACAACATTTTGTTCACAATCTTACTCGGTTCGTTACATTGATTGCCATGCATACAATGTCTCTTTAAGTTCAGTTGGTTGCATGTCTCCTTTAAGAGAACCCTGCTGGCTTTACTCCAGTCAAATACTTTGTTAGACACCATATGTTGCTCCCTCAGCGTTGCACCTCATGATATGGCCGCGGCCATCTTTTTTTTCAGCCATGCTGCACCTCGCTACAGCAGGGACACCATCTGGCCTCTGTCCTCAAGGTCAACTGCCTTGATCCTTCTCTCCCGCGATTCTGCCACAAAAGCTGGAAGAGTGCCTGTGAATTCGATCTTCCTCCCCAGGAGTCCTGCCACTGGAGCTGGGAAGATACTTTTAGGTCGTTTCGGTCGGATCATTGCCACGCAGTCATGATGGACGGTCTGTGCCTCAGGTGCTGCACTGGTCTGTTCTCTGGTGCCTGGCCCAAGCGAAGGTGAGGTTTTTCTCTGCCTCTGAGCACGGGGAATATCGATTGCTGAAATGAAGAAGTCTTCCCATTTCCACTGGATCTTTCCCATTCACCTTCTTCCGAGGAGCGTTGGACCATCACCTGCAACAATCCACAACTTGTGCACCACGCCATTATGGATTACACTTACATCCACACTACCAAGGATCGGGATCAGCTCCTTGGTGTAGGTGCGCAACTTTTCCAGTACTGGAACCAGCTCAGGTCATTTTTCATTCCATAGCCTCTCAAAGGCATCCTGGCTCATTACTGACTGGCTCGCTCCCGTGTCCACTTCCATGAAAACTGGAACGCTGTTTATCTCGACTTCCATCTTCACTGGAGGACAATCGGTGATGCAGGTATACACTCCATACACTCATTCTTGGGGCTGAGCTACCTCTCTGGCCAAATCATTATATTCCCCGCTGGATTCAAAGTCATCTACCGACTCTTCTGCTAGACGGTGAGTCATATTTCTTTTAAACATACGCTGGAGGTGGCCCTTCATGTTACAGGCTTTGCATATGAACTCAACAAACGGACACTGGTGAGCCCTATAGTTTCCTCCGCAACACCAGCATGGTACTACTCGATTAGCACCCCTCAGCGGACCCTGAGTTCTGGAACCCTGAGCTCTCTGCCCTGGGCAAAGCCACGTTCTACAAGCCTTGCTTGTGAAAGGCACCATTCTGTGTACAGTGCTTGCGAGGTTTGAGTCCACAGGATGAATAATTTGCTTGGTGCTGCAGGTCGAGGTCATGAATGCCTGACTGATGCTGATGGTCTTCTGCAGGTTGACTGTGGTGTCGGCAGATAATAGCTTGTGAAGGAAGCCCTCGTGGTCAATTCCCATAACGCAGATGTCTTGCAATGCTTCGTTGAGGTGCGTGCCGAAATCACACAGTGCTGCAAGTCTCCTGAGGTCGGCAGCATATTTGGCAATCTCCTGGTCTGCGGTGAGTGTAGCATCTGTGCCTGGCCGTGAGGATGCTCTGTTTTGGTTTGAGTTGGTCGCGAATTAGTTCAGTCAGCTCATCGTATGTCTTATCCTTGGCCTTCGTGGGGGCCAGCAAGTCCCTGACGAGGCGGTAGACCTCGGGCCCACAACTGGTCAGCAGTATAGCCTTGCGCTTCTCCGCCAATGTGTCCGTGTCCCCTGCCAGGTCGTTTGCCACGAAATATTGCTCGAGCCTTTCCGTGAAGGCATCCCAATCATCACCCTCTGTGAAGTCTTTTAGTATGCCAAAGGTAGCCATAATCGTGTGAAAGTCCGTATTCTCGTCGCCAGTTGTTATGTCTGTAATACACATGAATGACTCCACAGGGCAATGTGTTGTACTCAAACTGTAGTGACCTTGGTCCTTTATTTGTAACTGCAGAGTGAGGCACAAGCATGGTGAGCAGCCTTTTATACTGGGCCCTGCACACCTATGCAGGAGACCCTCAGGTCTCCCACCGCAGTGCCCTCTGGTGGACAGCCTCTGCCACAGGGGTAGGAAACCCTGGTCTCCACCAGTTGCACCCTCTAGTGGTGCCAGCATAGTATATACACAGTGTAAACCTTATTGATAGTACATCAGGTAACAAGTCTCCATCGTATGCAACTATACAGTGACTACACAGACAGTATATCTATAGTCTGCAAACATAACACTATGTCCTCAGGACTTGACCAGCTCGGTCAGTAGTGGTGCTACTGAGCCGGTCTTGGTGATGGACATTGAAGTCCCCCACCCAGAGTGCATTCTGTGCCCTTGCTACTCTCAGTGCTTCTTCCGAGTGGTGTTCAACATGGAGGAGTGCTGATTCATCAGCTGAGGGGGATGGGGGCAGCAGGTGGCAATCAGCAGGAGGTTTCCTTGCCCATGCTTGACCTGAAGCCATGAGACTTCATGGAGTCTGGAGTCAATGTTGAATGCTCCCAGGGCTACGCCCTCCCAACTGTATACCCCTGCCACCGGTGGGACAGGACGATGGAGTAGTCTGGGACATTGGCTGAAAGGTATGATACTATGAGTGCATAAGAACAGAAAGGAAAAGGAGGTGAGGTTATAAAGAATGAGTTCAGTGCAGTAGTAAGAAATGATCTTGGCTCAGAAGATCAAGATGCAGAATCAGTTTGGGCGGAGATAAGAAATAGTAAGGGAAAGAAGTCACTGGTGGGAGTGGTCGACAGGCCCCCAAAGAATAGCTACATTGTAGGAGAGAGTACAACTCAAGAAATAATGGGAGCTTGTAAGAGATAAAGCAAAATATAATTTAAATGGAGAGAGACTATAGAATGCTGCAGTACAGAGGGATCTGGGTGTCCTCGTACATGAAACACAAAAGGTTAGTATGCAGATACAGCAAATAATTAGGAAGGCAAATGGAATGTTGGCCTTTATTGCAAGGGGGGTGGAGTAAAAAAGCAGAGAAGTCCTGCTACAATTGTACAGGGTATTGGTGAGACTATACCTAGAGTACAGCCTCTTGAGCCTGCTCCGCCATTCAATAAGATCATGGCTGATCATTGACCGAGGGTACTGCGTACAGTTTTGGTCTCCGTATTTAAGGAAGGATATACTTGCATTGGAGGCAGTTCAGAGAACGTTCACTAGATTGATTCCTGGGATGAAGGAGTTGTCATATGCAGCAGAGGAGGACAAAGGGTTTAATTAGGAGGGGGAAAATAGAGTATGAGAGGAAGCTTGCTGGGGACATAAAAACTGACTGCAAAAGCTTCTATAGATATGTGAAGAGAAAAAGATTAGTGAAGACAAACATAGGTCCCTTACAGTTAGATTCAGGTGAATTTATAATGGGGAACAAAGAAATGGCGGATCAGTTAAACAAATACTTTGGTTCTGCTTTCACGAAGGAAGACACAAATAACCTTCCGGAAATACTAGGGGACCGAGGGTCTAGTGAGAAGGAGGAATTGAAGGATATCCTTATAAAGTGGGAAATTGTGTTAGGGAAATTGATGGGATTGAAGGCCGATAAATCCCCAAGGCCTGATAGTCTGCATCCCAGAGTACTTAAGGAAGTGGCCATAGAAATAGTGGATACATTGATGATCATTTTCTAACAGTCTATCGACTCTGGATCAGTTCCTATGGACTGGAGGGTAGCTAATATAACACCACTTTTTTAAAAAGGAGGGAGAGAGAAAACGGGGAACATGATCGGTCCAAGTCAGCATGGATTTATGAAAGGGAAATCATGCTTGACAAATCTTCTAGAATTTTTTGAGGGTGTAACTGGTAGAGTGGACAAGGGAGAACCAGTGGATGTGGTGTATTTGGACTTTCAAAATGCTTTTGACAAGGTCCCACACAAGGCATTGGTGTGCAAAATCAAAGCACATGGTATTGGGGGTAATGTACTGACGTGGATAGAGAACTGGTTGGCAGACAGGAAGTAGAGAGTCGGGATAAACGGGTCCTTTTCAGTGACTAGTGGAGTACTGCAGGGCTCAGTGCTGGGACCCCAGCTCTTTACAATATACATTAATGGTTTAGATGAAGGAATTGAGTGTAATATCTCCAAGTTTGCAGATGACACTAAACTGGGTGGCGGTGTGAGCTGTGAGGAGGATGCTAAAAGGCTGCAGGGTGACTTGGACAGGTTGGCAGGACTGCATGGCAGATGCAGTATAATGTGGATAAATGTGAGGTTATCCACTTTGGGGGCAAAAATACAAAGGCAGAATAATATCTGAATGAAGGCAGATTAGGAAAGAGGGAGGTGCAACGAAACCTGGGGGTCATGGTTCATCAGTCATTGAAAGTTGGCATGCAGGTACAGCAGGCGGTGAAGAAGGCAAATGGTATGTTGGCCTTCATAGCTAGGGGATTTGAGTGTAGGAGCAGGGAGGTCTCACCTGGAATATTGTGTTCAGTTTTGGTCTCCTAATCTGAGGAAGGACGTTCTTGCTATTGAGGGAGTGCAGCGAACGTTTACCAGACTGATTCCCGGGATGGCGGGACTGATATATGAGGAGAGACTGGATCAACTGGGCCTTTATACACTGGAGTTTAGAAGGATGAGAGGGAATCTCATAGAAACTTACAAGATTCTGATGGGACTGGACAGGTTAGATGCAGGAAGAATGTTCCCGATGTTAGGGAAGTCCAGAACCAGGGGACACAGCCTTAGGATAAGGGGTAGGCCATTTAGGACTGAGATGAGGAGAAACTTCTTCAATCAGAGAGTTGTTAACCTGTGGAATTCCCTACTGCAGAGAGTTGTTCATGCCAGTTCATTGGATATATTCAAGAGGGAGTTAGATGTGGCCCTTACGGCTAAAGGGTTCAAGAGGTATGGAGAGAAAGCAGGAAAGGGGTACTGAGGGAATGATCAGCCATGATCTTATTGAATGGTAGTGCAGGCTCGAAGGGCCGAATGGCCTACTCCTGCACCTATTTTCTACATTTCTATGTTTCTATGTTTCTATGAAGAAAGGTTGAGCAGGTTGGGTCTTTACGCATTGCAGTTTAGAAGAATGAGGGGGCTTGATAGGGTAGATGCTGAGAGGATGTTTGCCCTCCTGTGGAATCTAGAACTAGGGGGCATAGTTTCAGAAAAAGGGGTTGCCCATTTAAGATGGAGATGAGAAGGAATTTCTTCTCTCAGAGGATCGTGAATCTTTGGAATTCTGTACCTCAGAGAGCTGTGGAGGCTGGGTCATTGAGTATATTCAAAGCTGAGTTAGACAGCTTCTTGAACTATAGGGGATAAGGGGTTATGAGGAACAGGCAGGAAAGTGGAGCTGAGGCCAAGATCAGATCAGCCATGATCTCATTGAATGGCGGAGCAGGCTCGAGGGGCCGTATAGCCGACTCCTGCTCCTATTTCTTACGTTCTTAATAGGAACAGGAGTAGGCCATATGGAGTCCAAAATTCTATCGATCTCTGCCTTAAATATCTATCAATCTCTGCTGTTGTCGTGTCCGGTGCAGAGGCCAATGCCGGCTGGTCCGTCCGGTTTTATTTTCATTGTTTTTCGTAGAGATTTGTGCAGATATACCCCCAGGTCTCTCTGTTCCTGCACCCCCTTTACAATTGTACCCTTTCGTTTATATTGCCTCTCCTCGAGGAGAGATGGGGATAGTGCGGAAAGGTGGAGTTGAGGTAGAAGATCAGCCAGGATCTTACTGAATGGCGGGGCAGGCTTGAAGGACCAACTGGCCTACTCCAGCTCCTACTTCCTACATTCTTATATTCTCTCCAGGGTTTACTGTGGCTCACAGCTTCACCTCACTGTGAGCTCGGGTCAGAAACCTCACCGCCCCCCCCCCCACCCCCTCATCCTCACCCCACACCCTCATCCTCACCCCACACCCCCACTCCCTCAACCCCACCCCCTCATCCTCACCCTACCCCCTCATCCTCACCCCACGCCCCCACTCCCTCATCCCCCACCCCCTCATCCTCACACCCCCACCCCCTCATCCTCACCCCACACCCCCACTCCCTCACCCCTCACCCCCTCATCCTCACCCCCCACCCCACTCCCTCACCTCCCAATCCCTCACCCCCACCCCCTCATCCACACCCCACACCCCCACCCCCTCACCTTCACCCCCCACCCCCTCACCTCCCCCCTCACCCCCCAACCCCTCATCCTCACCGCCCACCCCCTCACCTCCCCCCCACACCCACTCCCTCACCCCCCACCCCCTCACCTCCCCCCCACCCCCTCACCCCCATTCCCTCACCCCCCACCCCATCACCCCCCACCCCCTCATCCTCACCCCCCACCCCCACTCCCTCATCCCCCACCCCCTCATCCTCACCCCCACCCCCTCACCCTCACCCCCACCCCCATTCCCTCAAACCCCACTCCCACTCCCACACCCCGCACCGCCACTCCCTCACCCCCCACCCCCTCACCCTCACCCTCCACCCCCTCACCCTCACCCCCCATCCCCACTCCCTCACCCCCACTCCCTCACCCCCCACCCCCTCATCCTCACCCCCTGCCCCCACTCCCTCACCCCCCACCCCCTCATCCTCACCCCCACCCCCTCACCCCCACCCCATTCCCTCAACCCCCACTCCCATTCCCACACCCCCCACCCCCACTCCCTCACCCCCCACCCCCTCACCCTCACCCTCCACCCCCTCACCCTCACCCTCCACCCCCTCACCCTCACCCCCCACCCCCTCACCCTCCCCCCACCCCACAGCCTCCCCCCACTCACACTCCCACCCTAATTCCACCCCCACCCTGTCACCCCACTGACCCCCTGACCCTCACCCCCTCACTCCCACCCTCACCCCCACCCCCTCACCACACCCCCACCCCCACTCCCCACTCCCTCCACCTCCCCCTCACCTGCACACTCTCCCCCCACCTCCCACTTCTTCATCGCCAACACCCTCCCTCCGCCAGCCCACTCACACTCCCCTACAGGCTCCTCCAACAACCCCTCCCCCGCCCCCCATACTTTGCTGTTTATCGATCAAACTCTGTCAGGACAACACGCAAGATCTTTTCCGCTGTCAGGCTCCTCTTAAACCTATCGTACTTACGGTTACCTTGTTTAGAGAAAATAAAATTCAGGAAAATATGACGTATGTCCTTAAACGATTATACACAATGCAGATTAAGGGGGTTATTTAACTTGGACTGTGAATGTAAAACTAGATGGATGAGAATACTCAATTAACAAGACTATAGTGAGGGAAAGGCTTTGCCCACTAGTGATGACCGTTGATTGATTCCTGCAGCTTTGTAGCAATGGGACTAAAGGTCACAGAGACTGAGGTTAGAGACTGAGGTCACATCACTGAAAGTAACCTGCTGCCTGGAGGGAGGGGGCACTGGGCCCGCCCTCATTGCCCCCTGCCCCCCGCACTGGCTCTGTCCCCCCCAGCCCATCTCCCTGCACCCCCTCTCTCTCCTCCCCCCTCTCTCCCTGCCCTCCCTCTCCCTGCCCCCTCTCTCCCTGCCCCCTCTCTCTCTCCCTGCCCCACCTCTCTCCCTGCCCCACCTCTCTCCCTGCATCCCCCACTCTCCCTGCCCCCCTCTCTCCCTGCCCCCCCTCTCTCCCTGCCCTCCTTCTCTCCCTACCCCCCTCTCTCCCTGCCCCTCCTCTCTCCCTGCCCCCACCTCTCTCCCTGCCCCCTCTCTCCCTGAACCCCCCTCTCTCCCTGCCCCCCCCTCTCTTCCTGCCCCCTCTCTCCATGCCCCCCCCTCTCTTCCTGCCCCCTCTCTCCCTGCCCCCCTCTCTCCCTGCCCTCCTTCTCTCCCTGCCCTCCTTCTCTCCCTGCCCCCCTCTCTCCCTGCCCCCACCTCTCTCCCTGCCCCCCCTCTCTCCCTGCCCCCCCTCTCTCCCTGCCCCCCCCTCTCCCTGCCACCTCCCTCTCCCTGCGCCCCCCCCCCCCCACACTGTTCACCCTGTTAAAGCAACACTTTCCCAATGAACCCTTCACACTCTGGGCATGGCCCCCCAGCGCCCTCCCTCCACTTGATCATCCTCTTAGCCGTTCCTTTCAATCATTCAGGTCAAGTTGGCCGAGGGAATGCCCCATTATGTGAGTGGGGGGGGGGGTCCCTGGCATCCACCCACCCCCATTATGTGAGAGTGTGGAGGGGAAAAGTCCCCTGACCCCCCCCCCATGTTATGTGAGAGTGTGGAGGGGGAAAGTCCCCTGACCCCCCCCCCCATGTTATGTGAGAGTGGGGAAGGGGAAAGTCCCCTGACCCCCCCCCCCCCATGTTATGTGAGAGTGGGGAGGGGGAAAGTCCCCTGACCCCCCCCCCCCATGTTATGTGAGAGTGGGGAAGGGGAAAGTCCCCTGACCCCCCCCCCCATGTTATGTGAGAGTGGGGAGGGGGAAAGTCCCCTGACCCCCCCCATCTTATGTGAGAGTGGGGAGGGGGAAAGTCCCCTGACCCCCCCCCCCATGTTATGTGAGAGTGGGGAGGGGGAAAGTCCCCTGACCCCTCCCCCCCATGTTATGTGAGAGTGGGGAGGGGGAAAGTCCCCTGACCCCCCCCCATGTTATGTGAGAGTGGGGAGGGGGAAAGTCCCCTGACCCCCCCCCCCCATGTTATGTGAGAGTGTGGAGGGGGAAAGTCCCCTGAACCCCCCCATGTTATGTGAGAGTGGGGAGGTGGAAAGTCCCCTAACCCTTCCCCCCCACCCCGTTATGTGAGAGTGGGGAGGAGGAAAGTCCCCTAACCCCCCCCCGTTAAAGTGCTGTGTTCCTGTCAATCAACCGAAAATCATCAGAAATAAAACCCAAAGATGAAAGGAAAGCGGGTATATCAGGTTGTAAGCGGAAAGATGGGTTCGGTTGCACTGAGTCCCCTGGATGCAGCTCAATGCTCCCTCAGAATGCACAGGTTTCAGAAATCTACAGGAAATCGTGTTTTGAGTCTATTTAGACACAGGTTGGGAAATTCCTCCCTCAAAAAGCCCCAGCTTGGAGAGTGAATCACTGAGTTTAACCAACACACAGATAATGTTTTTGAACAATTTTTAATGGGAGCTTTTATTTGGAAAAGTTACTATAAACATTTCTGATTGTGCTACAGACACAAGTTGCATTCTTACACGGTGTTTTCCGCTGGTGTTCTGAGAGTCACAAAGTTCACCGTGACTTTCATTCAGTTCTTTAATTGCCTGCAGTGTAACATGGACAGGCACAAGATCTCATTGTTCCATCAGATAGTCGCCATCCTGTGACAATCTGTACAACGCTGACACATGTTGCAAATTCTCAGCAATTTATTATCTGAATTTTTTATGGGAATGTTTGACTGGAGTTTGGTTTCATGTTTTCGGCTATGAACTGTGGGTCAGGCAGTGCAGGGAAATGGATCTACTCAAGAATCACAAGTCCTTGCGCCATTTTTCTCAGAGGCCTTCTGTTGTCAGAGGCATTTTTTCCTCCGTTATTAATTTAATAAAATTAATTCAATGAAATATTTTACTGTTTCAGGTGCTATTTAGAAACATTATCAAAAGGCCATGCATTCACACCGTCCCTGGAAGTGATGTGATAATACAGTGACCTACACAACACATGTCATTATTAATGCAGTTATTTCTTTAAAGCATAATCCATACACCAAAAATTCATTCTACAAAGCTGAATTAACCCATCAGATTGTTTAATAATAAACAATATTTCAATCATATATTTGTGACACTTTTCTCTATAAATGAAGACATTGATCTAATCTAGCCGTGTCCCTTGTCTGCTATGGGATCGTGTAAACCCTTTACAAGTCTGTCCTCATCACTGAGATTCCTGTTCTAAATATTTAATATTTTGCTTTAAACTAGACAACATCAAACTGCAACACTGTGTCAATGAAACCAGCGGAAACTTTTAACTCTCGGGATTCCCAACAACCAATCAAAATAAAGCAACAATGAAAGAGGCTGTCCAATCACTACAGCCAATGGGCAAAGGTTCAATGTAGTATCTCAGCAAAGAGAGTAATATTTCAGTAACTGATTACGGCAGTGGAAGAAACCACCTGATCTTCACTTCCATTCTAGTTCTCTCGCTCACTAAGCATGTTTGTATTGTACCGCTGTGTGTGGTAGAATATGGTGTGTAATATTACAGCCCAGCATAAATTGTAACGGGTAGGTCATGTCTAACTTGATTGACTTTTTTGAGGAGGTAACAAGGAGGGTCGATGAGGGCAGTGCGTACGATGTAGTCTACATGGATTTTAGCAAAGCTTTTGACAAGGTCTCACATGCAGACCAGTCAGAAAAATAAAAGCAAGCACATGAGATCCAGGGTAAAGTGGCAAGTTCAATCCAAAACTGGCTCAGTGGCAGGAAGCAGAGGGTATTGGTCGGCCAGTGTTTTTTGCCCCTTGCAGACTGGTTTCAGTGGGGTTCCGCAGGGCTCAGTACTCAGTCTCTTGCTTTTTGTGGTATATAGCAATGATTTAGACTTCAATGTACGGGGTATGATTAAGAAGTTTGTAGATGATACAAAAATTGGCCGTGTAGTTGATAATGAAGAAGAAAGCTGTAGACTGCAGGAAGATATCAATGGACTGATCAGGTGGGCAGAACAGTGGCAAATGGAATTTAATCTGGAGAAGTGTGAGGTAATGCATTTGGGGAGGGCTAACAAGGCAAGGGAATACACATTAAATGGTAGGACACTGAGAAGTGTAGAGGAACAAAGGGACCTTGGAGTTCATAGCCACAGATCCCTGAAGGTAACAGGACAGAGGAGGCTGAGGGGAGATATAATTGAGTTGTATAAAATTATGAGGGCTCTAGATAGAGTCCATAGGAAGCATCTATTCCCCTTAGTAGAGGGGTCAATAACCAGGGGGCATAGAATTAAAGCAATTGGTCGGGGGTCTGGAACTCACTGCCTGAAAGGGTGGTAGAGGCACAAACCCTCTACATTTAAAAAGTACTTCGATGTGCACGTGAAGTGCCGTAACTTACAGGGCTACGGACCAAGAGCTGGAAAGTGGGATTAGACTGGCTAGATATTTTTCGGTCGGCACAGGCATGATGGGCCGAATGGCTTCCTTCTGTGCCGTAAATTTCTCTGATTCTGTACTATGTTATGGTCAGCAATGCTGTGGCATTGTAACATTGCGCAGTATGGGGTGACAGGGCATGGTTGAAATGTATTGGCTTGGACAGTATTTATGGTTTTAGCTCCCTGTTCTTTGGACCATTACTCACACAGGGCCTGGAATTATTTGACTAAAACGTTCCCTCTCTTGTTTCAGACACAAGTAATAAAACATTCTCCTCTGTGGAACAGAGTTCCTGATATTCCCATCGGAAACTGCTTCCTTGCTTCAGTTGCATCCAGAAACATATTTCAATTAGATTTTCTATTTACATTAACCAGTGGCCATTCAGTTAAGGATTTTGGGGTTTGAATTCTTTGACAAACCACTCGCTAACGGGGTCCTTGTTTTCTTTCACCCATTTGATATTGGCTTTTGTTTTTTCTAAAGCCTGTTCCAGTGCTCGAGTCCCAGAGCCAAATCCAATGTGCTCATTATCTCGCTTAAACTGTTCGAGCTGTGAAGAATGAACGCAACAAAGAAAATAAGTTTCCACATGATGATTAAAGCAACCATGGACATTGTTTAACATGGATATATTCCCAAGGCCTTACTTTCTTTTGTTTAAACGTTGATAAATTAGAGTCATTAGTAAACTGAGAAACATTGGAAGAAGCTGAGGAATGAGAGATACATCTTTCACTTTGTTTTGACAGTAAAGCTTCATTCTTAACTATAACTGTAATATTCTCAATGCAATGGAGCAACTGAAATCGAGGGACACATACAAAGAATCAGGGGTAAAGGTACAGAGGTCTAGGGGTACAGATACAGGCCTCCTGATTATCAGTCCAGTAATGTAACTTCTGTACTACTGTACCCAATACTAGTATAGATACAGGGAAACTATTACCTCTGGTGCGGGAGTCTAGAACAAGGGGACATAATCATAAAATTAGAGCCAGGCTGTTCAGGAAGTGCTTCTGTGTGTTGGGAATCTGGAACTCTCTCCCCCAAAAGGCTGGGGATGCTGGGGGGAGGGGGGGTCAGTTGAAATGTTTAAGCCTGAGATCGATAGATTTGTGTTGGGTAAAGGTATCAGGGTTATGGAGCAAAGGCGAGAAATGGAGTTCAGATACAGATCAGCCATGATCTGATTGAAGGGTGGAACAGGCTGGAGGGGCTGAATGGTCTCCTCCTCTTCCTCTGTTGCTTTGTTTAAATGGTGAGAGTTTGTGACAATTCTCTACAGAAATTCCAGACATAGATTACCGAAATGCTTCAAGTCCAAGTGGCTTTGTAATATAAACACCAGTCTACAAGTCATCGAGTGTTCTGAGCTCCACGGAGAAATGAGATGAATATATTTCCCTTTCTGTTGACAGATAGCAGGGTGTTTAGGGCCCAAGCTGCAAGTAGCAGTCTGATCTTCTCCACTATGTGTTAGGTTAAATTGCTGATTGTTAATAGAAATTATTATTCAGTGCCTTGAGCAACAAGCCAACTCGGGAACTACAAAGCAACATTACAGACGGCTCAAGGCACCCGGGACCTAAAGAACAGGTGGTGGTTGGAGAAAGCACAGGCGATACAACAACTGGCCGACAGCCATGATGTGTGAGGATTCTTCATCGCAGTCAAGGCCACCTATGGGCCAAACACCCAAGGCCCCACCCCACTGCTGGCCAAGAACGGGGAAACACTCATCAAGGACACCGAGGCAGTCAGGGCCCACTGGAAGGAGCACTTTGAAGATCTCCTCAATCGAGACTCTGCCTCTGACTCGAGTGTTCTCGACTCCATCCCGCAGCATGCGACCCGCCACCACCTCAGTGAAACCCCAATGTTGCACGAGGTAGAAAAAGCCATAAGACAGCTCAAGAACAACAAGGCTACGGGAGCGGTTGGAATCCCTGCTGAGGCACTAAAGTATGGCAGAGAGGCGCTGTTGGTGCGAATACATGATCTCATCTCTCTCATCAGCAGGGAGGAGAGCATGCCGGGAGATCGAAGTGATGCAGTGATCGTGACCATCTTTAAAAAAGGGACAAGTCTGACTGCAGCAACTACAGAGGAATCTTCCTGTTGTCGGCTACTGGGAAAGTCGTCGCTAGAGTCCTCCTCAACCGTCTTCTTCCCGTGGCCGAGGAGCTCCTCCCGGAGTCGGAGTGCAGATTTCGTCCCCTGCGGGGCACAACGGACATGATTTTTGCAGTGCGACAGCTGCAGGAAAATGCAGGGAGCAGCACCAGCCCTTATACATGGCCTTCTTCGACCTTACAAAGGCCTTTGACACTGTCAACCACGAGGGTCTATGGAGCGTCCTCCTCTGTTTCGGATGCGCCCAAAAGTTCGTCAACATCCTCCGCCTGCTCCACGACAACATGCAGGCCGTGATCCTTACCAACGGATCCATTACAGACCCAATCCATATCCAGACGGGAGTCAAACAGGGCTGCGTCATCACCCCAACCCTCTTCTCAATCTTCCTCACTGCAATACTCCACCTCACAGTCAACAAGCTCCCCGCTGGAGTGGAATTAAACTACAGGACCAGTGGGAAGCTGTTCAACCTTCGCCGTCTCAAGGCCAGGTCCAAGACCACCCCAACCTCTGTCGTCAAGCTACAGTACGTGGACGAAGCCTGCATCTGCGCACATTCATAGAAACATAGAAATTAGGTGCAGGAGTAGGCCATTCGGCCCTTCGAGCCTGCATCACCATTCAATAAGATCATGGCTGAACATTCAACCTCAGTACCCCTTTCCTGCTTTCTCTCCATACCCCTTGATCCCTTTAGCCGTAAGGGCTACATCTAACTCCCTTTTGAATATATCCAATGAACTGAACTCAACAGCTTTCTGTGGTAGAGAATTCCACAGGTTCACAATTCTCTGAGTGAAGAAGTTTCTCCTCATCTCGGTCCTAAATGGCCTGCCCCTTATTCTTAGACTGTGACCCCTGGTTCTGGAACGTCCCAGCAACGGGAACATTCTTCCTGCCTCTAACCTGTCCCATCCCATCAGAATTTTATGTTTCTATGCGATCTCCTCTCATTCTTCTAAACTCCAGAGGATACAAGCCCAGTTGATCCAGTCTCTCCTCATATGTCAGTCCTGCCATCCCGGGAATCAGTCTGGTGAACCTTCGCTGTACTCCCTCAATAGCAAGAACATCCTTCCTCAGATTAGGAGACCAAAACTAAGCACAATATTCCAGGTGAGGCCTCACCAAGGCCCTGTACAACTGCAGTACGACCTCCCTGCTCCTATACTCAAATCGCCTAGCTATGAAGGCCAATATGCCATTTGCCTTCTTCATCGCCTGCTGTACCTGCATGCCAACCTTCAATGACTGATGTACCATGACACCCAGGTCTCGTTGGACCTCCCCTTTTCCTAATCTGTCACCATTCAGATAATATTGTGTCGTCCTGTTTTTGCCGCCAAAGTGGATAACCTCACATTTATCTACATTATACTGCATCTGCCATGCATTTGCCTACTCACCTAACCTGTCCAAGTCACCCTGCAGCCTCTTAGCATCCTCCTCACAGCTCACACCCGCCACCCAGCTTAGTGTCATCTGCAAACTTGGAGATATTACATTCAATTCCTTCATCTAAATCACTGATGTATATTGTAAATAGCTGGGGTCTCAGCACCGAACCCTGCGGCACCCCACTGGTCACTGCTTGCCATTCTGAAAAGGACCCATTTATTCCGACTCTCTGCTTCCTGTCTGCCAACCAGTTCTCTATCCATGTCAATACATTACCCCCAATACCATGTGCTTTAATTTTGCACACTAATCTCTTGTGTGGGACCTTGTCAAAAGCCTTTTGAAAGTCCAAATACACCACATCCACTGGTTCTCCCTTGTCCACTCTACTAGTTACATCCTCAAAAAATTCGAGAAGATTTGTCAAGCATGATTTCCCTTTCATAAATCAATGCTGACTTGGACTGATCCTGTCACTGCTTTCCAAATGCGCTGCTATTTCAGCTTTAACAATTGATTCCAACATTTGCCCCACTACCGATGTCAGGCTAACCGGTCTATAATTCCCTGTTTTCTCTCTCCCTCCTTTTTTTAAAGTGGGGTTACATTTGCTACCCTCCAGTCCATAAGAACTGATCCAGAGTCAATAGAATGTTGGAAAATGATGACCAATGCATCCACTATTTCTAGGGCCACTTCCTTAAGTACTCTGGTATGCAGACTATCAGGCCCAGGGGATTTATCAGCCTTGAATCCCATCAATTTCCCTAACACAATTTCCTGACTAATAATGATTTCCTTTAGTTCTTCCTTTTCACTAGACCCTCGAACCCGTAGTATTTCCGGAAGGTTATTTGTGTCTTCCTTCGTGAAGACAGAACCAAAGTATTTGTTCAATTGGTCTGCCATTTCCTTGTTCCCCATTATAAATTCACCTGATTCTGACTGCAAAGGACCTACATTTGTCTTTACTAATCTTTTTCTCTTCACATATCTATAGAAGCTTTTGCAGTCAGTTTTTATGTTCCCTGCAAGCTTACTCTCATACTCTATTTTCCCCCTCCTAATTAGAGCCTTTGTCCTCCTCTGCTGAATTCTAAATTTCTCCCAGTCCTCAGGTTTGCTGTTTTTTCTGGCCAATTTATATGCCTCTTCCTTTGATTTAACACTATCCTTAATTTCCCTTGTTAGCCACGGTTGAGCTACCTTCCGTTTTATTTTTACTCCAGACAGGGATGTACAATTGTTGAAGTTCTTCCATGTGATCTTTAAATGTCTGCCATTGCCTATCCACTGTCAACCCTTTAAGTATCATTTGCCAGTCTATCCTAGCCAATTCACGTCTCATATCATCGTAGTTACCTTTCCTTAAGTTCAGGACCCTAGTCTCTGAATTAACACTGTCACTTTCCATCTTAATAAAGAATTCTACCATATTATGGTCACTCTTCCCCAGGGGGCCTCGCACAACAAGATTGCTAATTAGTCCTCTCTCATTACATAATACCCAGTCTAGGATGGCTAGCTCTCTAGTTGGTTCCTTGACATTTTGATCTAGAAAGCCATCCCTAATATACTCCGGGAAATCCTCCTCCACCGCATTGCTACCAGCTTGGTTAGCCCAATCTATATGTCAATTCAAGTCGCCCATGATAACTGCTGTACCTTTATTGCACGAATCCCTAATTTCTTGTTTGATGCCATCCCCAACCTCACTACTACTGTCCCCAACCTCACTACTACAGAGGCTGAACTCCAGCATATAGTCAAATGAGGCGTACAAAAGCATGGGCCTTATGCTAAACATCCGTAAGACAAAGGTCCTCCACCAGCCTGTCCTCACCACACAGCACTGGCCCCCAGTTATCAAGATCCACAGGCGACCCTGGACAACGTGGACCATTTCCCATACCTCGGGAGCCTCTTATCAACAAAAGCAGACATTGATGACGAGATTCAACATCGTCTCCAGTGCGCCAGTGCACTCTTCGGCCGCCTGAGGAAAAGATTGTTCGAAGACCAGGCCCTCAAATCTATCACCAAGCTCATGGTCTATAGGTCTGTAGTAATACTCGCCCTCCTGTATGGCTCAGAGACATGCACCATGTACAGTAGACACCGCAAGTCGCTGGAGAAATACCATCAACGATGCCTCCGCAAGATCCTATAAATTCCCTGGGAGGACAGACGCACCAATGTTAGCGTCCTCGACCAGGCCAACATCCCCAGCATTGAAGCACTGACCACACTTGATCAGTTCTGCTGGGCAGGCTACATTGTCCGCATGCCAGACACGAGACTCCCAAAGCAAGCGCTCTACTCGGAACTCCTTCACAGCAAATGAACCAAAGGTGAGCAGAGGAAACGTGACAAGGACACCCTCAGAAGCTCCCTGATAAAGTGCGACATCCCCACTGACACCTGGGAGTCCCTGGCCCAAGACTGTCTAAGTGGAGGAAGTGCATCCGGGAGGGCACTGAGCACTTCGAGTCTCATCGCCGAGAGCATGCAGAAACCAAGCGCAGGCAGCGGAAACAGCGTGCGGCAAACCAGTCCCACCCACCCCTTCTCTCAACGACTATCTGTCCCACCTGTGACAGGGTCTGTGGTTCTCGTATTGGACTGTACTGACGCTCCAAAAGTGCGGCGCTACCTCAGTACTGCCCCTCCGACACTGCGGCGCTCCCTCAATACTGCCCCTCCGACAGTGCAGCACTCCCTCAGTTCTGCCCCTCCGACAGTGCGGCGCTCCCTCAATACTGCCTCTCCGACAGTGCAGCACTTCCTCAGTACTGCCTCTCCGACAGTGCAGCGCTTCCCCAGTACTGCCCCTCCGACAGTGCGGCGCTCCCTCAGTACTGCCCCTCCGACAGTGCGGCACTCCTTCAGTACCGCCCCTCCGACAGTGCGGCACTCCCTCAGTACCGCCCCTCCGACAGTGCGGCACTCCCTCAGTACTGCCCGTCCGACAGTGCGGGACTCCTTCAGTACTGCCCCTCCGACAGTGCGGGCGCTCCCTCAGTACTGTTCCTCCGACAGTGTGGCACTCCCTCAATACTGCCCCTCCGATAGTGCAGCACTTCCTCAGTACTGCCCTCCAACAGTGCGGCGCTCCCTCAGTACTGCCCCTCCGACAGTGCGTCACTCCCTCAGTACTGCCCCTCCGACAGTGTGGCGCTCCCTCAGTACTGCCCCTCTGACAGTGTGGTGCTCCCTCAGTACTGCCCCTCTGACAGTGCAGCTCCCCCTCAGTACTGCCCCTCCGACAGTGCGGCACTCCGTCACTGCTGCCCCCCCCGACAGTGCGGCACTCCCTCAGTATTGCCCCTCCGACAGTGCGACGCTCCCTCAGTACTGCCCCTCCGAAAGTGCGGTGCTCCCTCAGTACTGCCCCTCCGACAGTGCGGCGCTCAATCAGTACTGCTCCTCCGACAGTACGGCACTCCCTCAGTACTGCCCTGCCAACAGTGCGGCACTCCCTCAGTGCTGGCCCTCCAACAGTGTGGCGCTCCCTCAGTACTGCCCTCCAACAGTGCGGCACTCCCTCAGTACTGCCCCTCCGACAGTGCGTCACTCCCTCAGTACTGCCCCTCCGACAGTGTGGCGCTCCCTCAGTACTGCCCCTCTGACACTGTGGTGCTCCCTCAGTACTGCCCCTCTGACAGAGCAGCTCCCCCTCAGTATTGCCCCTCCGACAGTGCGACGCTCCCTCAGTACTGCCCCTCCGAAAGTGCGGTGCTCCCTCAGTACTGCCCCACCGACAGTGCGGCGCTCAATCAGTACTGCTCCTCCGACAGTACGGCACTCCCTCAGTACTGCCCTGCCAACAGTGCGGCAATCCCTCAGTGCTGGCCCTCCAACAGTGCGGCACTCCCTCAGTGCTGCCCCTCCGACAGTGCGGCACTCCCTCAGTACTGCTCCTCCGACAGTACGGCGCTCCCTCAGTACTGCCCCTCCGACAGTGCGTCACTCTCTCAGTACTGCCCCTCCGACAGTGTGGCGCTCCTTCAGTACTGCCCCTCTGACAGTGTGGCGCTCCCTCAGTACTGCCCTCCAACAGTGCGGCACTCCCTCAGTGCTGCCCCTCCGACAGTGCGACACTCCCTCAGTACTGCCCCTCCGACAGTGCGGCGCTCCCTCAGTACTGCCCCTCCGACAGTGCGGCGTTCCCTCAGTACTGCCCCTCCGACAGTGCGGCATTCCCTCAGTACTGACCCTCCGACAGTGCGGCACTCCCTCTGTACCGCCCCTCCGACAGTGCGGCGCTCCTTCAGTACTGACCCTCCGACAGTGCAGCGCTCACTTAGTACTGCCCCTCCGACAGTGCGACACTCCCTCAGTACTGCCCCTCCGACAATGCGGCACTCCCTCAGTACTGCCCCTCCGACAGTGCGGCGCTCCCTCAGTACTGCCCCTCTGACAGTGTGGTGCTCCCTCAGTACTGCCCCTCTGACAGTGCAGCTCCCCCTCAGTACTGCCCCTCCGACAGTGCGGCACTCCGTCACTGCTGCCCCCCCCGACAGTGCGGCACTCCCTCAGTATTGCCCCTCCGACAGTGCGACGCTCCCTCAGTACTGCCCCTCCGAAAGTGCGGTGCTCCCTCAGTACTGCCCCTCCGACAGTGCGGTGCTCAATCAGTACTGCTCCTCCGACAGTACGGCACTCCCTCAGTACTGCCCTGCCAACAGTGCGGCACTCCCTCAGTGCTGGCCCTCCAACAGTGTGGCGCTCCCTCAGTACTGCCCTCCAACAGTGCGGCACTCCCTCAGTACTGCCCCTCCGACAGTGCGTCACTCCCTCAGTACTGCCCCTCCGACAGTGTGGCGCTCCCTCAGTACTGCCCCTCTGACACTGTGGTGCTCCCTCAGTACTGCCCCTCTGACAGAGCAGCTCCCCCTCAGTATTGCCCCTCCGACAGTGCGACGCTCCCTCAGTACTGCCCCTCCGAAAGTGCGGTGCTCCCTCAGTACTGCCCCACCGACAGTGCGGCGCTCAATCAGTACTGCTCCTCCGACAGTACGGCACTCCCTCAGTACTGCCCTGCCAACAGTGCGGCAATCCCTCAGTGCTGGCCCTCCAACAGTGCGGCACTCCCTCAGTGCTGCCCCTCCGACAGTGCGGCACTCCCTCAGTACTGCTCCTCCGACAGTACGGCGCTCCCTCAGTACTGCCCTTCCGACAGTGCGTCACTCCCTCAGTACTGCCCCTCCGACAGTGTGGCGCTCCTTCAGTACTGCCCCTCTGACAGTGTGGCGCTCCCTCAGTACTGCCCTCCAACAGTGCGGCACTCCCTCAGTGCTGCCCCTCCGACAGTGCGACACTCCCTCAGTACTGCCCCTCCGACAGTGCGGCGCTCCCTCAGTACTGCCCCTCCGACAGTGCGGCGTTCCCTCAGTACTGCCCCTCCGACAGTGCGGCACTCCCTCAGTACTGACCCTCCGACAGTGCGGCACTCCCTCTGTTACGCCCCTCCGACAGTGCGGCGCTCCCTCAGTACTGCCCCTCCGACAGTGCGTCACTCCCTCAGTACTGCCCCTCCGACAGTGTGGCGCTCCTTCAGTACTGCCCCTCTGACAGTGTGGCGCTCCCTCAGTACTGCCCTCGAACAGTGCGACACTCCCTCAGTACTGCCCCTCCGACAATGCGGCACTCCCTCAGTACTGCCCCTCCGACAGTGCGGCGCTCCCTCAGTACTGCCCCTCCGACAGTGCGGCACTCCCTCAATACAGCCTCTCCGACACTGCGGTGCTCCCTCAGTACTGCCCCTCCGACAGTGCGGCACTCCCTCTGTCATGTATGTAACCTTCATGTAACAACACTGCATACTGTATATACCTAAGAAATGCACACCTTGACCACAGGGGGGTGAACTTATGGGAGACACTCCTCACCTGGTCATCCAGGTATATAAAGGGAGGTTCCATGCTGAGTCATCACTTCTTGGTCCTGTGAATAAAGGTTCAGGTCACAGAGTGACCTTGTCTGCAGAACGTGCCTCGTGTGAATTTATAGTAGTGTGTAAGGACATTACAGTTGGCGACGGGAAACGGCAATCAACGACTCACGAGAGTGGACACCGGCAGCACGGAGGAACGGTACTGTGTTGGTGAGGACAGGGCCGATTTTGTTGAGAGGCTCCAGCAGAGATTTCTCACAAAGGACTGGCTGGGAGACGCAGCGGCCGACAAGCGAAGGGCTCATCTGCTGACCAGCTGTGGACCTAAGACGTACGTGCTGATGAAAGACCTGCTAGCACCCGAGAAGCCGGCGGACAAAACCTTTGAAGAGCTCAGCAAACTGATCGGTGAGCACCTCAAACCGGCAAGCAGTATACACATGGCCCGACACCGATTCTGTACCCACCGGCGTTGGGAAGGACAGAGCATACCGGACTTCGTTGCGGACCTTCGGCGCTTGGCCAGCCTCTGTAAGTTCACAGACGCCTGCAGGGGGGAGATGCTAAGGGATTTCTTTATTGAGGGCATTGGTCATGCCGGGATTTTCAGAAAGCTAATTGAGACCAAGGACTTGACCTTGGAAGTGGCGGCGTTGATGGCTCAGACCTTCATGGCGGGGGAGGAGGAAACCAAGATAATATATGCGCGCAACTCTGCTTCCAATGTGGCAATGGATCAGGGAGTTAACATTGTAAACGCGACTCAGAACCCCGCAGGCAGGCAAGGGCAATTCAACACCACCCAGGCAGCAACAGACTCTAGAGTGGGCCCTCAACAGAGAAAATGGCAGGTTGAACAGACATTTACGCCATCAGGGTGGACAATGCATCCCGGGATGGGGCCATTGACACCCACTAACAGAGTGCTCAAGAGTAATCAAAGAGACAATCAGAGAGGAATGCCTGGTAACAGCTCTTTTGTTCACAACAATCTCAGCTCATGCTGGAGGTGCGGGGGCAGACATGCTGCAAAAACCTGTAGTTTTCAACAATGGACATTTAGCCAGAATGTGCAGGAAGCCCGCAGTGAGGCTAATTTATGAGGCAGATGAACCAGAAGAGGGGTCTGAAAGGCAGGTTGATGCTTGGGACAAAGCAATGGATGCTGAAGTTCAGTGGGTTCATGTGGCAAACATCCACAGCTCATATACCAAAACGCCACCTATGATGATGAAAGTCCTATCAAATGGCATCCCAGTATGCATGGAGCTGGACACAGGGGCCAGCCAGTCACTTATGAGTGTCCAAATATTCGAGAAACTATGGCCACTCAGAGCTAGCAGACCCAAACTAGAACGCATTGACACGCAATTACGGACGTACACCAAAGAGATCATCCCAGTGCTAGGCAGTGCAATGTTGGTGGTCACACATAATGGATCAGAGAACCGGCTGCCACTCTGGATTGTCCTGGGAAATGGTCCCGTGATTTTGGGGAGGAGCTGGCTAGCCGAGATGAACTGGAAATGGGGGGGATGTGCACGCCATTTCTTCTGTGGAGCGAAGTTCACTCTCACAGATCCTACAGAAATTTGAATCACTATTTCAACCTGGTGTCGGGACTTTCAAAGGCACCAAAGTAGTGATACGCATCAGCCCGGACGCCAGACCAGTGCACCACGAAGCCAGAGCTGTGCCATATGTGATGCGGGAGAAAATTGAGAGTGAGTTGGACAGGTTGCTAAGAGACGGCATAATTTCGCCCATTGAATTCAGCGACTGGGCAAGCCCCATCGTCCCTGTCCTAAAAACGGATGGCTCAGTCAGGATCTGTGGCGACTACAAGGCCACCATCAACCGAGTGTCACTACAAGACCAATACCCGCTTCCGAGAGCGGATGATCTTTTTGCCACGCTGGCAGGCGGCAAGCTGTTCACCAAGTTGGACCTCACTTCAGCCTACATGACTCAGGAACTGGCTGAAGAATCCAAGCTACTGACCACCATCACCACGCACAAGGGGCTGTTTGTCTACAACAGGTGTCCGTTTGGCATTCGATCAGCGGCCGCTATCTTTCAAAGGAACATGGAAAGTCTGCTCAAATCCATCCCTGGAACAATCGTATTTCAGGACGACATCCTTATCACGAGTCGAGACACCGAGGAAACCTCCACAACCTGAAGGAGGTGCTACGCCCACTGGGCCGGGTAGGCCTGCGTGTGTCCAAGTGTGTGTTTTTGGCCCCAGAGATCGAGTTTTTGGGCAGGAAGGTTGCCACAGACGGGATCCAGCCTACCGAATCCAAAATGGAGGCGATTTGTCATGCGCCCAGGCCTGGCAACACATTGGAGTTGCGTTCATTTCTGGGACTCTTGAACTATTTCGAGAACTTTCTGCCGAACTTAAGCACATTGTTGGAGTCGCTACACGTGCTCCTGCGTAAGGGTTGCGATTGGTTTTGGCGGGACTGTCAGGAACGGCCTTTCAATCGGGCGCAGAATCTGCTTTGTTCTAATAAGCTGTTGACCCTGTACAACCCCTGTAAGAAATTGGTTTTGACATGTGATGCATCATCCTATGGGGTTGGGTGCGTGTTGCAGCAGAGTAATGATGAGGGCCAACTTCAACCTGTGGCTTATGCCTCCAGGTCGCTCTCCCAAGCAGAATGGGGATATGGGATGGTTGAAAAGGAAGCACTCGCATGTGTCTACGGGGTGAAAAAGATACACCAGTACCTTTTTGGCAGAAGGTTCGAGTTAGAAACGGACCACAAGCCATTAACATCCCTGTTGTCTGACAGCAAAGCTGTCAATGCCAATGCGTTAGCTCGCATACAGCGATGGGCTCTCACGCTGGCTGCGTATGACTACACCATACGGCACCGGCCAGGCACCGAAAACTGCGCTGACACGCTCAGCAGGCTTCCATTGGCCACTACCCAGGGGGCAGCGGAACAAAGCACTGAGATGGTCATGGCCGCTGATGCCTTTGACAGCGCAGGCTCCCCCATCATAGCCCGCCAGATCAAAATCTGGACCAACAGTGATCCCCTCCTATCCTTGATTAAGAAATGTGTCCTGACTGGGGATTGGGCGCCCGCACACGAATGCCCCCAGGGAGGCCCCACTCAGCCCGTGGCCCTGGCCCACCAGGCCATGGGAAAAATGTTCCTCATTGTTGTTGATGCGTACTCGAAATGGATCGAGTGCATCATATTGAATTCGTGCATGACATCCACCACTGTGGAGAGTCTGCGTGCGGTCTTTGCGACCCACGGCTTGCCGGACATCCTGGTTAGTGACAACGGCCCGTGTTTCACTAGCTATGAATTCTGGGAGTTCATGTCGGGTAATGGCATCAAACATGTCCGGACGGCACCGTTCAAGCTGGCTTCCAATGGCCAGGCGGAACGTGCGGTCCAAACCATAAAACAGAGCATGCTCCGGATTCAAGGACCCTCCCTTCAATGCCGCCTATCGCGCCTCCTGCTGGCCTATAGGTCCCGACCGCATTCGCTCATGGGAGTCCCGCCCGTGGAACTACTCATGAAACGTACACTTAAAACTCGGCTGTTCCTCATTCATCCAGTCCTGTCAGACATTGTTGAGAGCAAGCGCCAGTCCCAAAATGAGTGCCATGACCATAACTCAAAGGGGAGATGTATCGAAATCGATGACCCTGTATTTGTTCTTAATCACGCTTTGGGACCCAAGTGGCTTGAGGGTACTGTAATTGGTAAAGAGGGGAATAGGGTCATAGTGGTCAGGCTTAACAATGGACAGATATGCCGAAAGCATCTGGACCAAGTAAAAAAAAAGGTTCAGCATGGACACTGAGGGACCTGAGGAAGATCATGTGATGTTGCCCACACCACCGCCTGTGAACGAGCAACAAGAACATTCAGCAGCATGCACAGTTCCTGCGGTCAGCCCGGACAGGCCGGAATCACCACAGGGGACAGACACGCATACCAAGGCTCAACAACCAGAGCCCCAACTGCGGCGTTCCACGAGAGAGCGTTGATCGCCTGAAAGAACCCATAGGACGTTGGGGGAGGAGGTGATGTCACGTATGTAACCTTCATGTAACTGTAACCTTCATGTAACAACACTGCATACTGTATATACGTAAGAAATGCACACCTTGACCACAGCGGGGTGAACTTGTGGGAGACACTCCTCACCTGGTCATCCAGGTATATAAAGGGAGGTCCCACGCAGGGTCATCACTTCTTGGTCCTATGAATAAAGGTTCAGGTCACAGAGTGACCTTATCTGCAGAATGTGCCTCGTGTGAATTTATAGTAATGTGTAAGGAGTACTGCCCGTCCGACAGTGCGGCACTCCCTCAGTATTGCCCCTCCGACAGTGTGGCGCTCCCTCAGTACTGCCCCTCTGACAGTTCGGAGCTCCCTCAGTACTGCCCCTCCGACAGTGCGGCGCTCCCTCAGTACTGCCCCTCCGACAGTGCGGCGCTCCCTCAGGACTGCCCCTCCGACAGTGCGGCGCTCCCTCAGTAGTGCCCCTGACAGTGCGCCGCTCCCTCAGTACTGCCCCTCCGACAGTGCGGCGCTCCCTCAGTAGTGCCCCTCTGACAGTGCAGCGCTCCCTCAGTACTGCCCCTCCGACAGTGCGGCACTCCCTCAGCATTGCCCCTCCGACAATGCGGCGCTCCCTCAGTAGTGCCCCTCCGACAGTGCAGCGCTCCCTCAGTACTACCCCTCCAACAGTGCGGCGCTCCCTCAGTAGTGCCCCTCTGACAGTGCGGCGCTCCCTCAGGACTGCCCCTCCGACAGTGCGGCGCTCCCTCAGTACTGCCTCTCCGACAGTGCGGCGCTCCCTCAGTACTGCCCCTCCGACAGTATTGCACTGGAGTACAAAGTGATCTATTAGCAAACACAAAGACTGGTTGAGTGAAATGATGAGGATTGTTCATGTTATTGAAATGGAAACCTGTTTAATCTATCTGAGTGACAGATGGTTACCTGATGGAGCAAGATGTAAATAAGAGGCGGCAACAAAGGGAATGTCCTGGAAACACAAATAAGTCAAGATCTTTGGAGATGATAATTAATGTTTCATGTGCAACGGGTCGACAATGAAACTATAACTTCTGTTCTTTCCTCAGCTGCTTCCTGAGTTGCATCAGAACTCCAACATCTGCAGTATTTTGCTTTTTACTATTTAAATACAAGACCGATGGTGAGTTTGATCTGCAAGCAGTTATGCTAACTGTCAGCCTGCTCAATGTATGGTTTAGGTAAATAAGAAATATTGTTTGTGAGCGAGCTGGGTGATGCTCATTAGCAGCAACGGTTAAACTATTCCAAGTATCAGTTAACCTAACTCGAACAGAATTCTCAAAGTTATCACCAACCTGTGTCAGCTCAAATTCGGTTGAGAATCGCTGTGTCACTCTCTCTATCAATGACGAGAATGAAAATGAGCCACCACCGTATCTAAACAATAAAATATTTCAAATATTAATCCTTGTAGAACAGAGCGATTGTAATTGAATAAGCCACAAGTGCTGGTAACTTCCCATGTGATATAAATTCTAATTTGTGCACAACATGTAGGATTATAATTAAACTCATGATTATCAGAAAAGTCAGGTACTCACTGCTGAAATATGTACTGCCACCTTGCTCGAACAAAGTCCCAGGCCAGAGACTGACCCACCACGTTACTGGCAATGGAAATAATGGTCTTTGTGGCATCCTGCTTACGAATCTTAGTCGGATCCAAAGTATAGTTGAGATATCTTTAACATATCAAAGAAAACATTAAATAAGTAGAATTCTTGAAAGGATGATACATTCCTGAGTCACTGAAATATAACTGGTTACAGCATCATTTAAATACAATCACTGCAGGGGAGGGTGCAGGGGCGGGGGAGGGGGGTGAGGACACGGGGGAGAGGGGGGAGAGGGGAGGGGAGAGTGCAGGGGGGAAGGGGAGGGGAGGGTGCTGGGGGGAGGGGATGGTGCGGGGGAGAGAAGAGGGTGCGGGGGGAGAGAGGATGGTGCGGGGGAGAGGGGAGGGGATGGTGCGGGGCAGGGGAGAGGGTGTGGGGGGGATGGGAGGTTGCGGGGGGAGGATGGGATGGGGTACTGAGGAGGGTTGGGGGAATGAGGGGGGGTTGGGGGCTGAGAGGGGTTCTGGGGAAGTGAGGTTTTAAACCTCCTGCAACCCCCTGCATGGTTTGTGTTGCTAACAGATGCTTGACATTAATATCACATCGCGGGCGGGAATTACATTTCCCAGATTGAACCCCTGGGCCCGAACCTTCCCCGCCCCGGGAAATATACACTTTGCAACATGATGTAATCGGTCCCCAAATTACCCACCCTCCCCGAGCTCCCACACCCACCACACATCTGTGGCTTCAAGTCCCAAACATGGGTCACCAACCAAACTTCGACGATTAACCTTCTCTCCTCCGCTCAAAGTCGCACAGGGAGGGGGTTATACAGCCGCGGCTCTCGTTCACTCTCACTTGGTTGGTGTTTATGTCCGTGGCGGAGAGGCTCCACCAACACTCGGTTAGCCCGGTCAGTTACTGAGCTCACCGGTTCAGTATCCAAGGCTCGCGGGCACAGGCCAGCGCAGATCGCAATTTATCTCCCTCTGTGGCTATTGTCGCATTCTGGAACTTCTCCCACCCAAAGTCCCACTCCTTCTCCGTCCCTGACGCAATTGCGTTGCAATAAACTGTTGTCTTCAGATTCACTTGGATTCTATTAATGAGAAATAATGTTAGAAAATTAGCACAGAGAATGAAATAAATGGTATTTTTGATAACATCAGATATTACCAAAGCTTTCTTTCTGGAATACAATGGTGCCACATAAAAGGTTACTGCACAAGATAAAAGTTCACGGGGTTGGGGGTAATATATTAGCATGGATAGAGGATTGGCTAACTAACAGGAAACAGAGAGTCGGGATAAATGGGTCATTTTCCAGTTGACAAACAGTGACTAGTGGGGTGCTGCAGGGATCAGTGCTGGGGCCTCAACTATTTACAATCTATATTAATGACATGGATGAAGGGACCAAGTGTAAGGCAGCCAAGTTTGCTGATGATACAAAGATGGGCGGGAAAGCAAATTGTGAGGAGGACACAAAAAATCTGCAATGGGATATAGACGGGTTAAGTGAGTGGGCAAAAAGTTGGCAGATGGAGTATAATGTGGGAAAATGTGAGGTTATCCACTTTGGCAGAAAAATTAGAAAAGCAAATTATAATTTAAATGGAGAAAAATTGCAAAGTGCTGCAGTACAGAGGGATCTAGGGGTCCTTGTGCATGAAACACAAAAAGTTAGTATGCAGGTACAGCAAGTAATCAGGAAGGCAAATGGAATGTTGGCCTTTATTGCAAGGGGGATAGAGTATAAAAGCAGAGAAGTCCTACTACAACTGTACAAGGTATTGGTGAGGCCACACCTGGAGTACTGCGTACAGTTTTGGTCTCTGTATTTAAGGAAGGATATACTTGCATTGGAGACAGTTCAGAGAAGGTTCACTCGGTTGATTCCGGAGATGAGGGGGTTGACTTATGAAGATAACTTGAGTAGGTTGGGCCTATGCTCATTGGAGTTCAGAAGAATGAGAGGTGATCTTATCGAAACATATAAGATAATGAGGGGGTTCGACAAGGTGGATGCAGAGAGGATATTTCCACTCATAGGGGAAACTAAAACTAGGGAGCATAGTCTCAGAATAAGGGGCCGCCCATTTAAAACTGAGATGAGGAGAAATTTCTTCTCTGAGGGTTGTAAATCTGTGGAATTCTCTGCCCCAGAGAGCTATGGAGGCTGGGTCATCGAATATATTTAAGGTGGAGATAGACGGATTTTTGAGCGATAAGGGAATAAAGGGTTATGGGGAGCGGGCAGGGAAGTGGAGCTGAGTCCATGATCAGATCAGTCATGATCTTATTGAATGGCAGAGCAGGCTCAAGGGGCCAAATGGCCGACTCCTGCTCCTATTTCTTATGTTTTTATGTAATGTTATGTAAATCTCTACATTGCCATCAACTCTGATTATATTTGATCAAACTCCACTTTGATATTCCCCTTTCATGCAAAAGACTTACGGATTGACAGTGGGATTATCCATCCATTGCCTGTATAATGCTTGTGCCCTGTTCTGACAGTCCTGGAGACCATATCCACAGGCCACACTCATCGCATTGATCGCATTGTACCTGCAAAACAGACGCAATAATAAGCAACTCAGTCTGATCTGGGATTGACTTACAAACAAAAATACCTAAACAAACCTTGACAGTACAACTTTGACAGTATTGATAGATGCAATTCAAAAGGATTCCAAGATGGTGATCATTATTAATGACGAAGGCATGTCCCTCCGCAAACCTTCCAAACACAAGAGGCTTCTGCACAAAAGTCCATGGGTTGCAATTTCTCCCACATTCCACACTCCTTGCGCAGAATTTACGACAAGAGCGAGGAGGACTGTTGATGGATGGCCAGCCTCTGCTGCATCTCCTACAGTGCAACACTGACTACATTTCACCAAGCACTTCATTGGCTGTAAAGCGCTGTGGGACACCCTGAGATGCTAAAAGGCCCTGTTTTAATACAAGTCTTTCTTTTCTATTATTTAGTTTGCCTGTGTCTGTTCAAGATTAATCTTCACTGGATTTAGTTGAAGACACAAAGAACAGCATTTTCCTGAGCCCACTCTCAGTCTCACCGCCACCCAACACCATTGTGGCCCAAAAATCTGATCCTGCCCAAAAACATGTGTGCAGGGGGTGGGAAAACCTCTGCAAAGGGTGGGGCAGCACCAATGTTTTAGGCCTGTCTATCTTAGAGGTAGAAACGGAGCAGGACACAGTGAGAGGAGAATGGGGAAGGTGCAATAGCATCTGGGCTGCCGGCAGTGGACAAGAGCCCAAGGCCCAGTGAGGCCGATGTTGGTCTAGATAAAGACAAGAAGGGCAAAGAAAGCCAGGCAGACCCAGAACAGGAGAAGCCGGCAGTCTGGAGTGAGGAGGAGCAGACAGTCTGGGCCGCAGCTGGAGAACTGCTAATGTTGTACCTTTGTTTAAAAAGGGAGAAAGGGAGAAAGGCCGAGTAATTACAGCCTAACCTCGGTGGTGGGAAAATTATTGGAAAAAATCCTGAGGGACAGGATAAATCTTCATTTGGAAAGACATGGATTAATCAAGGACAGTCAGCATGGATTTGTCAAGGGAAGATCGTATTTGACAAACTTGATTGAATTTTTTGTGGAGGTAACCAGGAGGGTCAATGAGGGTAGTGCGTATGATGTAGTGTATATGAATTTTAGCAAAGCTTTTGATAAGGTCCCACATGGCAGACTGGTCATGAAAGTAAAAGTCCATGGGATCCAGGGCAAAGTGGCAAGTTGGATCCAAAATTGGTTTAGAGGCAGGAAGCAAAGGGTAATGATTGATGGGTGTTTTTGTGACTGGAAGGCTGTATCCAGTGGAGTTCCGCAGGGCTCAGTACTGCAGGAGGATATCAATCTACTGGTCAAGTGGGCAGAGCAGTGGCAAATGGAATTTAATTTGGAGAAGTGTGAGATAATGTACTTTGTGAGGGCCAATAATGAAAGGGTATACACATTATACGGTAGACCACTTAAAAGTGTAGATGAACAAAGTGACCTTGGAGTGCTTGTCCACAGATCCCTGAAAGTAGCAGGCCAGGTGGATAAGGTGGTTAAGAAGGCATACGGAATGCTTGCCTTTATTGGCCGAGGCATAAGAATATAAGAGCACGGAGGTTATGCTTAAATTGTATAATACTTTGGTTAGGTCACAGTTGGAGTACTGCGTGCAGTCCTGGTCGTCGTATTATAGGAAGGATGTGATTGCACTAGAGAGGGTGCAGAGGAGATTTACTAGGATGCTGCCTGGAATGGAGAATCTTAGTTATGAGGACAGATTGGATAGACTGGGTTTGTTCTCATTGGAACAGAGGAGGTTGAGAGGAGACCTCTTTGAGGTGTACAAAATTTTGAGGGGCCGGGACATAGTGGATAGTAAGGGTCTATTTCCATTGGTGGAGGGGTCAATTACGAGGGGGCATAGTTTTAAGGTGGTTGGTGGAAGGTTCAGAGGGAATTTGAGGGGGGGCTTCTTCACGCAGAGGGTTGTGGGGATCTGGAACTCGCTGCCTGGAAGTGTGGTGGATGTAGTGACCCTCACCACATTTAAAAGGTGCTTGGATGGGCACTTGAAGTGCCGTAACCTGCAGGGTTACGGACCTAGAGCTGGTAAGTGGGATTAGGCTGGATAACCTCTTGTTGGCTGGCACAGATACGATACGCAGGTACTGCAGGGAATCGAATACAGCCAGGATGATCTCCTGACTAGTTTCAATCGCCTGGATGGGTTGGAGAGGAATTTTCCCAGATTTTTTTCTCCAATTGGCCTAGGTTTTTATCTTTTTTTGCCTCTCCCAGGGGATTACATGGCTCTGGTTGGGGTGGAGTGTAGAATGTTGCAGTGCAAGGGGTGTCGTAGTTGTATGGGGCGGACTGGTTAGCCAGATGCTCTTTACCTGTCCGCCATTGTTCATAGGTTTATATGTAACCTTCAGGGCTGCTGACCGAGGGCCATGTGGCTCTTTGCCGGTCAGCGTGGACACGATGGGCTGAAATGGCCTCCTTCTGCGCTGTAAATTTCTATGTTTCTATGAAGGAGCGACTGTCTTTGCACAGCCTGAGGTAAATATGGGAACATGAATTCTAGTCACTCCAGCCATGGCCACACGGCAGAAATGAAGAGATGAATGAAACAGATAATATGCACCAGATACCTCACCAATCTCCTCCTCCATACGGCATATCCCTCTCCCACCACCTTCCCGTTCCTTATCCCACTTCCTGAGACCAAGGATGACTCGAGGGAAGAGCGAAGTGTTTGCTGAGAGAACAGCGGTTATACAATGTCTACAGGCACCTGGGTGAATGAATCCCGAGCCTTTCTGTCGGAAAAGGTCTCCCGGAGTCAGCAGGAACAAAGCATCATGGGTAGGGCTTGGGAAACCACCAGGTCCCTGAATGGGAAGGAGGAGGAAAGTCCCTCCTGGGCAGGGGACTGAGGGAGGTGGGGGGGGGGGGGAGGGGGAGTGATGGGGGGAGGTGGGGAGTGATGGGGGAGGTGGGGGGTGATGGGGGAGGTGGGAAAGGTGGAGGATGATGGGGGGAGGTGGGGGAGGGGGGGAGTGATGGGGGGGTGGGGAGTTGGGGGCTGATGGGGGAGGTGGGGGGGGAGGGTGATGGGTGGAGGGGGGGAGAGGGGGAGTGATGGGAGAGGTGGAGGTTGATGGGGGGGAGGTGGGGGAGGGGGGGAGTGATGGGGGAGGTGGAGGATGATGGGGGGAGGTGGGGAGGGGGCGAGGGGGGAGAGGGGGAGTGATGGGGGAGGTGGAGGATGATGGGGGGAGGTGGGGAGGGGGGGAGTGATGGGGAGGTGGGGGGAGTGATGGGGGAGGTGGGTGGTAGGTGATGGGTGGAGGTGGGGAGGGGGCGAGGGGGGAGAGGGGGAGTGATGGGGAGGTGGAGGATGATGGGGGGGAGGTGGGGGAGGGGGGAGTGATGGGGGAGGTGGAGGATGATGGGGGGAGGTGGGGGAGGGGGGGTGATGGGTGGAGGTGGGGAGGGGGCGAGGGGGGGAGAGGGGGAGTGATGGGGGAGGTGGAGGATAATTGGGGGAGGTGGGGGGGTGATGGGGGGAGGTGGGGGAGTGATGGGGGAGGTGGGGAGGTGGGGGGGTGATGGGGGAGGTGGGGGGGGTGATGGGGGGAGGTGGGGAGGGGGGGAGTGATGGGGGAAGTGGGGGGGGTGATGGGGGGAGGTGGGGGAGGGGGGGAGTGATGGGGGAGGTGGAGGATGATGGGGGGAGGTGGGGGAGTGATGGGGGAGGTGGGGAGGTGGGGGGGTGATGGGGGAGGTGGGGGGGGTGATGGGGGGAGGTGGGGAGGGGGGGAGTGATGGGGGAAGTGGGGGGGGTGATGGGGGAGGTGGGGAGGGGGAGAGGGGGAGTGATGGGGAGATGGAGGATAATGGGGGAGGTGGGGGTTGGGGGGGTGATGGGGAGGTGGGGGGTGATGGGGAGGTGGGGGGGTGATGGGGGAGGGGGGAGTGATGGGGGAGGTGGAGGATGATGGGGGGAGGTGAGGGAGGGGGGGAGTGATGGGGGAGGTGGGGAGGTGGGGGGGTGATGGGGGAGGTGGGGGTGTAGGGGGATGGGTGGAGGTGGGGAGGGGGCCGGTGGTAGATGTTGGGAGGAGGTCGAGTTATGTCAACTCCAGGTTGACAATGTATTCCGGGGGGGGAGGAGTCTCGGCCATTTGGTAATTATTGTAAAGGGATACTCACTGCTCCATGTGACCAGGAGGAGGATTTGTCCAGTTATCAGTCAGACGTTTAAAGTGATTATACAGTGGGGTCACCTGTTGTCTCATGTAATTCTATAAGTAACACAATAACAAAGTATTAATCACAAAATATACACAAATATATTGTCCCACAGGCCTTATAAATGGCAGCTACCTCCCCAGAAACATCAAATTAAATATATGAAGAAGCCTGTGGCCTCGGTCAGCGAGGCAGCAGCAGGCTTGGAAAGGCACTTGCAGACAGTTCAGAGCCAGCTCAAGCATTTGATGAAGAGTCCCAGTTACTCGGCTAATGCTTTCCTCATTTGATTATTTTGATGAGATAGAGAACAATATTTCCCACTCGCTATTTCAGCAGCATTGCCCGTTTATTTACTTATGCTCAGGAAGGCTGGAATTTATGAGCGAGTCGATCTGCCCCGAGAAGGTGGCGATGTGCCTTGTGTTTGAGCAGTCTGTGGTGATCGTGTGCCCACAGAGGCGGAGGTAGAGAACGTCAGAATAATGATCCACTGACCATCAAGAAACAGCAATATTCCTGTCAGGAAGAAGTGACTTGGAAGCGAACCTTCTGCCCCTGTCCTCGGTGACAGAGTTTGGGAGCTGGTCAGAGTAAGTTGGTGAGTTGCTGCAGTGCATCTTGTAGATACACACTGCAGCCATGGGATGATATCGGGCGATGGATGATATGGCCATCATAGTTGGACCTCAATAAGCAGTGAACAGGCGAGTTGTCAGCACGGTCTATAAGGGTGGGAGTGTGGTGAGTCCAACACTGAGCCACCTGCCACAGCACCGGAACAGGCCTAGGCTGCACCGAGGGGCATCAACCGGGCAACTTCTTTCAGCATTGGAGAAATGTAAGGAACACGCCCAGAACAAGGATTGGAGTTAAGGACGTTTTAAGGCTTCAACCTCCCAAAGTACTGAAGGTAAAGGAGTACTGTAGCTAATGATTCCTTTATTGGAGGTGGTCTCTCTACCTGAACCCTGGGTGGTTTGAGGAAGTAATGTTGGCCATTTACTGATTGACTAATACATTGTATTGGGCTCTTTGTCATTTGACCCCAGTTCCATATTTTAATTGCCTCCCCATCTTCTGTCTCTGGCAGCTGTGTTGGGCCATTTAAATTGGAAGATTGTGTTGGGAGGGTCTCCATGTAAGATTATCATGGATTAGATCGTTTTTAGAATACTTATTTTATTATCTTATAATTAGTAGTATCTTATTATCAGTAATGGATTTATAATCACGTGTAAGATTTAAATGTAGATGTCTGTAATCGTCAAGTCTATGCAATGGTAACCTGTGTTATATTAGACCTGTAATCCTTTGCCTATAATGAAAGTCTGTGAGTAAACCTTGACCGAGACAGCCTGGTTGTAGTTACACGCCTGGCAGTCAGCTGAAGCATGGGCCTGTCACAGGACCAACAAGGGCGCAGTCTCTCTCCAATATGGAGACATGTTCTTTTGATTTGCCATAACTGCCCCAGATACCAGTCTTGATGATGAAAAACAGATGATGTCAGATGATAAGACCAGAACTTGAGTAGAGGTGCTGTGTATGAGACATCTTCATGGTTGGATTTTGGGGGAATTGGGTGTAAGCCAGTGATGGATTCAGGAGGAATTCCATAGGTTTTGAATAACAGTAAGGGTATAAGAAGGGGACACAAAGTGTGGAAGATCTCAGAGTCACCCGAGAGACAGACAAGAGACACAGGGTGCAGCCGACTCTACACAGACCTTATGATGCAATACAGTTCTCAATTATACTCTGGTAAAGTGCTGCTCGAATACTGTAATGTATCAAGTCTTGCTTGTGCTGAATAAAGTTAAATCTGTGTCACACACATGGGTCAACCTCCAATCATTTGGAATCAGGATCACTCAGGGATCCTTACAAATTGGTGAGTGAGCCAGGAGGTTGGTGATAACGGATTCGTTTATAAACTATTTGGTACATGATCCTAGCACTGGTGTGGTTAGTGCGACCTAGCCAGTTAAGGAAAGGAACCTTTGGGAATGTAGGGCACTGTGACCTAGCAGCAGTAATAGCAATAAGTCAGTAGAAATGGCAGACTTAATGGAAGTTGAGCATGCCACGGATAAAGAGTTCAGAAAATGATGTGTAACTGATTTACTATCGCTTGTGACGAGTCTGGAAGGAGAGTCATATCAGAAGGCGATAGAGTGGGTCCAGAGCCAAGTGTCTCTGGGGAAGGTCAGAGGGAAGCACTTGTTCAGCTATGCAGCTCATTCCTGTGCACCGCGCGGTGAAATAAGAGATCGTAAACATTCGGAATCACAGAGAAGGGGAACATTTGGAACCGCAGAAAATAATAGAGGTAACACAGCAATCTGTAAACTCAGCCAATGATCGGAACGATCAGAGAACCAAAACAAGCTTCTGTGCCGAGAAAAAGGAAACACAAGAATTGCTGAGTGAATGAAACTTAAAGGGGGCTGGAATTTCAGTCGGTGTTAAAGTGCGGAAGCTTTTCTGACTATGGATGTTTAAGAAGTTACAGCATTTCTTATGTGATGAAAACAGGAAATGCTGGAAATCTCAGCGGGTCAGGCAGCATCTGTGGAGAGAAACAGAGTTAACGTTTCGGGTCTGTGATCCTGCGTCAGAGTTCTCTCTCCACAGACACTGCCTGACCCGCTGAGATTTCCAGCATTTCCTGTTTTCATTTCAGATTCCAGCTTCCGCAGTAATTTTCTTTTGTACAGCATTTCTTTTGTCTGAAAGTCTGTCTTTAAAAAAAGTATCTGTTATATTTGTTTTAGCTCCACACACTGTTCTGTGTACAGAGCTAAAAGTCATTTAGCCCTTTGTAGTCTTGTCTTGGATGTATTAAGCATTTTTAATGTCTTTCCTACAGATATGTGCTGCTTTAAATGAGTTAATTGTTTTTCTATGTTTCTGTGTTTTTCTATGTATGTATACACATGTGTATTAAATGTGAGATACTTGAGTCATGTTTTTGAACTGATTTAAAATGTGTGAATATTCCTTGTGCTCATGCCCTGAGGATATCACGTAAACATTTGTCCCTTTGAGTTCATAACCCATTACAGGTAAGTCAGCAGGTTTGCATCCTGCTCCATTAACAAGCAAGGTGAAAATCAGCCACCTTGTTTCCAATACTTGGCCGAACTCTGCCTTAATGGCGAAGGGAGTTAATCTCACATCAGCTCATGCCTCCCGGTTTGGATCAAGGCTGTAATGATTCTGCTGGAACCCGGACTGAGCATCGGTAAGCAGGTTATTGATGATTAGTGTTGCTAAATGGTTCTATTGATTAATCCCTCAATTGCTTTCCTGATGATTGAGAGGAGGCAGTAAAAAGCTAGGTTCAATTTATCCTGGTAAATCTTTCACAATGTCAAGTGGATGCCAGTGTTGTAGCTGTCCTGGAACAGCTTGGCTGTGGAGTGGCTAGTTCTGGTGCACAGCTGGGATGGATTGGAGTCCAGTGTCCAGTGGACACAGACACTGCTTAATATCACGTGGAGTGAAGCGAACTGGTTGGGCACTGTCACTGGTGGAGATCCTGGGTGGTGGCCCACGTGGATAATCAATTTGGCAATTTTGGATGAAGATATTTCAGATTTGCCCCTTCAGCTTACACACTGGGCTCCACCATGGGTGAGGATGGGAATGTTCATGGAGCCTCCTCCTGTCAGTTGCCTGATTGGCCATCGCCAGTCTCAACTGGTGATGTGGTTGAGCTACAGAGCTTGGAGAGGTCTGAGCCCAGCAATCCCCGGAAAATACAATCCTGGCCGAGTCTGATGCATAGTTTATGCAGTTCTATCTTTTATTATGGCTTTCACTATCGTTTATTAGTGTTTTGATTTGCTACAAACAAGGTTTATCTGGTGCGACTAGATTGTATTGTGTGGTCTTTCTTTAATCTTGTTTTTACTTGTAGTTTTGCATTTTGTAGTTCAGCCTGAACAGCAGTCACTTTATACACTGCTGAAGTACAGAGTGGATTTAAAGGGGCAGGCACCAAACCTAAACTAGACAAAAATAATTCATTTTTATCACACGCAGTAAATTTCATTTTTTAAATTTGGAAATATATTTGATTGTTTATTTTCTAATGGACATTGGAGGAATACTTGGAACAGAAAATACTCTCTCGAGACAACTCCTCCCCTTTAATATATCACATTTAAGTTTTTCTGCAATTTATTCCATTGCAGTGATGATAAATCCATTTTATGTAACAATAACGAGTCAAAAGTAGCATTTGTTTGACTAGCTAAAGATCACAACCATAAAAGCTCAGAAAGCTCCAACAGAATTCAAAACAGCTAGAAATGAACATTTCAAAAATTCCTTACCTTCATGTGTCCAAAAACCTCACTTCGGTCAAACATGATCTTAATGTAAGCCAAGTTATCCAGGGCAGCCTGCCAGGGAATATATTCTAACTCCTTGACCAGATATATTGTGGTATCAAGTGCTGTTATGGTGGCACGATACTTGGCCCTGTCACGGACAAAGAACATCAGTCCATTGGACAAAGTGCCTTCCAAAAACAATCATTTGTTGTTAACTGTAATTCTCCTTTTCACCGTATCACTGCTGCAGTAATTATATACAACTTGATCTTCAGTGCAGTAACTTGTAAAATAAGACAGTATATATTCAAAATGAAAGCACACCCTCAGATACCACACAAGAGACTTCTCTATAAGATCAGAGCCTCTGGTATTAGTGGAAATATATTGAGCTGGATACAGAACTGGCTGGCAGGACGCAGGCAAAGAGCAGTTATAGATGGACTTGGATCTGTTTGGAGACCGGTCCCCAGTAGTGTCCCACAGGGATCAGTGCTGGGACCGTTGCTTTTTACTATTTTTATTAATGATCTGGATTCAGGGATTGGCGGCACAATTTGCAGATTTGCCGATGATACCACGATCTGTGCGAGTGCGAGAACTGTAGAAGAGGCTCGTCTGATTCAGGCAGATCTGAATGTGTTGGGAGTTTGGGCTCAAGACTGGAAAACAATGTATAACTTAAATAAGTGCAGTGTTATGCATGTGGGCAGGGCAAATGCTCAACGTTCATACACCCCCCAGGGAAAGGCATTAAAGATGGTGGAGATAGAAAGAGATTTGGGTATTCTAGTGCATACATCCTTAAAGGTACACGAGCAATGCGGTGCAGCGATAGCGAGAGCAAATCGGGTGTTGGGGTGTATCCATAGGACAATTGAGTATAAGACGAGGCATCCTGTTTTGTCCTTGTACAAGACCTTAGTCAGGCCACACTTGGAATCCTGTGTCCAGTTTTGGTCTCCTCACACGGTGGGTGATATTGAGGCTCTGGAAAGGATGCAGGAGAGGACCACTAGATTAATTCCAAGTCTAAAGCATCTTAGTTATCAAGATAGGCTAAGGGAGTTGGGACTCTACACCTTAAAGCAGCGTGGACTTAGCGGGGATCTGATTGAGGTTTATAAGATAATGAAGGGAATATCACTGTTCTAGTTGACTGTTTATTTCAATTAAACGGGTTAGACAGGACCAAGGGGTCACAAATTTAAGTTGTATCGGGCTAGATCGAGGTTAGACATCAGGAGGTGGGTCTTTCCCCAGAGAACAGTAGCCCTCTGGAACAAGCTGCCGTTTCATGTGGTCGATGCAGACTCACTGAACTCCTTCAAGCGAGAGCTGGGTTTGTTTCTGGCTGCGGCGCGATTAACCCTTACAGACGGTCGGTACTGCAGGGAACTTAATGGCCAGAGGGATCTCCTGGATTAGTTTTGATCGCCTAGATGGGTCGGAGAGGAATTTCCCAGATTTTTTCCCCCAAACTGGCCTGGGTTGTTTATCTGATTTTTGCCTCTCCCGGGAGATCGCAGGGTTAGGGTTAGGGTTAGGAGAGTACATGTTGTGACACACAAGGTATCGCGATTGTGTGGGACGGGCTGGATGAACCAGGTGGTCTTTACCTGTCCGTCACTGTGTGTATACAGTGGCTAGCTGACCTTTCACTGGGACAGTGTGGGGAAGGGCTGTTAGAACTATTCCTGTTAATCATTTTACAAAAGAACAACTTGCATTTCTATAGCACCTTGAATATATAACAACATCCAAAGCTGTTTCACAGAATCAGGAGGAAAACAGACATGAAGTCAAAGAAGAAAAGATTTGATGGGGCAATCAAAAGCTCGGACTGCCTTAAAGGTCGAGAGAGGCGGGGCGAGAGGTTTAGGGATTTGGGGAGAGAATTCCAGAGTGGGATCTAGGTGAATAAAGCCACAGTGGTCAATGGTGGGGTGAAGGGAATTGTGGATACATGGGAATCGGGAGTCAGGAACGAAGAGTTTGTGGAGTGAGAAGATGGTTGTGGGGATAAAGAAGGATAAAAAAATCAAGAGAAGAAAGGCAGTGAGGGTTTAGAAAAGTCAAGAATATTACATTTGAGCTGTTGGAGGACCAGGTCAGTAACCCTGGGCAGGACTTGGTGTGACAGTGGATCCAGCAGCAGAGTGTTGAATGAGAAGGACGGCAGTGGCTGGAAGACGGGAAAGTTGAGCAGTGGATTGGCAGAGAGGAGATCATGAACCATGTAGGAAGCTCCAGCAGCAGATGGACTATGTTGTCAGCAGCAAATGTTAGGGAGAGCTTTTCCTGTTTTGTGCTCATGGTGATTATTTCACTAAAATGCTTACCAGGAGATCATGATTAGCCTTAAAGTTTCCTGGGAAAGTTGCGTTCCCCAGGATCTTCAAAACTTTCCGCATTCATCCAAATACTTTCACTTCCTCTCATGTCTCACTAACCACGGATACGGACATCATTTCATTTTCACTTTAAATAAAGGCTGCACATTATCTCGGTGCATTATCTTCTATCAACAGACTGCAATTTTAACATTTATCAATATTTCAAATAGTTGCGACTTTATTTTTAGGGCCATTTCCAATGAAGGTCATTTTACAAAAAGATTGATTTTCGTGCAGTGTTTGTACAAAATGTTAAACCTGTCTCTGAATGACTCCGTGCAGAAGACACACATGGTCAGTTTATTCTTCATTCTAAGAGGACCTTGTTCAAGGGCTGTCAGTGGCAAAAGATTTCATTGCCATTGTGAAAGATGACTCCCCAATAACAATAACAAACAAAGTTATTTAGCACTATTACAGTGAAATACTCTCTTATCATCGAGCAACTTGGGAAAGACTTCCACTGTTGGCTAAAGCCAGTTGTGAATTCCTGTTACTGAAATATCCATTCTGCAGTGAGTTCCAGGATTTTGACCCAACGATTATGAAGGAACAGCAAGATATTTCCAAGTCAGGATGGTGTGTGACATGGAGGGGAACGTGGAGGTGATGGTGTTCCCATGTGCCTGCTGCCCTTGTCCTTCTAGGTGGTAGAGGTCGCAGGTTTGGAAGGTGTTGCTGAAGAAGCCGTGGTGAGTTGCTACAGTGCATCTTGTAGATGGTACACACTGCAGCCACGGTGCGCCGGTGGTGGAGGGAGTGAATGTTGAAGGTGGTGGATGGGGTGCCAATCAAGCGGCTGCTTTGTCCTGGATGGAGTCGAGCTTCTTGAGTGTTGTTGGAGCTGCACTCATCAGGCAAGTGGAGAGTATTCCATCACACTCCTGACTTGTGCCTTGTAGATGATGGAAAGGCTTTGGGGAGTCAGGAGGTGAGACACTCACCGCAGAATACCCAGTCTCTGACCCGCTCTTGTTGCCACAGTATTTATGTGGCTGGTTCAGTGAAATTTCTGGTCAATGGTGACCCCCAGGATGTTGATGGTGGGGGATTCGGTGATGGTAATGCCATTGAATGTCAAGGGGCAGTGGTTAGACTCTCGCTTGTTGGAGATGGTCTTTGCCTGGCACTTGTGTGGCACGAATGTTACTTGTCACTTATCAGCCCAAGTCTGAATGTCATTAGGTCTTGCTGCATATGGGCATGGACTGCTTTCCAATAGAAAACATTTTAAATGTTTACAAAAGCAGCAATATTGTTTACTGGTTTCACATTATTTAATGTTTTATCTTTCACTGTATGATCACTTTTGCTGTTTTTAGATGCCCCATAAGTTTTAAACAACTTACCTTGCGAGATTGAACGAGTCAGCAATTATCTGGGCTCGGTTAATGACTGGTAAAACCTATAAAAGAAAGATTTCAAATATGGTTCACACAATGACCCTTTAAAAACAGAATTAAATCTCTCGAGCAGGTGTGTGTTAAATTACTATCTCAGCCCTTCTATTCTTCCGTGGGATTTAACAAAAGCTTATAACAGCGATCACAATGGTTTCCGAGTCCTTGCCCAGGGCTAGCTTGTAAGGCAGTGCTGAGAGAAGGGAACTTGGAAAATCTACTTTTCCACTTTGCCTCCATCACATCTGTAAATGCACAATGATAAAAGATGAGAAATGCTGTTTTCTAAATGATAATTCAGCAACTGGAATTTTCCGACTGAAGGCGCCCTCTTTTAGTTTTGATCTTGTAAATTTAATATTTAAAATATTATGGATACGAAATTCAGGCACGCCAGAAAGCTGGCGCACCTCCGCTGGGAGCAATGAGGCCACCGTCCGATCGATTTTCAGGACTTAGAAGGTTTTTTAAAGTTGGACCGGAAGTCAGTCTACATGGGGGTGGAATTACGGCGGTAAGTCCTGCTGAGGGGCAGAAGTTGGAGCGGGATCGAGACTCTGACGTTGTCACTCAGCGGCGGAGCGGTGGAAACGTCACAGCGCGTGTGCGTCGCCACGCTCTCTCCCCTTCGGCCACTGAGCCGCCAGGGAGGGTTTTGGCCGGGGGGTGCCTGGCTGCCGGTTAGCGGCCCGGCCGAACCCGAGGGAACAATAGACCGGCCGACTGGCTGGCAAAAAGAATAAGATGGCGGCCACGGCATTCAGCCCTCGCCTTTAATGGCCGCCGCACCGTCAGGCCTGAGCGAGAGTAGACAAGGTGCACTGACAGAAAAAGCTGTCGGGGGGGCACCGTCCAGCAGCTCGTGGATTTTTTTCAGCAAATTTGGGGCGGATTGATACGAAGGTGCAGGATCGCGGCGGTTGGCAGCAGCGGGGCCGGAAGCAGGGACAGGCTGAAAAATCCACGATGTGACTCTGGGTCAGAGCCACTCGATTCGGCCACAAAACAGCGCTGACGGGCCTTATAGGGACCCTGAATTTTGGCCCCAAATCTACGTAAGGTATGGAACCAGAGTTGATTAAAGTGGACTGGGAAAATAGATTAAAAGGTCAGGCGGTAGATAAGCAGTGGCAGATATTTAAGGAGATATTTCATAACTCTCAACGAAGATGTATTCCAGTGAGAAAAAAAGACACTACGAGAAGAATGAACCTTCTGTGGTTGAGGATGGTATCAAATTCAAAGAAAAGGCAGACAATGTTGCGAAAGGTTAGTGGTAGGCCAGAAGATTGGGAACATTTTAGAAAGAGGCAAAGGATGACTAAAAAATAATGAAGTGAGAAAATAGATTATGAGCAAAAAATTTAAAAACAGACAGTACGAGCTTCTACAAGTGTATAAAGAGAGTGGCTAAAGTAAATGTTGGTCCCATCGAGGATGAATTAATAATGGGTAAGAGGGAAAGGGCACAGACTTTTTGTATCTGTCTTCACGGCAGAAGACACTAAAAGCATCCCAATAATAATAGATAATCAGGGGGCAAAAAGGGAGGGAGGGAATTAAAACAATCACTATCACTAGAGAAAATAGACTCGGCAAACTGACGGGACAAAAGGCTGACAAGTCCTCTCCACCTGACAGCCTGCGGCTCTTAATAGAAGTGGCTACAGAGATTGGTTGTAGTCTTCCAAAATTCCCGCGATTCTGGAAAGGTCCTAGACGTTGGAAAAGTGCAAATGTAATGCCCCTATTCAAGAAAGGAGGGAGACAGAGAGCAGGAAACTACAGGCCAGTTAGCCGAACATGTCACTGGGAAATGCTGGAACATTATTAAACAGCTAGTAGCAGGACATTTAGAAATTTAGAGTTCTTTGAGGCCCGACTGCAGGGGGTGGGGGTGGGGGGGCTGCGGGGAGAGGGGGGTGGGGGGTCTGATCCCCGACTGGAGGGGGGGAGGAGTGGGCGGGGAGAGGGGGGGGGGCAGTGGGGTCTGATCCCCAACTGGGGGGGGGGGGGGGGGAGGGGAGAGGGGGGAGGGTCTGATCCTCGACTGGGGGGTGGAGGGGTGGGGAGAGGGGGGTGGTGGGGTCTGATCCCCGACTGGGGGAGTGGAGGGGGAGGGTCAGGGAGAGGGGGGGGTCTGATCCCCGACTGGGGGGAGGGGGAGGGGCGGGGAGAGGGGGTTGGTGGGGTCTGATCCCCGACTGGTGGGAGGGGCGGGGAGAGGGGGTTGGTGGGGTCTAATCCCCGACTGGGGGGAGGGGGGGGAAGCTGTACGCCTGCGTAGCTTAAAGGAAACGTTGGTTAAAGGGGGCGGGGGGAGGGGTAGATGGGGTTTGAGAATGTTAAATGTTTAGGTGTCACCAGAACCCGACACCCTGATTTCTGAGGATAGCAGTCATGTTTCTGTGAGCGAGGGGTGAATCTGTGGAGCAGGCTCCTGAGGGAGACGGTGGGAGCAGTCAGTATTGATTCATTCAAATGCAAATTGGAGAGATTTATTTCAGAAAATAGTATTTTGTGCTCCAGTATGTGAGTAATGCGAGCCATGATGTGGGGGAAGTGGAGCGAGCTCGGGAGGAACAGGGGACTTTGGACTGTGTGGTCCCCAGAGCTCACCCCACTGGGGATTTCCTCACCTCATGTCTGGGGCTGTTATAGACTCACTGATAGAAATCGATCACTGTGATTGGTCAACAACCCTATTATCGTTGGGTCATGGGGCCACCAGGGTGAGAGAAGGCGAAATAGATGGATCTCGGTCTTTGTTTGTCCAGCGATGCCTAAACCAGCTCATTCATTTAAACTAAACTATTAATCAATGTGCTTTTTGGAAGATTAGAGATTACAATAGCAAAAGGTTTCATTGTTATGGCCTCCAGGTCATGATATCAAAGATCTTGGGCAGTAAAGCTAAACGCCATAAAGGATGTGGGTCAAGTTAGGGGAGAGACCGGTGACGGTGAGGTCATGGTATCCCAGCATCCTTTGCTTCAGCATTTTAGCCCGAGAGCAAATGTGAAGGTGTAGAGAATGATACACACCCAGGCCAAGAGATGGCCCATAGTGCAATGAGGGACTGTTGCTAAGATACCACAGTAAGAGATAGAACAAGGCAGTCAGGATATTGCAAGGGCATGTGGCCTATGTATTACACAAAGCTTGTAGAACAGAGATAAAGGCTGCAAGATTAGAAGTGGGGAAAACCCCTCAATACGTGGCCTCAGCCAATGTGCAGCCCTAGGTAGCCGAATAGTATAAGGATGGGACCTTTTTCCTCTTAAAGTTCAGAGCACTCTCGGGATAATTGGAAGTCCATCCACAAAAGATTACAAATCTGGTCAATTGAACGAGACTTTATGAAGGTAAACAGGTTGTATTAATGGCCGGTCATTTAACGTAATACTGTAGGACAGTTATATAAAAAGTAGTACTATTATTAGTCAATATATATTACAGACCAATTCTGACGCAGGGTCACAGACCTGAAACGTTAACGCTGTTTCTCTCTCCACAGATGCTGCCTGACCCGCTGAGTATTTACAGCATTTGCTGTTTTTATTTCAGATTTCCAGCATTCGCGGTATTTTGTATATTAAAGCTTGTTGTTGGGCCTGAATCAGCGCAGGTTATTGTCACTGGACTAACAACCCTTTGTTGCGACTGTAACCACGGGAAATCCGCTAACAAATGGTATATAGTGAAGACTCAAGATTTATCACACTCTGCTAATGTTGACCATGGCATTAACCCAGGTACAGTAATGCAATTGAATTTAAACTACCTGACCAGCAGAAATCAGACAGGTAGGCAGTTAAAAATGAGCGGTTTCCTCACCCGCTTGTAACTTGACTCTTTCCTGATGTTCCTGATTTTAACCGGAAAGTTATGCAGGTGGATGAGATCCTCCCACCCACTCCCCCCCAACCCCTGCATGGCCCCGCCCCCAAACCCTGCATGGCCCTGCCCCCAACCCCTGCGTGGCCCCGCCCCCAACCCTTGCGTGCCCCCCAATCCCTGCATGGCCCCGCCCCAACCCCTGCTTGGCCCCGCCCCATCCCCTGCGTGGCTCCGCCCCAACTCCTGCATGGCCCCGCCCCCCCAACCTCTGCATGGCCCCGCCCCCAACCTCTGCATGGCCCCAACCCCTGCATGGCCCCACCCCCAACCCCTGCATGGTCCCGCCCCCAACCCCTGCATGGCCCCGCCCGCCAACCTCTGCATGGCCCCGCCCCCTGCATGGCCCCACCCCCAACCCCTGCATGGTCCCGCCCCCAACCCCTGCATGGTCCCGCCCCCAACCCCTGCATGGTCCCGCCCCCAACCCCTGCATGGTCCCGCCCCCCAACCCCTGCATGGCCCCGCTTCCCCTTCCCCAACCGACCTGCCCTCCCGCCCGCAATGGTCTCCTGCTGCCTGATAGGTGGGAACTAACTGGAGCAGGTTCATGCGGAATGTGTCTCAAAGTTCAAATCGTTCATTGATGTCTCAGAGAAAACAATGGCGAGGACTGTGGTACATGCTGGTTAAACATTCCTACAGTAACATTAATAGCTTCATAACCAAGGGAGATACTCGTTTCTCCCATTTGAAGTTTGGTTTTGAAGGCATCGACTATTCTGTCAGCTCTTTAATAACAAACCGAAGGATGAAGCTTGTACTCACCGTGTGTTCGGTTTTCAATTGCTGTAGGAGATTCTTCCAGTTCCTGTCATCATAATTCACTCGGTAATATCCTACAACATTGATGTTGGCCAGGAACCAGTCATCGCCATGATATGTTACGTTTTTGACAGTATCTATAGTGGGATTTAAAACCAAGCCACAATGACAAGCACAGAATACATCATTGAGGCAATCTGATTGTAGCTGTTCTAATGAAGGGAGGGGAGGGGGAGGGGGAGGGGAGGGGGAGGGGAGGGGAGGGGGAAGGGAGTGGAGGGGAGGGGGATGGGAGAGGGAGGGGAAGGGGAGGGGAAGGGGAGGGGGAAGGGAGGGGGAGGGGAGGGGAGAGGGAAGGGAGGGGGAAGGGAGGGGGAGGATTCAGGAAACAGTAAATTTAAAGCAGCAAGAGTGTTTATTTTTACCCAAAACTCTGCTCCAGAGCCTTGACATTTGAGTGGGTCAGGAAGGGACAGAGAGAGTAACAAAGGTCATAGGGCATCACAGACTAAGGTGACATCAGGGAGAAATAGAAAAAGGTCAAACCTAAAGGCACTGTGTCTGAATGCTCAAAGCATTCGCAACAAAATCGATGAATTAATAGCGCCGGTAGAAATGAATATGTTTGATCTAATCGCCATTGTGGAGACGTGGTTGCAAAGTGACCAAGGTTGGGAACTAAATATTCCAGGATAATTAACTTTAGAAGATAAGAACATAAGAAATAGGAGCAGGAGTCGGCCATTCGGCCCCTCGAGCCTGCTCCACCATTCAATAAGATCATGGCTGATCTGATCATGGACTCAGCTCCACTTCCATGCCCACTCCCCATTACCCTTTATTCCTTTATCGCTCAAAAATCTATCTCCACCTTAAATATATTCAAAGACCCAGCCTCCACAGCTCTCTGGGGCAGAGAATTCCACAGATTTACAATCCTCTGAGAAGAAACTCCTCCTCATCTCAGTTTTAAATGGGCGGCCCCTTATTCTGAGACTATGCCCCCTAGTTTTAGTTTCCCCTATGAGTGGAAATATCCTCTCTGCATCCACCTTGTCAAGCCCCTTCATTATCTTATATATTTCGATAAGATCACCTCTCATTCTTCTGAACTCCAATGTGTATAGGCCCAACCTACTCAACCTATCTTCATAAGTCAACCCCCTCATCTCTGGAATCAACCTAGTGAACCTTCTCTGAACAGCCTCCAATGCAAGTATATTTTTCCTTAAATACGGAGACCAAAACTTTACACTTGGTCTCTTCATCCAAGTCATTAATATATATTGTAAATAGTTGAGGACCCAGCAACGATCCCCATGCAGCACCCCACTAGTTACTGATTGCCAACCGGAAATTGACCGATTTATCCCGACTCTCTGTTTTCTGTTAATTAGCCAATCCTCTATCCATTCTAATATATTACCCCCAACCCTGTGAACGTTTATCTTGTGCAGTAACTTTTTATGTGGCATCTTATCGAATGCCTTCTGGAAATCCAAATACACCACATCCACTGGTTCCCCTTATCGACCCTGCTCGTTACATCCTCAAAGAACTCCAGGAAATTTGTCAAACATGATTTCCCTTTCATAAATCCATGATTGGCGAAATGGAAAAAGAGGAGGGGTAGCCCTGATAATAAAGGATAGGATAAAGACAGTAGAGAGAAAGGAAGTTCAGAAAATCAAGAAGTGGAATCTGTTTGGGTGGAGCTAAAAAACAGCAAGGGGCAGAAAACATTGGTGGGAATTGTTAATAGGCCCCCAAACAGTCGTGGTAATGTAGGGCAGAGTATAAATCAGGAAATTAGAGGTACATATAACAAGGGTAATCATGGGGGATTTTAATCTTCATAGAGACTGGGCAAACCAAATTTGTAGTAATATTATAAAGGATGAATTCATGGAATGTTGGAATGTATACAAGATAGTTTTCTAGATCAGTATGTTGAGGAACCAACTGGGGAACAAGTTATTTTACATCTAGTATTGTGCAATTAGAAAAGTTTAATTAATAGCCTTGTAGTAAAGGGTCCTTTAGGGAAGAGTGACCACAGTATGATAGAATTTTATATTGACTTTGAAAGTGATTTAGTTAAATACGAAACTAGGTTCTTAACCAAAGCAAACTAGGTAGGTATGAGGTCCGAGGACGGAGATTGGGTGACCACTTTGCGGAGTACCTCCGTTCAGTCCGCAAGTGTAACCCTGAGTTTCCGGTCGCCTGTCACTTTAATTCTCCACTCCACTCCCACTCTGACCTCTCCGCCCTCGGTCTCCACAAGCTCGAGGAACAGCACCTCATCTTTCGTTTAGGCACTTTACAGTCTTCTGGACTCAACATCGAGTTCAACAATTTCAGACCATAACCGCTGCCAATCTTTGCACCCCCCCCACACCACCCACCCCCCGCACGGCCCCCGCCCACCTCAGAGCCTGTTTCTTTCTCCTTTTTTTCTCCTTGTCTCTAATGGCAGCTGGTCATTATCCCACCATTCACGCCCTACCTGGACTAATGTTTTTCTAACTCCTGGCATTAGCATTTGAATTTGGCCCATCAGCCCTTTTGTCTCTCTAATCTCTCCTGTCTTCCACCCTATCACAGACCTTCCCTTTTGTTCTTTCTTCCCCTCCCCCTTTCAGTGCTTCTGAAGAATCCGTTCTTTCCGAACACTCTCCAGTTCTGACGAAGGGTCACAGACCCGAAATGTTAACTCTGTTTCTCTCTCCACAGACACTGCCTGACCCGCTGAGATTTCCAGCATTTTCTGTTTTTATTCCAGATTCCAGCATCCGCAGTATTTGGCTTTTGTATTGTTCTAGCAACCTGTCCCAAATGCATTCCATGAACTCATCCTCCAGACTACCTTTACCAATTTGATTTGTCCAGTCTGTATGAAGATTCAAGTCCCCCACGATTATCACATTACCTTTGTTACAAGCTCCTACTATTTCTTGATTAATATTCTGTCCAACGGTATAGCTACTGTTAGGGGTCTATATACTGCCCCCAACAGTGTTCTCTGCCCCTTGTTATTCCTTATCTCCACCCACACTGATTCTGATTCTACTTCCTGATCTTACAAGCCAAGATCCTTTCTCTCTACTGTTCTTATGTCCCTTTATTATCAGGGCTAACCCCCCCGCCCCCCCGCCCCCCCGCCCCCCCACCCCACGGCCACCCGCCAACCCCCCTTTACCATTCTGCCTGTCTTTTCAAACTGTCAAGTACCCTGGAACATTTAGTTCCCAACCTTGGTCACCTTGCAATCATGTCTCTGTAATGGCGATTAGATCAAACCCATTTATCTCTATTTGTGCCACTGGTTCATCTATCTTGTTACGAATGCTTCGTGCATTCAGATAAAGAGCCTTTAATTTAATGTTTTACCATTATTCTCTGCTTTGACCTTATTCTCTGCTGCACTGCTCCCGTTAAACTCTCTGTCCCTTCCTGTCACGCTCTGCTTGTTTTTACCCAAATCGCTGCGCTGCTCGATTGCATTGACCTTTCTCTTTAGAAATCTAAACTTTCTCTCACCTGACCCCTCCCCCCGATTTTTTATTGTCCTTGTACACGAATCACTGAAAGTCATTTAATTCAACTAATTAGTAGGGGAGGGAGTTCAGGTGAGCGAAAATTTAAATAGTCAAAGAGCAAGAAGGCGGCAATAGAGCAGGGTAGCACCGGGGGGAATGTAAACCAGAGCGTGACAGGAAGGGACAGAATGGATAAACATAAAGGTGAATCAGAAAGTGGGGTCAAAGCAGGGATAAATGGTAAAAAAAACTAATTTAAAAACTCCTTATCTGAATGCACGCAGCACTCGTAACAAAATAGATGAGTTGACGGCACAAATAGATACAAATGGATATGCTCTGATGGCCATTACAGAGATGTGATTGCAAGGTGACCAAGGCTGGGAATTGAATAGTCAGGGGTATTTGACAATTCGGAAGGACAGACAGAAAGGAAAAGGAGGTGGGGTAGCTCTGTTAATAAAGGATGAGACCAGTGCAGTAGTGAGAAATGATATTGGCTCAGAAGATCAAAATGCTGAGTCAGTTTGATGGAGATAAGGAATAATAAGGGAAAAAGTTACTGGTGGATGTAGTCTATAGGCCCCCTAACAGTAGCTACACTGTTGGACGGAGTATAAATCAAGAAATAATGGAGGCTTGTAAAAAAGGAACAGCAATAATCATGGGTGATTTTAACCTTCATATTCATTGGACAAAGCAAATTGGCCAGGGTAGCCTTGAGGAAGAATTCATAGAGTGTATCCGGGATAGATTCCTTGAACAGTACGTTGCAGAACCAACCAGGCAGCGGGCTATCTTAGATCTGGTACTGTGTAATGAGACAGGATTAATTATCAATCTCCTGGTAAAGGATCCTCTAAGAATGAGTGACCAAATTCAGTTGGAAGGTGAGACAGTTGGATCTCAAACTAACGTCATAAGCTGAAATGACTTGGATGAAGGGACTGAGTGTAACGTAGCCAAGTTTGCTGACGATACAAAGATGGGAGGAAAAGCAATGTGTGAGGAGGACACAAGAAACCTGAAAAAGGACATAGACAGGCTAAATGAGTTTGCAAGAATTTGGCAGATGGAGTATAATGTTGGAAAGTGAGAGGTCATGCACTTGGGCAGTAAAAAATCGAAGAGCAAGTTATTATTTAAATGGAGAAAAATTGCAAAGTGCTGCAGTACAGCGGGACCTGAGGGTACTTGTGCATGAAACACAAAAGGTTAGTATGCAGGTACAGCAAGTGATCAGGAAGGCAAATGGAATCTTGGCCTTTATTGCAAAGGGGATGGAGTATAAAAGCAGGGTAGTCTTGCTACAGTTATACAGGGTATTGGTGAGGCCACACCTGGAATATGTGTGCAGTTTTGATTTCCATATTTACAAAAGGATATACTTGCTTTGGAGGCAGTTCAGAGAAGGTTCACTAGGTTGATTCCAGGGATGTGGGAGTTGACTTAGGTATGAGGGCCGAGGACGGAGATTGGGTGACCACTTTGCGGAGTACCTCCGTTCAGTCCGCAAGTGTAACCCTGAGCTTCCGGTCGCCTGTCACTTTAATTCTCCACTCCACTCCCACTCTGACCTCTCCGCCCTCGGTCTCCACAAGCTCGAGGAACAGCACCTCATCTTTCGTTTAGGCACTTTACAGTCTTCTGGACTCAACATCGAGTTCAACAATTTCAGACCGTAACCGCTGCCAATCTTTGGCCCCACCCCACCCCAGCCCGCACCAACACCACCCCCCCCCCCCGCCCGCCCCCACCCACCACAGAGCCTGTTTCTATCTCCTTTTTTTCTCCTTGTCTCTAATGGCAGCTGGTCATTATCCCACCATTCATGCCCTACCTGGACTAATGTTTTTCTAACTCCTGGCATTAGCATTTGAAATTGGCCCATCAGCCCTTTTGTCTCTCTAATCTCTCCTGTCTTCCACCCTATCACAGACCTTCCCTTTTGTTCTTTCTTCCCCTCCCCCTTTCAGTGCTTCTGAAGAATCCGTTCTTTCCGAACACTCTCCAGTTCTGACGAAGGGTCACAGACCCGAAATGTTAACTCTGTTTCTCTCTCCACAGACAATGCCTGACCCGCTGAGATTTCCAGCATTTTCTGTTTTTATTCCAGATTCCAGCATCCGCAGTATTTGGCTTTTGTATTGTTCTAGGAACCTGTCCCAAATGCATTCCATGAACTCATCCTCCAGACTACCTTCATCAATTTGATTTGTCCAGTCTGTATGAAGATTAAAGTCCCCCACGATTATCGCATTACCTTTGTTACAAGCTCCTACTATTTCTTGATTAATATTCTGTCCAACGGTATAGCTACTGTTAGGGGGTCTATATACTGCCCCCACCAGTGTTCTCTGCCCCTTGTTATTCCTTATCTCCACCCACACTGATTCTAATTCTACTTCCTGATTTCCAAGGTAAGATCCTTTCTCTCTACTGTTCTTGATTATCAGGGCTAACCCTCCCCACCCCCCACCCCACGGCCACCCGCCAACCCCCCTTTACCATTCTGCCTGTCTTTTCAAACTGTCAAGTACCCTGGAACATTTAGTTCCCAACCTTGGTCACCTTGCAATCATGTCTCTGTAATGGCGATTAGATCAAACCCATTTATCTCTATTTGTGCCACTGGTTCATCTATCTTGTTACGAATGCTTCGTGCATTCAGATAAAGAGCCTTTAATTTAATGTTTTACCATTATTCTCTGCTTTGACCTTATTCTCTGCTGCACTGCTCCCGTTAAACTCTCTGTCCCTTCCTGTCACGCTCTGCTTGTTTTTACCCAAATCGCTGCGCTGCTCGATTGCATTGACCTTTCTCTTTAGAAATCTAAACTTTCTCTCACCTGACCCCTCCCCCCGATTTTTTATTGTCCTTGTACACGAATCACTGAAAGTCATTTAATTCAACTAATTAGTAGGGGGGGGAGTTCAGGTGAGCGAAAATTTAAATAGTCAAAGAGCAAGAAGGCGGCAATAGAGCAGGGTAGCACCGGGGGGAATGTAAACCAGAGCGTGACAGGAAGGGACAGATTGGATAAACATAAAGGTGAATCAGAAAGTGGGGTCAAAGCAGGGATAAATGGTAAAAAGACTAATTTAAAAACTCCTTATCTGAATGCACGCAGCACTCGTAACAAAATAGATGAGTTGACGACACAAATAGATACAAATGGATATGCTCTGATGGCCATTACAGAGATGTGATTGCAAGGTGACCAAGGCTGGGAATTGAATAGTCAGGGGTATTTGACAATTCGGAAGGACAGACAGAAAGGAAAAGGAGGTGGGGTAGCTCTGTTAATAAAGGATGAGACCAGTGCAGTAGTGAGAAATGATATTGGCTCAGAAGATCAAAATGCTGAGTCAGTTTGATGGAGATAAGGAATAATAAGGGAAAAAGTTACTGGTGGATGTAGTCTATAGGCCCCCTAACAGTAGCTACACTGTTGGACGGAGTATAAATCAAGAAATAATGGAGGCTTGTAAAAAAGGAACAGCAATAATCATGGGTGATTTTAACCTTCATATTGATTGGACAAAGCAAATTGGCCAGGGTAGCCTTGAGGAAGAATTCATAGAGTGTATCCGGGATAGATTCCTTGAACAGTACATTGCAGAACCATCCAGGCAGAGGGCTATCTTAGATCTGGTACTGTGTAATGAGACAGGATTAATTATCAATCTCCTGGTAAAGGATCCTCTAAGAATGAGTGACCAAATTCAGTTGGAAGGTGAGACAGTTGGATCTCAAACTAACGTCATAAGCTGAAATGACTTGGATGAAGGGACTGAGTGTAACGTAGCCAAGTTTGCTGACGATACAAAGATGGGAGGAAAAGCAATGTGTGAGGAGGACACAAGAAACCTGAAAAAGGACATAGACAGGCTAAATGAGTTTGCAAGAATTTGGCAGATGGAGTATAATGTTGGAAAGTGAGAGGTCATGCACTTGGGCAGTAAAAAATCGAAGAGCAAGTTATTATTTAAATGGAGAAAAATTGCAAAGTGCTGCAGTACAGCGGGACCTGAGGGTACTTGTGCATGAAACACAAAAGGTTAGTATGCAGGTACAGCAAGTGATCAGGAAGGCAAATGGAATCTTGGCCTTTATTGCAAAGGGGATGGAGTATAAAAGCAGGGTAGTCTTGCTACAGTTATACAGGGTATTGGTGAGGCCACACCTGGAATACTGTGTGCAGTTTTGATTTCCATATTTACAAAAGGATATACTTGCTTTGGAGGCAATTCAGAGAAGGTTCACTAGGTTGATTCCAGGGATGTGGGAGTTGACTTAGGTATGAGGGCCGAGGAAGGAGATTGGGTGACCACTTTGCGGAGTACCTCCGTTCAGTCCGCAAGTGTAACCCTGAGCTTCCGGTCGCCTGTCACTTTAATTCTCCACTCCACTCCCACTCTGACCTCTCCGCCCTCGGTCTCCACAAGCTCGAGGAACAGCACCTCATCTTTCGTTTAGGCACTTTACAGTCTTCTGGACTCAACATCGAGTTCAACAATTTCAGACCGTAACCGCTGCCAATCTTTGGCCCCACCCCACCCCAGCCCGCACCAACACCACCCCCCCCCCCCCCCCCCGCCCGCCCCCACCCACCACAGAGCCTGTTTCTATCTCCTTTTTTTCTCCTTGTCTCTAATGGCAGCTGGTCATTATCCCACCATTCATGCCCTACCTGGACTAATGTTTTTCTAACTCCTGGCATTAGCATTTGAAATTGGCCCATCAGCCCTTTTGTCTCTCTAATCTCTCCTGTCTTCCACCCTATCACAGACCTTCCCTTTTGTTCTTTCTTCCCCTCCCCCTTTCAGTGCTTCTGAAGAATCCGTTCTTTCCGAACACTCTCCAGTTCTGACGAAGGGTCACAGACCCGAAATGTTAACTCTGTTTCTCTCTCCACAGACAATGCCTGACCCGCTGAGATTTCCAGCATTTTCTGTTTTTATTCCAGATTCCAGCATCCGCAGTATTTGGCTTTTGTATTGTTCTAGGAACCTGTCCCAAATGCATTCCATGAACTCATCCTCCAGACTACCTTCATCAATTTGATTTGTCCAGTCTGTATGAAGATTAAAATCCCCCACGATTATCGCATTACCTTTGTTACAAGCTCCTACTATTTCTTGATTAATATTCTGTCCAACGGTATAGCTACTGTTAGGGGGTCTATATACTGCCCCCACCAGTGTTCTCTGCCCCTTGTTATTCCTTATCTCCACCCATACTGATTCTAATTCTACTTCCTGATTTCCAAGGTAAGATCCTTTCTCTCTACTGTTCTTGATTATCAGGGCTAACCCCCCCCACCCCCCACCCCACGGCCACCCGCCAACCCCCCTTTACCATTCTGCCTGTCTTTTCAAACTGTCAAGTACCCTGGAACATTTAGTTCCCAACCTTGGTCACCTTGCAATCATGTCTCTGTAATGGCGATTAGATCAAACCCATTTATCTCTATTTGTGCCACTGGTTCATCTATCTTGTTACGAATGCTTCGTGCATTCAGATAAAGAGCCTTTAATTTAATGTTTTACCATTATTCTCTGCTTTGACCTTATTCTCTGCTGCACTGCTCCCGTTAAATTCTCTGTCCCTTCCTGTCACGCTCTGCTTGTTTTTACCCAAATCGCTGCACTGCTCGATTGCATTGACCTTTCTCTTTAGAAATCTAAACTTTCTCTCACCTGACCCCTCCCCCCAATTTTTTATTGTCCTTGTACACGAATCACTGAAAGTCATTTAATTCAACTAATTAGTGGGGGGGGGGAGTTCAGGTGAGCGAAAATTTAAATAGTCAAAGAGCAAGAAGGCGGCAATAGAGCAGGGTAGCACCGGGGGGAATGTAAACCAGAGCGTGACAGGAAGGGACAGAATGGATAAACATAAAGGTGAATCAGAAAGTGGGGTCAAAGCAGGGATAAATGGTAAAAAGACTAATTTAAAAACTCCTTATCTGAATGCACGCAGCACTCGTAACAAAATAGATGAGTTGACGGCACAAATAGATACAAATGGATATGCTCTGATGGCCATTACAGAGATGTGATTGCAAGGCGACCAAGGCTGGGAATTGAATAGTCAGGGGTATTTGACAATTCGGAAGGACAGACAGAAAGGAAAAGGAGGTGGGGTAGCTCTGTTAATAAAGGATGAGACCAGTGCAGTAGTGAGAAATGATATTGGCTCAGAAGATCAAAATGTTGAGTCAGTTTGGTTGGAGATAAGGAATAATAAGGGAAAAAGTCACTGATGGACGTAGTTTATAGGCCCCCTGACAGTAGCTACACTGTTGGACGGAGTATAAATCAAGAAATAATGGAGGCTTGTAAAAAAGGAACGGCAATAATCATGGGTGATTTTAACCTTCATATTCATTGGACAAAGCAAATTGGCCAGGGTAGCCTGGAGGAAGAGTTCATAGAGTGTATCCGGGATAGATTACTTGAACAGTACATTGCAGAACCATCCAGGCAGAGGGCTATCTTAGATCTGGTACTGTGTAATGAGACAGGATTAATTATCAATCTCCTGGTAAAGGATCCTCTAAGAATGAGTGACCAAATTCAGTTGGAAGGTGAGACAGTTGGATCTCAAACTAACGTCATAAGCTGAAATGACTTGGATGAAGGGACTGAGTGTAACGTAGCCAAGTTTGCTGACGATACAAAGATGGGAGGAAAAGCAATGTGTGAGGAGGACACAAAAAACCTGAAAAAGGACATAGACAGGCTAAATGAGTTTGCAAGAATTTGGCAGATGGAGTAGAATGTTGGAAGGTGAGCGGTAATGAACTTTGGCAGAAAAAAATCGAAGAGCAAGTTATTATTTAAATGGATAAAAATTGCAAAATGCTGCAGTACAGCGGGACCTGGGGGTACTTGTGCATGAAACACAAAAGGTTAGTATGCAGGTACAGTAAGTGATCAGGAAGGCAAATGGTATCTTGGCCTTTATTGCAAAGGGGATGGAGTATAAAAGCAGGGAAGTCTTGCTACAGTTATACAGGGTATTGGTGAGGCCACACCTGGAATACTGCGTGCAGTTTTGATTTCCATATTTACAAAAGGATATACTTGCTTTGGAGGCAGTTCAGAGAAGGTTCACTCGGTTGATTCCAGGGATGAGGGAGTTGACTTATGAGAAAATGTTGAGTTGGTTGGGCCTCTACTCATTGGAATTCAGAAGAATGAGAGGTGATCTTATCGAAACGTATAAGATTATGAGGGGGCTTGACAAGGTGGATGCAGAGAGGATGTTTCCACTGATGGGGGAGACGAGAATTAGAGGGCATGATCTTAGAATAGTTTCTTAACCGATAAGGGACTAAGAGGTTATGGGAGCAGGTGGGGAAGTGGACCTATCCATGATCGGATCAGCCATGATCGTATTAAATGGCAGAGCAGGCTCCAGGGGTCATATGGCCTACTCCTGCTCCTATTTCTTATGTTCTTATGTAAAGGAGACTACAAAGGTATGAGGGCAGAGTTGGCTAAAGTGGACTGGGCAAATAGATTAAAGTATGGAACGGTTGATGAGCAGTGGCAGACGTTTAAGGAGATATTTCACAACTCACAACAAAAATATATCCCAATGAGAAGGAAACACACAAACATAGAAATTTACAACGCAGAAAGAGGCCATTCCGGCCCAGCGTGTCCACGCCGGCCGACAAAGAGCCGCATGGCCCTCGGTCAGCAGCCCTGAAGGTTAGATATAAACCTATTAATAATGAACAATGACGGAAAGGCAAAGAGCACCCAGCCCAACCAGTCAGCCCCACATAACTGCGACACCCCTTACACTAAAACATTCTACACTCCACCCCAACTGGAGCCATATGATCTCCTGGGAAAGGCAAAAACCAGATAAAAACCCAGGCCAATTTAGGGAGAAAAAATCTGGGAAAATTCCTCTCCGACTCATCCAGGCGATCAAAACTAGTCCCGGAGATCACCCTGGCCGTATTCTATTCCCTGCAGTACTTACCATTATATCTGCTCCGTCCAACAAAAAGGTCATCCAGTCTAATCCCAATTACCAGCTCTAGGTCCGTAACCCTGCAACTGCTGCACTTTAAGTGCCCATCCAATCATCTCTTAAAAGTGGTGAGGGTTTCTGCATCTTCCAGCCAGCGAGTTCCAGATCCCCACAACCCTCTGCGTAAAGAAGCCCCCTCTCAAATCCCTTCTAAACCTTCCACCAACCACCTTAAAATTATGCCCCTCGTAATAGACCCCTCCACCAATGGAAATAAGCCCTTACTATCCACTATGTCCAGGCCCCTCAATATTTTGTACACCTCAATGAGGTCTCCTCTCAACCTTCTCTGTTCCAATGAGAACAAACCCAGCCTTTACAATCTGTCCTCATAACTAAAATTCTCCATTCCAGGCAGCATCCTAGTAAATCTCCTCTGCACCCTCTCTAGTGCAATCACGTCCTTCCTATAATATGGCGACCAGAACTGTACGCAGTACTCCAGCTGTGGCCTAAGCAAAGTCTTACACAATTTAAGCATAACCTCCCTGTTCTTATATTCTATGCTTCGGCCAATAAAGGCAAGCTTTCCGTATGCCTTCTTAACCACCTCATCCACCTGGCCTGTTAATTTCAGTGATCTGTGAACAAGCACTCCAAGGTCCCTTTGTTCATCTATACTTTTAATTGGCCTGCCGCATAATGTGTGTACCCTTTCCTTATTACCCCTCCCAAAGTGCATCACCTCACACTTCTCTGAATTAAATTCCATTTGCCGCTGCTCTGCCCACCTGACCAGTAGATTGATATCCTTCTGCAGTCCATGACTTTCCTCTTCATTATCAACCACAGCCAATTTTAGTGTCATCTGCAAACTTCTTAATCATACCCCCTATATTCAAATCTAAATCACTGATATATAACACAAAAAGCAAGGGACCCAATACTGAGCCCTGCGGAACCTCACTGGAAACATCCTTCACAAAAACACCCATCTAACCCGCGTACTAAGCTTAAATAAAGGAGACTATGAAGGTATGAGGGCAGAGTTGGGTAAAGTGGATCGGGAAAATAGATTAAAGTGTAGGACGGTTGATGAACAGTGGTATACATTTAAGGAGATATTTCACAACTCTCAAGAAAAATATATTCCAGTAAGGAGGAAAGGGTGTAAGAAAAAAGATAGCCATCCATGGCTAACTAAAGAAATAAAGGACAGTATCCAATTAAAAACAAGGGCATATAGTGGCCAAAACTAATGGGAGGACAGAAGACTGGGAAGCTTTTAAAAGCCAGCAAAGAATGACTAAAAAAATGTAATTAAGAAAGGGAAGATAGATTATGAAAGTAAACTAGCACAAAATATAAAAACAGATAGCAAGAGTTTCTATAGTTATATAAAAAGGAAAAGAGTGGCTAAAGTAAATGTTGGTCCCTTAGAGGATGAGACCGGGGAATTAATAATGGGGAACATGGAGATGGCAGAAACTCTGAACAAATATTTTGTATCAGTCTTTACGGTAGAGGACACAAACAATATCCCAACAGTGGATAGTCGAGGGGCTATAGGGAGGGAGGAACTTAACACAATCACAATCACTAAGGAAGTGGTACTCAGTAAGATAATGGGACTAAAGGCAGATAAACCCCCTGGACCTGATGGCTTGCATCCTAGGGTCTTAAGAGAAGTAGTGGCAGGGATTGTGGATGCATTGGTTGTAATTTACCAAAATTCCCTGGATTCTGGGGAGGTCCCTCAGATTGGAAAACTGCAAATGTAACGCCCCTGTTTAAAAAAGGGAGGCAGACAAAAGCAGGAAACTATAGACCAGTTAGCCGAACATCTGTGGTTGGGAAAATGTTGGAGTCCATTATTAAAGAAGCAGTAGCAGGACATTTGGAAAAGCAAAGTTCGGTCAGGCAGAGTCAGCATGGATTTATGAAAGAGAAGTCATGTTTGACAAATTTGCTGGAGTTCTTTGAGGATGTTACGAACAGGGTGGATAAAGGGGAACCAGTGGATGTAGTGTATTTGGACTTCCAGAAGGTATTTGACAAGGTGCCACTTAAAAGGTTACTGCAGAAGGTAAAAGTTCACGGGGTTGGGGGTAATACATTAGCATGGATAGAGGATTGGCTAACAGAGAACAGAGAGTTGGGATAAATGGTTCATTCTCTGGTTGGCAACCAGTAACTAGTGAGGTGCCGCAGGGATCAGTGCTAGGACCCCAACTATTGGAAAGGACTGAGTGTAACGTAGCCAAGTTTGCTGACGATACAAAGATGGGAGGAAAAGCAATGTGTGAAGAGGACACAAAAAATTTGCAAAAGGACAAAGACAGACTAAGTGAGTGGGCAAAAGTTTGGCAGATGGAGTATAATGTTGGAAAGTGTGAGGTCATGCACTTTGGCAGAAAAAAAATCAAAGAGCAAATTATTACTTAAATGAAGAAAGATTGCAAAGTACTGCAGTACAGCGGGACCTGGGGGTACTTATGCATGAAACACAAAAGGTTAGTATGCAGGTACAGCAAGTAATCAGGAAGGCCAATGGTATCTTGGCCTTTATTGCAAAGAGGATGGAGTATAAAAGCAGGGAAGTCTTGCTACAGCTATATAAAGTATTGGTGAGACCACACCTGGAATACTGCGTGCAGTTTTGGTTTCCATATTCACGAAAGGATATACTTGCTTTGAAGGCAGTTCATAGAAAGTTCACTTGGTTGATTCAGGGGATGAGGGGGTTGACTTACGAGGAAAGGTTGAGTAGATTGGGCCTCTACTCATTGGAATTCTCCTTGAGTGCATATGGTACGGAACGTGGCTTGTCGTAAACCGAACTAGCGTCCTCCTGTACCCTGATACTCGCCTTGAAGCATTGGATCAGACTGCCCGTTTCACAGAACACCTTCGGATAACTCTTGATAACCTCATCCGTTGATGAAAATCTCGTTTCAACACAGAAAATCTCCCTCCAATCCAGCTTCAGTGAGCTCAACCAATTTCTTCCTCGTAAGGCAGGCTTGTCTCCTTCCAATACTATTAGAGGCAAGTTCTGAAATTGATCTTTATATTTCACCGGTACGGTGATACGACCTACCACAGAAATTTTCTCACCTGAGTAGCCTCACAGCTCTATCTTGGGTTTCTCCAATGGGAAATCCCGCAATTTGTCAAGGTACAGCGACTCCAGTACTACGCTCATGGATGCACTCGTGTCGATTTCCATTGGTATCTTGAATCCCGCAACATCAATGTAGATTTTGATACTTTCTGAATCACTGTCCATTGACCTCGTGCTCCTGATGACATGTAATTCTAACATCTCCTCGTCCTGTTGTTGTTCTTTCATGTTGTGTAGTCTCTGAGGATTTCTACTCATAGCTTTGAACACTGGTTTACCCTTCAGTCGGCATGCCTTCGCAAGATGCCCAGTCTTTCTGCAGAAGAAACACTCTGCCTTCACGTATGGACAACTTTGAGCAATGTGTTGTCCCAGGCACCTATAGCACGACTTCGACACTCTGTTAGAATTTCCAGTTTCTGAGACTTTGGGCCCCTACCGCCTTTGACTTTGAACCTGCAGGTGATTTACCTCGGTTGACTGATGACCGTAATTATTATGCAATTCTCAGGAATATTGATCGGCCATACCCATTGACCTTGCTGTCTGACAAGCAATCTCAAAAGTCAAGTCATCCGTCGTCAATAACTTTCTTCTGATCGCATCACTAACTGATAGCGCCACTCTAAACCAACAATGAAGTTTGCAGCAGGCACTAACAGCGCGGCGCTCGGGCGGTAAACGCTTCGCGGCCCGTTAGCACGGCTCACTAAGCAAACAACATTTTGGCCCAACAACCTGACACTGGGAGGAGAGTGGGCTCAGCGATAAAATCTCGGCTGATACTGCAGTGCTGAGGGAGTGCCGCACTGTCGGAAGTGCCGACTTTTGGATGATACGTGAAAGCGACGCCGTGGGTGGTGAATGCTAACATGGTGACCATCATACGACCTGCAGAGACCACAGTGATGACGGACCAGGTTCATTTCTCATCAATGCCCAGTTTCCATCAAGTGAGGGGCCTCAAAACCTCCACCACTTTTATCTGTCAGTGTGATAAGTGCCGAAATCAAGAATTCATACCTTCAGTATCCAATAACCAAAACGTTAGATTCTCTGCTGTACTACGTTTCATCCCTGTGATTGGCACATACCAAACATAACTGAAACACAAAAAGAACAATTTGGTCAGACTCTCCTGTCATGGCGCGGGATAACATAAGAACATAAGAACATAAGAATTAGGAACAGGAGTAGGTAGCCCCTCGAGCCTGCTCCACCATTCAACAAGATCATGGCTGATCTGGCCGTGGACTCAGCTCCACTTACCCGCCCGCTCCCCGTAACCCTTAATTCCCTTATTGGTTAAAAATCTATCTATCTGTGATTTCACATTCAATGAGCTAGCCTCAACCGCTTCCTTGGGCAGAGAATTCCACAGATTCACAACCCTCTGGGAGAAGAAATTCCTTCTCAATTCTTTTAAATTGGCTCCCCCGTATTTTGAGGCTGTGCCCCCTAGTTCTAGTCTCCCCGACCAGTGGAAACAACCTCTCTGCCTCTATCTTGTCTATCCCTTTCATTATTTTAAATGTTTCTAAAAGATCACCCCTCATCCTTCTGAACTCCAACGAGTAAAGACCCAGTCTACTCAATCTATCATCATAAGGTAACCCCCTCATCTCCGGAATCAGCCTAGTGAATCGTCTCTGTACCCCCTCCAAAGCTAGTATATCCTTCCTTAAGTAAGGTGACCAAAACTGCACGCAGTACTCCAGGTGCGGCCTCACCAATACCCTGTACAGTTGCAGCAGGACCTCCCTGCTTTTGTACTCCATCCCTCTCGCAATGAAGGCCAACATTCCATTCGCCTTCCTGATTACCTGCTGCACCTGCAAACTAACTTTTTGGGATTCATACACAAGGACCCCCAGGTCCATCTGCACCGCAGCATGTTGTAATTTCTCCCCATTCAAATAATATTCCCTTTTACTGTTTTTTTTTCCCAAGGTGGATGACCTCACACTTTCCGACATTGTATTCCATCTGCCAAACCTTAGCCCATTCGCTTAACCTATCTAAATCTCTTTGCAGCCTCTCTGTGTCCTCTACACAACCCGCTTTCCCACTAATCTTTGTGTCATCTGCAAATTTTGTTACACTACACTCTGTCCCCTCTTCCAGGTCATCTATGTATATTGTAAACAGTTGTGGTCCCAGCACTGATCCCTATGGCACACCACTAACCACCGATTTCCAACCCGAAAAGGACCCATTTATCCCGACTCTCTGCTTTCTGTTAGCCAGCCAATTCTCTATCCATGCTAATACATTTCCTCTGACTCCGTGTACCTTTATCTTCTGCAGTAACCTTTTGTGTGGCACCTTATCGAATGCCTTTTGGAAATCTAAATACACCACATCCATCGGTACACCTCTATCCACCATGCTCGTTATATCCTCAAAGAATTCCAGTAAATTAGTTAAACATGATTTCCCCTTCATGAATCCATGTTGCGTCTGCTTGATTGCACTATTCCTAACTAGATGTCCCGCTATTTCTTCCTTAATGATAGTTTCAAACATTTTCCCCACTACAAATGTTAAACTAACCGGCCTATAGTTACCTGCCTTTTGTCTGCCCCCTTTTTTAAACAGCAGCGTTACATTAGCTGCTTTCCAATCCGCTGGTACCTCCCCAGAGTCCAGAGAATTTTGGTAGATTATAATGAATGCATCTGCTATAACTTCCGCCATCTCTTTTAATACCCTGGGATGCATTTCATCAGGACCAGGGGACTTGTCTACCTTGAGTCCCATTAGCCTGTCCAGCACTATCCCCCTAGTGATAATGATTGTCTCAAGGTCCTCCCTTCCCACATTCCTGTGACCAGCAATTTTTGGCATGGTTTTTGTGTCTTCCACTGTGAAGACCGAAGCAAAATAATTGTTTAAGGTCTCAGCCATTTACACATTTCGCATTATTAAATCCCCCTTCTCATCTTCTAAGGCACCAACATTTACTTTAGTCGCTCTTTTTCGTTTTATATATATGTAAAAGCTTTTACTATCTATTTTTATGTTTTGCGCAAGTTTACTTTCGTAATCTATCTTTCCTTTCTTTATTGCTTTCTTAGTCATTCTTTGCTGTCATTTAAAATTCTCCCAATCTTCTAGTTTCCCACTAACCTTGGCCACCTTATACGCATTGGTTTTTAATTTGATACTCTCCTTTATTTCCTTGGTTATCCACGACTGGTTATCCCTTCTCTTACTGCCCTTCTTTTTCACTGGAATATATTTTTGTTGAGCACTATGAAAGAGCTCCTTAAAAGTCCTCCACTGTTCCTCAATTGTGCCACCGTTTAGTCTGTGTTTCCAGTCTATTTTAGCCAACTCTGCCCTCATCCCATTGTAGTCCCCTTTGTTTAAGCACAGTACGCTCGTTTGAGACACTACTTCCTCACCCTCAATCTGTACTATAAATTCAACCATACTGTGATCACTCATTCCGAGCGGACCTTTTACTAGGAGATTGTTTATTATTCCTGTCTCATTACACAGGACCAGATCTAAGATAGCTTGCTCCCTTGTAAGTTCTGTAACATACTGTTCTAAGAAACAATCCCGTATGCATTCTATGAATTCCTCCTCCAGGCTACCCCGTGCGATTTGATTTGACCAATCGATATGTAGGTTAAAATCCCCCATGATTACTGCCGTTCCTTTTTCACATGCCTCCATTATTCCCTTGATTATTGCCCGCCCCACCGTGAAGTTATTATTTGGGGGTCTATAAACTACGCCCACCAGTGACTTTTTCCCCTTACTATCTCTAATCTCCACCCACAATGATTCAACATTTTGTTCATTATAGCCAATATCGTCTCTCACAACTGCCCTGATATCATCCTTTATTAACAGAGCTACCCCACCTCCTTTCCCTTCTTGTATATCCTTCCGACTTGTCAGATACCCCTGTATGTTTAATTCCCAGTCTTGGCCACCCTGCAACCACGTTTCTGTAATGGCCACCAAATCATACCCATTTGTAATGATTTGTGCCGTCAACTCATTTACTTTATTTCGAATGCTGCGTGCGTTTAGGTAGAGTGTTTTAATACTAGTTTTTAAACCATGATTTTTATTTTGACCCCTCCTGCAGCCCCTTTATATTCATACATACTGTCCCTTCCAATCACCTTGTGGTTTACACTTACCCCAGTGCTACTCTGCTCTGTTGCCTCCTGCCTTTTGCATTCTTTCTTGGGATCCTGTTCATCTGAGCTCTCACCCATTCTAACTAGCTTAGAGCCCTCTCCTGTGTTCCGAATACTCCTTGCATTGAGGCACCGAGCTTTCATGCTTGCCTTTTTATTACACTTTGACCCTTTAGAATTTTGCTGTACAGTGGCCCTTTTTGTTTTTTGCCTTGGGTTTCTCTGCCCTCCACTTTTACTCATCTCCTTTCTGTCCTTTGCTTTTGTCTCCTTTTTGTTTCCCTCTGTCTCCCTGCATTGGTTCCCATCCCCCTGCCATATTAGTTTAACTCCTCCCCAACAGCACTAGCAAACACTCCCCCTAGGACATTGGTTCCGGTCCTGCCGAGGTGCAGACCGTCCGGTTTGTACTGGTCCCACCTCCCCCAGAACTGGTTCCAATGCCCCAGGAATTTGAATCCCTCCCTGCTGCACCACTGCTCAAGCCACGTATTCATCTGAGCTATCCTGCGATTCCTACTCTGACTAGCTCGTGGCACTGGTAGCAATCCCGAGATTACTACTTTTGAGGTCCTACGTTTTAATTTAGCTCCTAGCTCCTTAAATTCATCTCGTAGGACCTCATCCCTTTTTTTACCTATATCGTTGGTACCAATGTGCACCACGACAACTGGCTGTTCAACCTCCCTTTTCAGAATGTCCTGCACCCGCTCTGAGACATCCTTAACCCTTGCACCAGGGAGGCAACATACCATCCTGGATTCTCGGTTACGGCCGCAGAAACGCCTATCTATTCCCCTTACAATCGAATCCCCTATCACTATCGCTCTCCCACTCTTTTTCCTGCCCTCCTGTGCAGCAGAGCCAGCCACGGTGCCATGAACTTGGCTGCTGCTGCCCTCCCCTGATGAGTCATCCCCCTCAACAGTACTCAAAACGGTGTATCTGTTTTGCAGGGGGATGACCGCAAGGGACCCCTGCACTACCTTCCTTGCACTGCTCTTCCTGCTGGTCTTCCATTCCCTATCTGGCTGTGGACCCTTCACCTGCGGTAAGACCAACTCGCTACACGTGCTATTCACATCATTCTCAGCATCGTGGATGCTCCAGAGTGAATCCACCCTCAGCTCCAATTCCGCAACGCGGACTGTCAGGAGCTGGAGGCGGACACACTTCCCGCACACGTAGTCGTCAGAGACACCGGAAGTGTCCCTGAGTTCCCACATGGTACAGGAGGAGCATATCACGTGACCGAGCTCTCCTGCCATGACTTAACTCTTAGATACACTTAACTCGTCGCTCTCAGCACAACTTTAATCCAGGAGATTGTACCTCTGATTGTGAAAGTTGGGGTGCAAGCCCCATTCCAGGGGCTGTCCACTTGACCAACTGTCAGACCAACTGGGCCAGAGAATGTCAGAGGCGCACAAGGCGGGGGGGGGTGGGGGGGCACGCAGAGGAGGACGCAGAGTGGGGGGGCACACAGGGTGGGGCACACGGGGAGGGCACGCAGGGTGGGGGTGGCGCACAGGGGGGGTGCACAGGGTAGGGCGGCACTGGGTGGGGTGGGTGCACGAGGGGGGGGCCACGGGGCCCATCCACTTCCTTCAGATGCAATGGTAAACTGACCCCTTGTCTGCTGATGCAAACTATCTTTTGGCTTTATTTCAATAAGAACTGGAGTCACCAAAGGAGGAGCTGCTCACTGATTTCATTGCTCCATTTGAGCCCTTACTGTGTTCGAACGACTGCTGCATTTGCTAAAGTTTCAATATGAAAACACCTCATAATTTTAAACTCCATTTGTACAAAGTGAATTTTTACATCAGGAAGTATGTCGGTGGTAGCAAAAATAATGGAATCCCTACTAAAGGAGAAAATAGAAGAACATCGAGAAAACAAAAATATAATAATGAATAGTCAGCATGGATTTCAAAAGGGAAAGTTTTGCTTGACCAACCTCATTGAATGTTTTGAAGAGGTATCAGAGAGAGTAGACAAGGCTAATGCAGTAGATGTAATATATCTAGATTTTTGAAAGGCCTTCGATAAGGTACCCATAATAGACTGATAAACAAGGTCAGAGAATGCGGAGTTAGGGGACAAGTAGCAGAATGGATCGCTAGCTGGCTTCAAGACAGAAAGCAGAGAGTGGGGTAAAGGGCAGCTATTCACAGTGGCAGAAGGTGGGTAGTGGTGTTCCACAAGGATCAGTACTGGGACCGCTGTTGGTCACAATTTATATTAACGATTTAGACTTTGGAATCAAAAACATAATTTCTAAGTATGCAGATGACACCAATTTGGGGGGAGGGAGGATAATGGACTGCAACAAATTACAGGGGGACATTAATAAACTTGCAAAATTGACATTGAATTGGAAAATAAAGTTCAACACAGATAGATATGAGGTATTACATTTTGGTACGAGAATAGGGAGGGTGTGAGTCTAGGTGGGGTAGAGGAACAACGGGTTCTCGCAGTACAAATACAAAATAATAAGGGGGAAAAGTCATTGGTGGGCGTAGTCTATAGGCCCCCTAACAGTAGCAACTCTGTTGGTCGGAGCATAAACCAGGAAATAGTGGGGGCTTGTAAAAAGGGAACAGCAATAATCATAGGTGATTTTAACCTCCATATTCATTGGACAAATCAAATTGGTCAGGGTAGCCTTGAGGAAGAATTCATAGAGTGCATAAGGTATGGGTTCTTTGGGCAGTATGTAACGGAACCAACCAGGGGGCAGGCAATCTTAGATCTGGTCCTGTGTAATGAGACAGGATTAATAAACAATCTCCTAGTAAAGGATCCCCTCGGAATGAGTGATCATAGCATGATTGAATTTCAAATTCAGATGCAGGGTGAGAAAGTTGGATCTCTAACCAGCATACTAAGTTTAAATAAAGGAGACTATGAAGGTATGAGGGCAGAGTTGGGTAAAGTGGACTGGTAAAATAGATTAAAGGATAGGACGGTTGATGAACAGTGATGTACATTTAAGGAGATATTTCACAACTCTCAAGAAAAATATATTCCAGTGAGGAGGAAAGGGTGTAAGAGAAAAGATAGCCATACGTGACTAACTAAAGAAATAAAGAACAGTATCCAATTAAAAACAAGGGCATACAGTGGCCAAAACTAGTGGGAGGACAGAAGACTGGGAAGCTTTTAAAAGCCAGCAAAGAACGACTAAAAAAGTGATTAAGAAAGGGAAGATAGACTATGAAAGTAAACTAGCACAAAATATAAAAACTGATAGCAAGAGTTTCTATAGGAATATAAAAAGGAAAAGAATGGCTAAAGTAAATGTTGGTCCCTTAGAGGACGAGACCAGGGAATTAGTAATGGGGAACATGGAGATGGCAGAAACTCTGAACAAATATTTTGTATCACTTTACGGTAGAGGACACTAACAATATCCCAACAGTGAAGAGTCAAGGGGCTATAGGGGGGGAGGAACTTAACACAACCACAATCACTAAGGAGGTGGTACTCAGTAAGATAATGGGACTAAAGGCGGATAAATCCCCTAGACCTGATGGCTTGCATCCTGGGGTCTTAAGAGAAGTAGTGGCAGGGATTGTGGATGCATTGGTTGTAATTTATCAAAATTCCCTGGTTTCTGGGGAGGTCCCAGCAGATTGGAAAACTGCAAATGTAATGCCCCTATTCAAAAAAGGAAGCAGACAAAAAGTAGGAAACTACAGACCAGTTAGCCTAACATCTGGTTGGGAAAATGTTGGGAGTCCATTATTAAAGAAGCAGTAGCATGACATTTGGAAAAGCAAAATTCGGTCAGGCAGAGTCAGCATGGATTTATGAAGGGGAAGTCATGTTTGACAAATTTGCTGGAGTTCTTTGAGGATGTAACGAACAGGGTGGATAAAGGGGAACCTGTCGATGGGGTGTATTTGGATTTCCAGAAGGCATTTTACAAGATGACACATAAAAGGTTACTGTAGAAGATAAAAGTTCACGGGGTTGGGGGTAATAGAGGATTAGCCAACCATCAGAAAACAGAGGGTCGGGATAAATGATTCATTCTCGGGTTGGCATTCAGTAACTAGTGGGGTGCCACAGGGATCTGTGGTGGGACCCCAACTATTTACAATCTATATTAACAACTTGAAAGAAAGGACCGAGTGTAACATAGCCAAGTTTGCTGATGATACAAAGATGGGAGGAAAAGCAATGTGTGAGGAGGACACAAAAATTCTGCAAAGGGACATAGACAGGCTAAGTGAGTGGGCAAAGATTTGGCAGATGGAGTATAATGTTGGAAAGTGTGAGGTCATGCACTTTGGCAGAAAAAATCAAAGAGCAAGTTATTATTTAAATGGAGAAAAATTGCGAAGTGCTGCAGTACAGCGGGACCTGGAGGTACTTGTGCATGAAACACAAAAGATTAGTATGCAGGTACAGCAAGTGATCAGGAAGGCAAATGGAATCTTGGCCTTTATTGCAAAGGGGATGGAGTATAAAAGTACAAGAAGTCTTGCTGCAGTTATACAGGGTATTGGTGAAGCCACACCTGGAATACTGCATGCACTTTTGGTTTCCATATTTACGAAAGGATATCCTTGCTTTGGAGGCAGTTCAGAGAAGGTTCACTCTGTTGATTCCAGAGATGAGGGGGTTGACTTATGAGGGAAGGTTGAGTAGGTTGGGCCTCTACTCATTGGAGTTCAGAAGAATGAGAGGCGATCTTATCGAAATGTATAAGATTATGAGGGGGCTTGATAAGGTGGATACAGAGAGGATGTTTCCACTGGTGGGGGAGACTAGAACTAGGGGACATGACCTTAGAATAAGGGTTCGCCCATTTAACATAGAAACATAAACATAGAAAATAGGTGCAGGAGTAGGCCATTCGGCCCTTCTAGCCTGCACCGCCATTCAATGAGTTCATGGCTGAACATGCAACTTCAGTACCCCATTCCTGCTTTCTCGCCATACCCCTTGATCCCCCTAGTAGTAAGGACTTCATCTAACTCCTTTTTGAATATATTTAGTGAATTGGCCTCAACAACTTTCTGTGGTAGAGAATTCCACAGGTTCACCACTCTCTGGGTGAAGAAGTTTCTCCTCATCTCGGTCCTAAATGGCTTATCCTTAGACTGTGACCCCTGGTTCTGGACTTCCCCAACATTGGGAACATTCTTCCTGCATCTAACCTGTCTAAACCCATCAGAATTTTAAACGTTTCTATGAGATCCCCTCTCATTCTTCTGAACTCCAGTGAATACAAGCCCAGTTGATCCAGTCTTTCTTGATAGGTCAGTCCCGCCATCCTGGGAATCAGTCTGGTGAACCTTCGCTGCACTCCCTCAATAGCAAGAATGTCCTTCCTCAGGTTAGGAGACCAAAACTGTACACAATACTCCAGGTGTGGCCTCACCAAGGCCCTGTACAACTGTAGCAACACCTCCCTGTCCCTGTACTCAAATCCCCTCGCTATGAAGGCCAACATGCCTTTTTCTAACTTAACCGCCTGCTGTACCTGCATGCCAACCTTCAATGACTGATGTACCATGACACCCAGGTCTTGTTGCATCTCCCCTTTTCCTAATCTGTCACCATTCAGATAATAGTCTGTCTCTCTGTTTTTACCACCAAAGTGGATAACCTCACATTTATCCACATTATACTTCATCTGCCATGCATTTGCCCACTCACCTAACCTATCCAAGTCGCTCTGCAGCTTCATAGCATCCTTCTCGCAGCTCACACTGCCACCCAACTTAGTGTCATCCGCAAATTTGGAGATACTACATTTAATCCCCTCGTCTAAATCATTAATGTACAGTGTAAACAGCTGGGGCCCCAGCACAGAACCTTGCGGTACCCCACTAGTCACTGCCTGCCATTCTAAAAAGTACCCATTTACTCCTACTCTTTGCTTCCTGTCTGACAACCAGTTCTCAATCCATGTCAGCACACTAACCCCAATCCCATGTGCTTTAACTTTGCACATTAATCTCTTGTGTGGGACCTTGTTGAAAGCCTTCTGAAAGTCCAAATATACTACATCAACTGGTTCTCCCTTGTCCACTCTACTGGAAACACCCTCAAAAAATTCCAGAAGATTTGTCAAGCATGATTTCCCTTTCATAAATCCATGCTGACTTGGACCTATCATGTCACCTCTTTCCAAATGCGCTGCTATGACATCCTTAATAATTGATTCCATCATTTTGCCCACTACCGATGTCAGGCTGACCGGTCTATAATTCCCTGCTTTCTCTCTCCCTCCTTTTTTAAAAAGTGGGGTTACATTGGCTACCCTCCACTCCATAGGAACTGATCCAGAGTCAATGGAATGTTGGAAAATGACTGTCAATGCATCCGCTATTTCCAAGGCCACCTCCTTAAGTACTCTGGGATGCAGTCCATCAGGCCCTGGGGATTTATCGGCCTTCAATCCCATCAATTTCCCCAACACAATTTCCTGACTAATAAGGATTTCCCTCAGTTCCTCCTCCTTACTAGACCCTCTGACCCCTTTTATATCCGGAAGGTTGTTTGTGTCCTCCTTAGTGAATACCGAACCAAAGTACTTGTTCAATTGGTCCGCCATTTCTTTGTTCCCCGTTATGACTTCCCCTGATTCTGACTGCAGGGGACCTACGTTTGTCTTTTCTAACCTTTTTCTCTTTACATATCTATAGAAACTTTTGCAATCCGTCTTAATGTTCCCTGCAAGCTTCTTCTCGTACTCCATTTTCCCTGCCCTAATCAAACCCTTTGTCCTCCTCTGCTGAGTTCTAAATTTCTCCCAGTCCCTGGGTTCGCTGCTATTTCTGGCCAATTTGTATGCCACTTCCTTGGCTTTAATACTATCCTGATTTCCCTTGATAGCCACGGTTGAGCCACCTTCCCTTTTTTATTTTTACACCAGACAGGAATGTACAATTGTTGTAGTTCATCCATGCAGTCTCTAAATGTCTTCCATTGCCCATCCACAGTCAACCCCTTAAGTATCATTCGCCAATCTATCTTAGCCAATTCACGCCTCATACCTTCAAAGTTATTCTTCTTTAAGTTCTGGACCATGGTCTTTGAATTAACTGTTTCATTCTCCATCCTAATGCAGAATTCCACCATATTATGGTCACTCTTCCCCAAGGGGCCTCGCACAACGAGATTGCTAATTAATCCTCTCTCATTACACAACACCCAGTCTAAGATGGCCTCCCCCCTAGTTGGTTCCTCGACATATTGGTCTAGAAAACCATCCCTTATGCACTCTAGGAAATCCTCCTCCACTGTATTGCTTCCAGTTTGGTTAGCCCAATCTATTAAAGTCACCCATTATAACTGCTGCACCTTTATTGCATGCACCGCTAATTTCCTGTTTGATGCCCTCCCCAACATCACTACTACTGTTTGGAGGTCTGTACACAACTCCCACTAACGTTTTTTGCCCTTTGGTGTTCTGCAGCTCTACCCATATAGATTCCACATCATCCAAGCTAATGTCCTTCCTAACTATTGCATTAATCTCCTCCTTAACCAGCAATGCTACCCCACCTCCTTTTCCTTTTACTCTATCCTTCCTGAATGTTGAATACCCCTGGATGTTGAGTTCCCAGCCCTGATCATCCTGGAGCCACGTCTCTGTAATCCCAATCACATCATATTTGTTAACATCTATTTGCACAGTTAATTCGTCCACCTTATTACAGATACTCCTTGCATTAAGACACAAAGCCTTCAGGCTTGTTTTTTTAACACCCTTTGTCCTTTTAGAATTTTGCTGTACAGTGGCCCTTTTTGTTCTTTACCTTGGGTTTCTCTGCCCTCCACTTTTCCTCATCTCCTTTCTGTCTTTTGCTTTTGTCTCCTTTTTGTTTCCCTCTGTCTCCCTGCATTGGTTCCCATCCCCCTGCCATATTAGTTTAACTCCTCCCCAAAGCACTAGCAAACACTCCCCCTAGGACATTGGTCCCAGTCTCACCTCCCCCAAACTGAGATGAGGAGAAATTTCTTCTCTCAGAGGTTTGTAAATCTGTGGAATTCACTGCCTCAGGGAGCTGTGGAAGCTGGCACATTGAATAAATTTAAGACAGAGATAGACAACTTCTTAAACGATAAGGGATTAAGGAGTTATGGGGAGCATGCAGGGAAGTGGACCTGAGTCCATTATCGGATCAGCTATGATCATATTAAATGGCGGAGCAGGCTCGAGGGGGCGTATGGCCTACTCCTGCTCCTATTTCTTATGTTCTTAAATACACAAATCACTAAAAGTTGTGACACAGGTTAGCAAGGCCATTAAAAAAAAAGCAAACCAAGCACTAGGGTTTATTTCTAGGGAAGTTATGCTGAACCTGTATTGAACCTTGGTTAGACCACACTGCGTACAGTTCTGGTCACCATATTATAAAAAGGATATCATCATCATAGGCAGTCCCTATATCGAGGATGACTTGCTTCCACGCCAAAAAGGGATGAGTTCACAGGTGTTTCACTGAGGGACCTGATATTCCAGGTCCTGAACTACATGCTGAAGGATGGAAGATGCCAGTGCATGGATTTTTTTAACGTGGGGTGACCGTTGCACACCAGCCACCACACGGGCTTGACAGAGCTAGGTCTTGGTCCAGTAACAAGGATTAACCAAGACGACTGGAGACCACAAAATGGATATAGAGGCACTGGAGAGGGTGCAGAGAAGATTTACAAGGCTGATACAAGAGATGTGAGGGTATACATATCAGGAAAGGATGAACAGGCTGGGTCTCTATTCTCTTGAAAAAAGAAGGCTGAGGGACGAGCTAATAGAGGTCTTTAAAATGATGAAAGGTTTTGATAGAGTGGGTACAGAGAGAATGTTTCCACTTGTGGGGAAGAGCATAACTAGAGACCATCAATATAAGATAGTCACCAAGAAATCCAATGGGGAATTCAGAAGAAAATTCTTTACCCAGAGAGTGGTGAGAAAGTGGAACTCGCTACCACAGGGAGTGGTTGAAGCGAATAGTATCGATGCATTTAAGGGGAGGCTAGACAAGCATATGGGGGAGAAGGGGATAGAGGGTTATGCTGATAGAGTTAGATGAGGAAAGATGGTAGGAGGCTCGAGTGGAGCATGAACGCCGGCATGGACTGGTTGAGCCGAACGGCCTGTTTCTGTGCTGTATATCCCATTACCGAAAAATCACTAATAGTTGTTATTTTATCATTTACAATCTTAATATAAAAAGAATTTAATAATGTCACCTCATGTTATATAGTATCAAAATATTAAAATATGGCCCTAACTGACCATCAATGTACTGAACAGACTCACTTAAACTCTGAAGGACGTGTCACATTTGAATTTGGATCCAGAAGAAAGTGTTCCTGTTTGACAAGTCCCGTTTCAGTATTTATGGTAACGACTGGGAAACCCATCTGTAGCGTCCACCGACTCATAATTTTGTCAATGGAATGAGGTAAATGAATCAGGTTAGAGTTATTGACAGCCTGAAAGAAAAAGATGTTGCTCAGTTACAAGACCCAGAATTAACAGACCGATATTTACGGGGGCACGTGTTAGGGGTCGGGGGTTCTGGGCAGGAAACCCGGAAGTGCAGGTTTCCTGAAAGTCCTGCAGTTTCTAACAACACAACATCTTTGACATCTTTCATCCAGGTTTCCCGCCCAGCTTACGGATTGACAGGCAGACTGTCTGGCAAAAGGGTGAGGTGGGAGGGAGCAAGGTGGTGATTGGGCGGAGGAGGGCGGGGGGGGGGGGGCGTAAGGTGATGATGGGTGGGTGAGATAGTGGGTGTGGGGGGGGGGAGGGGGTGGGTGGGGGGGGTGAGGGTGTGGATTGGGGGGCGAGATGGTGGGGGGGACGAGGTGGTGGGTGGGGGGGGACGAGGTGGTGGATGGGGTGGACGAGGTGGGGGGTGGGGGGGCGAGGTAGTGGGAGGGGGGTTGGTGGGTGGGGGGGCGAGGCACGGTTGGAGGGATTGGGGTGGTGGGTGGGGGGGGGCGAGGCACGGTTGGAGGGGGTGGGGTGGGGTGGTGGGTGGGGGGGCGAGGCACGGTGGGGGAGGAGAGTCAAGGTGCTGGAAAGGCACTTACCTCATGGATTCAGTTCCTCTCACCTCCTTTTACCTGCTGGGTTTCCCATTGGCCAGGAAACCCGGCCAACATTGGTTAACAATAAACAGATTGTCACGCAGCCTCCTTCGGAGCTGTAACTGACTGACCTGCTTCCTGAGAGCGGATTGGTCGCTCATCTCACCACTCCCGCCATTAAGTACTGATTGGTCGCCCCCGGGCCCTCATTCCGTCTCCTGAGAGCGGATTGGTTCCCCCCCCCCCACCCCGTTAAAACCGGAAGTGGGCGGGTTCGAGGTGAATTTGTAATTTTTTACGATTTACTTGACTCAATCCCTCCTGTTTTGGGAGTTAAAATTACCCCCGATGTGTTCATTATCATATAACTGATCACAATCTATCCTAGATTTATAGCCTAGAATTAACAGGTAACAACAAATTGGCGATCCACAAAGATCCATCACCTTTTCATGGAGATCTATAGAGATCTGTGGAGATCTGTGGAGATGCGGTTACCTTTAGATGCTGGGAAGTAAGTAAACAGGAAAAGGAGGTCATAGTTGGATAATGATATCCCTGCCACTGTCACAAGCCGATGATCAGAATCCAATTATGTTCGGTGTTTGACATTAAAGGAATTGTCATGTTTTGCTCAAAAGACTTGCTGAGAACAGCGTAGAGAGGAACTATTTCTGTGAACAAAGTAACCAAGAGGGTGAAAGGTTAGAACACCCAATCTGAAATAGTCAATTTTGACCAACTTGTTTGAAGAGAATTGCTGAAGACTAGAAGAGCAGATTGTGAATGTGTCTGCAGTCGGACTTGGGATACGAGCCACTATTGTAAGCAATTTTGTGCTCATGTTTTTAAATGGAAGTTTACAGCATGTGTGTTTACAGTCTATATATTATTACTAAAGCCCTTCTTGATTTTAATTATTTATTTTAAGATACGTACCATCTGCAGATGATCAAAGAGATTCGCATACACTGTGTTGCCATATGAAAATTGTTGGAGATAGGTCTATAAGGCAAGAAAAAGTAGTCAAGAAATTCAGGAAACTTCAACAACTGAAATATTTCAAATTAATTGACACCATCAAATAAAATGCAACATTCAGACTTACACTGAGCCCTTTCACAAATATTGGCTCGGTGAGAAAGTTAGAAAGCATTCGAAGAACAGCTGCTCCCTGCAACAAAAGCAGTCAGAAGTTTGTTACAATGTCAATGATCCAGTTACACTGTTGCAACATGCTTCGGGGAAGGTAAAAGTGAGCGCTTGCCTTGCTGTACGAAATTGCATCAAAAAGCTCATTGATTTCCGCAGGTGTGTTAATCTCACTTTCTTTGGAGGAGAGAGGGTGAGATGAGGCTAAAGCATCGACAGCAAACACTCTGTAAACATCGTCCAGGACAGTTAGATCTTTCTGTAAAAAGGGAAAATGATTGTCTACGAATTAATGAGCAACAATCTTGGTACAGTCTGGAAAGAGGATTTCTGTGATACAGACACACTTTGGAGAAACTTAAATAATTATTTATCAAACAAACTTGTTTCAAATGGTGAATTTAAAGGATTAGTAAATCCTTTAAATCCTCTGACTCAGGAAACCCTCGAATATTGGAAGTGAGAGAAATATAAAAGATCCCTTCCTTTAAAATATTTAACAAAAATCGGCCGTGTGGTTGATAGTGAGGAAGAAAGCTGTAGACTGCAGGAAGATATCAATGGACTGGTCAGGTGGGCAGAACAGTGGCAAATGGAATTCAATCCAGAGAAATATGAGGTAATGCATTTGGGGAGGCCTAACAAGGAAAGGGAATACACATTAAATGATAGGACACTGAGAAGTGTAGAGGAACAAAGGGACCTTGGAGTGCATGTCCACAGATCCCTGAAGGTAGCAGGCCAGGTGGATAAGGTGGTTAAGAAGGCATACGGAATGCTTGCCTTTATTAGCTGAGGCATAGAATACAAGAGCAGGGAGGTTATGCTTGAACTGTATAAAACACTGGTTAGGCCACAGCTCGAGGATGTTAGAACGGTTACAGCACTGAAGAAGGCCATTCGGCCCGTCGGGCCCGTGCCGGCTCTCTGGAAGAGCACCTCAACCAGTCCCACCCCCCCGCCCTTTCCCCGGAGCCCTGCAATTTTGTTTTCCTTCAGGTACTTATCCAACTCCCTTTTGAAAGCAGCGATTGAGTCTGCCTCCACCGCCCTCTCAGGCAGCGAGTTCCAGATCCTAACCACTCGCTGCGTAAAAAAGTTTTTTTCTTATGTCGCCTCTGTCCAGACCCTTCATGATTTTGAGCAACGCTATAAAATCTCCTCTCAACCTTCTCTGCTCCAAGGAGAACAGCCCCAGCTTCTCCAGTCTATCCACGTCACTGAAGTCCCTCATCCCTGGAACCAGTCTGGTAAATCTCCTCTGCAGCCTCTCACATCCTTCCTAACGTGCAGTGCCAGAATTGGACACAAAAATCCAGTTAAGGCCGAACTATTGTTTTACACATATTCATCATAATTTCAATGCTTTTGTACTCTATAGATGAAGCCCAGGATCCCGTAAGCTTTTTAACCGCATTCTCAACCTGCCCTGTCCCCTTTGTGCACACATACCCCCAGATCATGCACCCCCTTTAGGATTGTACCCTTTAGTTTATATTTCCTCTCATTCTTCCGACCAAAATGTATCACTTCACTAGTTTACTCTCATATTCTTTTTTCTCCTTATCAATTTCTTGGTCCTCCTTTGCTGAATTCTAAAATCCTCCCAACCCTCAGGCTTACTGCTCTTTTTGGCAACATTATAAGCCTCTTCCTTTGATCTTTAACTTCTCTTGTTAGCCACGGTTGGACCACTTTTCCTGTGGGATCGTTGTGCCTTAATGGGTTGTATATTTGTGGTAAATTATATATTAATTTAGTAGAATGTTGGCTATTGTTTCTCTACCGTCATATCTTTTAATGTAGTTTCGCAATTTACCTTAGCCAACTTGCCCATCATACCTACGTAGTTTACTTTGTTTAGATTTAAGATGCTAATTTTGGACTTAACTTAATCACTTTCAAACTCAATATAAAATTCTATCATATTATGGTCACACTTTCTTAAAGGCCCCTTTACTACAAGGTTATTAATGAACCCTTTCTCATTGCACAATACGAGATCTAAAATAACCTGTTCCCTCGTTGGTTCCTCAATATACTGATCTAGAAAACTATCTTGTATACATTCCATGAATTTGTCCACTGCAATATTACTGTATATTTGGTTTGCCCAGTCTATATGTAGATTAAAATCCCCCATGATTACCGTATTACCCTTGTTATGTGTACCTCTAATTTCCTGATTTATACTGTGCCCTACATTATCACTATTAACAATTCCCACCAATGTTTTCTGCCCCTTGCTGTTTCTTAACTCCACCCAAACTGATTCTACTTCTTGATTTTCGGAGTTAAGATCCTTTCTCTCTACTGTCTTTATCCCATCTTTTATTATCAGGTCTACCCCTCCTCCTTTTCCATTTTGCCTATCTCTTCTAAAAGTCAAGTATCCTGGAATATTTAGTTCCTGTAATGGCCATTGGATCAAACCTATTCATTTCTATCTGTGCTATTAATTCATCGATTAGTTGCAAATGCTGCCAGGACTGGGAAATTTTAGCTATTAGGAATGATTGGATAGGCTGTGGTTGTTTTCTTTGGAACGGAGGAGGCTGAGGGGAAACTTGATTGAGGTGTATAAAATTATGAGGGGCCTAGATAGAGTGGATAGGATGCACCTGTTTCCCTCAGCAGAGGTGGTCAATAACCAGGGGGCATAGATTTAAAGTAACTGATAGAAGTATTAGAGGGGAGTTGAGGAGAACTTTTTTCACCCAGATGGTGGTGGGGTCTGGAACTCACTGCCTGAAAGGGTGGTAGAGGCAGAAACCCTCAGCACATTCAAAAAGTACTTGGATGTGCACTTGACGTGCCGTAACCTACAGGGCTACGGATCGAGAGCTGGAAAGTGGGACTAGGCTGGGTAGCTCTTTATTACATTTAGAATAACTCCACAAGACTGTATAGCTCAAGCTCAAACTGCTGTGACCTTGGTCTCTTTAATGTAACTCCAGAGTGAGGAAGCAACATGGTAGACTGCCTTTTATACCTGCTTGCCTGGGGTGTGCAGGTGATCCTTGGGTCTCCCACAGGTGCGCCCCCTGGTGGCAAGTCTTATACACTGGTAATTGTGGAATTATCAGAAAGGTTTAAGAAGTTAGTTCAGACCTGAGGTCTAAAAAACTAACAAGCTCTCTTGCACAAAAAAAAACAAGCAGACGTTAACCTCAGGGTCAATGAGATAAAGGATGAGTTGGAGTTGCAACCATCAAGGAAAGTCACAAAATAATAAAGCCAAATGCCAATTAACAAAGCTCCAGCAATTGCTAACGACCGAACAAAAGGTCAGGCTAGAAATAACAACCTGAAGACCAATGGACAGGAGGGAGTCACCCACCATCACAGGGCCATCTGTTGCCACAGCAGGGGGGTGCTAAAAAAAATTCCAGAGATCATATTAATGGTCGCACACGGAAAGGGAGACTCCCAACTTGGTAATAACTTTTGTAGGCAGAGACACGTTGGGATTACAGCAGAATGTCTCTGTATCTTGTAGAAACAAGCAGACAATTAGTGGCAGCCTATACGGCTAACAAAGGGGCAAAAAAGGTATAAAAATGGACACGTTGGGTCAGTCCGTAGTGAGAACCCGGGACTAACACTCGACAGAAGCAGGAACCAGACAGCGACAGAAGGAGCAGTGTCAGACCAATTGAACACCCGGGACTATTGAGTAACTATGAGAGAGTGTTCATCCTCGTGGTTGACCGCGAGGTTGATTGCTGGTTGGGTGTGTGTGGGTGAATCATTGATGGTAATGTCCTCTTCAAATTGTTTTTGGTTGTCAGTGAATCGCAGTTTGGTCTGATCCAAGTGCTTTCTGCACGTTTGTCCATTCAAAAGTTTGACAACAAACACTCTATTCCCCTCCTTGGCTAACACAGTGCCAGCAACCCATTTGGGACCATGACCATAATTAAGAACAAACACAGAGTCATTAACCTCAATGTCACGTGATACAGTCGCGCGATCGTGGTACACGTTATGTCGGTGACGCCGGGTTTCTACATGATCATTGAGATCCGGGTGGACTAAGGAGAGTCTGGTTTTGGGTGCTCTCTTCATTAGCAATTCTGCAGGGGAAACCCCGGTAAGCGAGTGGGGTCGCGTGCAGTAGCTGAGCAGAATCCGAGATAACCAGGTCTGCAGGGAACCGTCCGTCACGCGTTTCAAACTCTGCTTGATGGTTTGGACTGCTTGTCCCGCTTGACCGTTGGATGCGGGCTTAGACTGCACAGACCTGACATGCTTGATGCCATTGCGGGTCATAAACTCTTTGAATTCCGAGCTGGTGAAACATGGTCCATTGTCGCTAACAAGGACGTCAGGCAAACCATGGGTGACGAACATGGCCCGGAAGCTTTCAATGGTGGCAGTGGACGTACATGATGACATTATTATACATTCAATCCATTTAGAGTAAGCGTCCACTGCTACTAGGAACATCTTTCCTAGAAAGGGGCCAGCGAAATCTATGTGGACCCTGGACCACGGTTTGGAGGGCTATGATCACAGACTCAGTGGGGCCTCCCTTGGTGCATTGCTTAACTGTGAGCAAGTGTTACATTGGTGTACACATGACTCCAATTCCGAGTCAATGCTGGGCTACCAAATGTGCGACCTGGCGATAGCCTTCATCATGACTATGCCTGGGTGGGTACTGTGAAGGTTGCGTGTAAACGTTTCCCTGCCTTTTTTTGGCAAAATTATACGATTCCCCCATAGGAGGCAGTCCGAATGGATGGACATTTTGTCCCTGCATCGGTGGAACGGCTTAATTTCGTCTTGCATTTCCCCGGGAACCCCCGACCAGCTCCCATCGAGGACGCAGCTTTTTACTAGTGATATCACCGGGTCCTGGCTAGCCCAGGTCCTGATCTGGCGAGGCGTGACGGGTGACCCCTCGCTCTCAAAAACATCCATTACAAGGAGCAAGTCTGCAGGTTGCGCCATTTCCACCCCGGTGGTGGACAATGGTAGCCAACTGAGGGCATCAGTACAGTTTTCAGTGCCTGGTCTCAGGCGGATTACATAATCATACGCAGATAACATTAGTGCCAATCTTTGGATGTGGGACGAAGCATTGGTGTTAATACCTTTGCTTTCTGAGAGCAACGAAATGAACGGCTTGTGGTCGGTTTCGAGCTTGAACCAGAGCCTAAATAGGTATTGGTGCATTTTCTTAACCCTGTATACGCATGCTAACGCTTCTTTCTCAACCATACTGTCGGCTCTTTCAGCCTTAGATAAGCTTCTGGACACATTTACAACCGGTTGCAGTTTGTCTGACCCATTGGCTTGTTGTAACACACAACCGACCTCGTACGAAGATGCATCACAAGCTAGTACTAAACGTTTACACGGGTCATACAATACAAGTAACTTGTTAGAACACAGCAGGTTTCTGGCATTGTTTAGGCTGTCTCTTGAGATTTACCCCAAACCCAGTTGTCACTCTTGCGTAGCAATAAATGCAATGGTTCCAGCAAAGTGCTCAACCCCGGTAGAAAGTTACCAAAATAGTTGTGGAGTCCCAGGAATGAACGCAGTTCCATCACATTCTGTGGTCTGGGTGCATTTTTGATGGCCTCCGTCTTGGAGTCCGTGGGTCTGATGCCGTCCGCCGCAATCTTTCTCCCCAGAAATTCGACCTCTGGCACCGGGCCAACACACTTGGAGCATTTCAGCCTGAGTCCCACTCTGTCCAGTCGCTTGAGAACCTCTTCCAAGTTGTGCAAGTGTTCGGTGGTGTTGCAGCCAGTAATCAAGATGTCATCTTGAAACACCACGGTGTGCGGAACCGATTTCAGCAGACTCTCCATGTTCCTCTAGAAGATGGCCGCAGCTGAGCGAATCCCAAAAGGGCATCTGTGGTATATAAACAGTCCTTTGTGCGTGTTGATGCACGTCAATTTTTTTTAAGGTTCAGCCAGCTCCTGTGTCATGTAAACAGAGGTTAGATCCAGTTTGGTGAACAACTTCCCCCCTGCTAGTGTTGCGAACAGGTCATCTGCTTTGGGTAGCGGGTACTAGTCCTGTAACGAGACTCGGTTGATCGTTACCTTGTAGTCCCTGCAGATTCTAACTGTCCCATTGCTCTTCAACACCGGCACAATTGGACTGGACATCTCGTTGAACTCGACTGGCGATATGATCCCCTCTCATTGAAGTCTGTCCAGCTTGATCTCGACTTTCTCTCGCATCATGTATGGAACCACTCGGGCCTTGTGATGAATGGGTCGTGCATCAGGGACTAGATGGATCTGCACTTTGGCACCTGTGAAGTTGCCGATGCCTGGCTCAAATAATGACGGGAATATGTTTAGCACTTGGGCGCACAAGGCATCATCCACCGAAGATAGTGCTTTGATGTCATCCCAGTTCCATCAGATCTTTCCTAGCCAGCTTCTGCCGAACAGCGTTGGACCATCGCCTGGTACAATCCATAGTGGTTAATCACGCACAGCTCCATCGTACCTTCACTGCCGCACTGCCAATGACTGGTACGAGCTCTTTGGTGTAAGTGCGCAGCTTGGTGTGGATCGGGCTTAGTTTTGGCCTTTGTGCCTTGTTGCCCCACAGTTTCTCAAAAGCCTTCTGGCTCATAATTGACTGACTCACCCCTATGTCCAATTCCATGGAAACTGGAATGCCATTTAATTTGACTTTTAACATTATCGGAGGGCTTTTGGTGGTGAAGGTGTGTACCCCATACACTCCCTCTTCAGCCTTGGGTTGAGTTGCCTCTCTTACTCGTTCAGCATGATCCGTGCTGGATCGTCATCTTCTGCCGACCCTGCCACGTGGTGAGTCGCAGCACGTTTGCACATTCACTGGAAGTGCCCCATTGTTCCACAGCCCTTGCACACTTAGTGCTTGAATAGACATTGATGGGCCCGATGATTACCCCCGCAGCGCCAACATGGTGTTAATGGATTCGCATTCACGCCCCACGGCGGACTCTGAGTCATCCTAGGTCTGGCCTCTGCGGGCGTGTAGGCCCTGTCATGTACAGTTCTGCCGGCTGAAGGCGTTATTTTATGCACAGTACTTGCCGGTGAGCTTCGATGCTGCAATGCTATCTATTTAGCGTTATCGTTCATTGACATGAAAGCCTGGGCTATCGTGATGGCCTTGCTCAGATCTAGGGATTCGGCAGACAGCAGTTTGCGAAGAATGACCTCGTGGCCGATTCCAAGCATGAAAAAGTCCCACAACATTGCCCCCAAAAATCCAAGAAATAAACATGGTCCCGCAAGGCGTCTTAGGTCGGCGACATAGCTTGCCACATTCTGGCCCTCGGAGCGGTGGTGCGTGTAAAAGCGATACCTGGCCATTAAGATGCTCTCCTTCGGCTTGAGGTGTTCCCGAACCAGCGTGCACAGCTCTGCATAGGTCTTCTCCGTTGGTTTCATCGTTGCTAGCAGATGTTTGATGAGGCCTTATATCGTGGACCAGCAAACGGTGAGGAGAATCGCCCTGCGCTTGACCGCGGTTTCTTCCTTTTCCAGTTCGTTGGCCACGAAGCACTGATCAAGACGCTCAATGAAGGCTTCCCAATCATCACCCTCAACAAATCTCTCAAGAATACTAACGGCAGCCATAACTGCATGAACGTTCGTGATCTGTTACTCGTCGCCAATTGTTACATTTAGAATAACTTCACAAGACTGTATATCTTAAGCTCAAACTGTTGCGACCTTGGTCTCTTTATTGTAACTCCAGAGTGAGGAGGCAGCATGGTAGACTGCCTTTTATACCTGCTTGCCCGGGGTGTGCAGGTGACCCTTGGGTCTCCCACAAGTGCGCCCCCTGGTGGCAAGTCTTACACATTGGTAATGTTTACATACGTAACAGCTTTGTCGGCCAGCATGGACATGATGGATTGAAAGGTCTCCTTCCGTGCTGTAAACGTCTATAACTCTATGATTCACAGTTTGAATGCCGATTTGAGCTGGTGGTGGGGAGGGAGGTCAGTGTTGGGACACAGTGTGTCCTCCATATAATTGACCAGAACAAGCAATCCTGGCTCCAATATTGCAAGGGATAGTCCTGGAGCAAAATCTGCTCAGTGATACAGGCTGGAGATCACTGTGAACAATGATATTGCAAGGTCACATCTTGTTAGTATTAAGTCCCTCTCTGGCGTTATTTTATTTTAAAGAGTTAAACTCACCTTTGAAATATGACAATGAATAATTTGATGAGACTATCTGAAACATTTGGACAACTCACAGTCACCTGCGACCTTTGGCCAGACTCCAGCATCAGAACGACAGCACGGGGACGTAGATATTTCCACCACACATCCTTTTGGTTTCACAGAACCACATTGATAAAACAGGAGCTGCCTTAAGCCACCGATTCACACTTACCGAGTCTTTCAAACTCAGGACCTTTACAGCTGCCAAGAAACTATAGGCCAAATTTTGCAATGAGCTGCAAAGGAGCGGCGCCCTCCATTCACAGGATTACATCGGATATACGGCCCAGAAACAGGCCGTTCGGCCCAACCAGTCCATGTCGGCGTTTATGCTCCACTCGAGCCTCCTCCCGTCTTTCCTCATCTAAATCTATCAGCATAACCCTCTATTCCCTTCTCCCCCATATGCTTGTCTAGCCTCCCCTTAAATGTATCGATACTATTCACTTCAACCACTCCCTGTGGCAGTAAGTTCCACATTCTCACCATTCTTTGGGTAAATTCTTCTGAATTCCCCATTGGATTTCTTGGTGACTATCTTATATATCTTTAGTGGAATATATTGTTCCTGCACTCTGTTGAACACCGTTTTGAAATGTTTCCCATTGCTGTTCTACATTGTTTTTGCCGTTCATTACACTTGCACTTGCTCATAGACTTTCCGTGGGCGCAAGTCGCTGTCAGCAGGACATCCAAACAGCACAACGCCCTCTACAGGGCATCTGGGATCTGTGCAAACAGAGCAAGCAACTGTGCATCTCCCTAACCAATCAAATTGAAGCATCGTTAATGAGGTGAAAAACTGAACCAGAATGCATCAGTTAGAATATTTCATTCAATGTCAAGTCAGGTACAGAGAGCGAAATAAAGTGAGGGAAAGGAAAATGAGATTAACAAGGACAGAAAGAAAAAGTTTTTTTTTTATTATTTTAATTTTTTTCTCTAAATCTTCAACAGTAATTAAAAGCATGAAGCACAGTCTCAGGATAAGGAGTTGGCCATTTAAGACTGCGATGAGGAGAAACTTCTTCACTCAGAGGGTGGTGAATCTTTGGAATTCTCTGCCCCAGAGGGCTGTGGAGGCTCAGTCGTTGAGTATATTCAAGGCTGAGATCGATAGATTTTTGTACTCTAGGGGAATGAAAGGAAATGGAGATCGGGCGGGAAAGTGGAGTTGAGGTCGATGATCAGCCATGATCTGATTGAATGGCGGAGCAGGCTCAAGGGGCCGAATGGCCGACTCCTGCTCCTAATTCTGATGTCCTTCTCTACCTAGACTGGAATGGGCAAGCTCTAACTTCTTGTCACCAGGTTAGACCATATCTACAGTGCCAGTAGAGGAACTTCACATCGTTCAGCGGGGTGCTCAACGGCGAGGTCCTGTTTCCACACAGCTCATGGAGGAGCGCCGCATCTCAGACGGCAACATCCGGATCTTCGCATCGCATATCTGTTCGCCAAAGTTGCTGTTCAATTTGTGCACTGTCAGACTCATGACAAACTCTGGCCGCAGATAGCTCCAAGTCCATATTCCAACATTGAAGGCAGGCTATAAGCTGCATAACCACAACCCCCCCCACTCCCCCTATTCAGTCCTTCTTAAAACATGTAATCATTGGTTTAAGGATTTAAGGATAGGAATTTGTTTTGATACTATAATATACAAATGCTTAATGCCCTTGTATTGAACAACTCTTTAACAAAGACTCCGCCACTGAGGGTGAAGACAGGAATATGATACCGGCATTTCAGAACAGCGTTAGCAATAATAATTAAAGTTACAAGTTCACACCACAATAAAGTAACAGGAGTTCGATATGAGAGTATCAATGATTTCTAAGATAACTATACAGTAACAATTTCTACTCTTCAATCTTGAACTTCAACTATTGAGCAGAATGTTAGCAAACAATTAGTGTTTGTCACATCGGTAGTTCAGTAGAAGAGGGAAATAATTGATGTGACAGGGTGTATTTTCAGAAGGGTGTTGACTCAGTCTCAGGACCACAGTGAAGTAGCTCAAGCTGTATAACTCCTATTCGTGTTATTTTACCTTTTTACTTGTGAACAACTTATAATTTCAGGTCTTTCTTTAACAATTCTGACCCTGATCATCTTACCACATTCCATGTAGGCTCCGCATTATCTGCGCCCAGGTATTCTACATAAGAGGCAAATCCTTCATTCAGCCACAGGTCATTCCACCATCGTATAGTCACCAGGTTTCCAAACCACTGAAACACAGGAGCAGCATAACATTACAAACAATTCTCCTGTAATTGGCTGGAGGACTTCAGGAGCGTCTCAGTCTGTAACAGAGAATTATTTCAGGAATGTGTACATCAGTTTCATGTCACGTCTGTGAGCAAGCTTTTGGTCCAGCCTCCAAATATCTCCTTCATTGGCTCACCTTCATTAATATCTGGTTATGCCTCTGTAAAGCACCTTGCGAAGGTTTTACAGCTCGTCAGAGAATAAACTCCAACATGACGGCTCGAGCCGAGCAGCCTTGTTCAATGTCGTAAATCGTATGTAGTTCTAGCAGTAACTATGTCAACACTGGGGAATCAGGGGATTCTTTATATTCTGCTGACATTCCAAAATGATCAGATTTATTGTTCAATTTCACAACTTGCTAAAGTGGGGTTGGGATTCATTGGCTGTCCCCAATGGGTCAGCCGGCCGTTATATACCCGCCCAAGCTTCCCCTCATTGAAATCACTACTTTACCATGCCAGTTTCAATATCATCATCGATTGAAGACTCCCTCTCTACCTCATCAATATATCAATCTGATCAATAGCACCAGGGAGAACGCTCCTGCTCTTCTTCGAATACTGCTGTGGGATATTTTACATCCATCCAAGAGGGAAGACGGGGCCTCCAATAGTGCAGCGCTCCCTCAGTACTGCCCCTTCGACAGTGCGGCGCTCCCTCAGTACTGCCCCTCCGACAGTGCGGCGCCCCCTCAGTACTGCCCCTCCGACAGTGCAGCACTCCCTCAGTACAGCCCCTCCGACAGTGCGGCGCCCCCTCAGTACTGACCCTCTGACAGTGCGGCGCTCCCTCAGTACTGCCCCTCCGACAGTGCGGCGCCCCCTCAGTACTGCCCCTCCGACAGTGCAGCACTCCCTCAGTACAGCCCCTCCGACAGTGCGGCGTCCCCTCAGTACTGACCCTCTGACAGTGCGGCGCTCCCTCAGTACTGCCCCTCCGACAGTGCGGCGCCCCCTCAGTACTGCCCCTCCGACAGTGTGGTGCTCCCTCAGTACTGCCCCTCTGACAGTGCAGCTCCCCCTCAGTACTGCCCCTCCGACAGTGCGGCGCTCCCTCAGTACTGCCCCTCCGACAGTGCGGCGCTCCCTCAGTACTGACCCTCCGACAGTGCAGCACTCCCTCAGTACTGACCCTCCGACAGTGCGGCGCTCCCTCAGTACTGACCCTCCGACAGTGCGACGCTCCCTCAATACTGACCCTCCGACAGTGCTGCGCTCCCTCAGTACTGACCCTCCGACAGTGCGGCGCTCCCTCAGTACTGCCCCTCCGACAGTGCGGCGCCCCCTCAGTACTGCCCCTCCGACAGTGTGGTGCTCCCTCAGTACTGCCCCTCTGACAGTGCAGCTCCCCCTCAGTACTGCCCCTCTGACAGTGCGGAGCCCCCTCAGTACTGCCCCTCCAACAGTGCAGCGCTCCCTCAGTACTGCCCCTCCGACAGTGTGGCCCTCCCTCAGTACTGCCCCTCCGACAGTGCGGCACTCCCTCAGCACTGCAATGAATTGTGCTTAAGTGGGGCTTGAACCCAGAACCTTCTAAGTCAAGGTAAGAATTTAAAAAATGAGCCAAGCTAACACTTGATTAATGTACCTGATGGGCTAGTTCATGGGCTATGACCTTTACGACTCTCTCCTTGTTTCCATTAGATGACAGATCGGGATCATATAGAAGTGCCGTCTCACGGTAGGTGACGAGACCCCAGTTCTCCATCGCACCAGCGTTAAAGTCAGGAAGTGCAATCTGGTCTGTTGGGTATTTTGAGAAACATGAGACACTAATACCACTCACAGCCTCGGTTGTGTTCATTACTGAACCCTTATTGACACCACACACATCAATTATTGGACGCTCCTTAATAATTACTCTCCAGAAAGCAGATTGTGGATAATTATAATTTCACTACCATCCCTCAAGACAGGAAATTGTCATACGGCAGATGTGGCAAAATTGGAAAACAGCTGGAGACTTGTAATGCCACCTTGCCCCCCATCGCGATCGCCTGATGAGGTCCCCAATGGGCGGAATCCCCAATCGGTGGAGTGGGGTGTCTCCAATTGGCGGGGTAGTCTCAGGCCTGAGGGGGAGCTCCCAGCCTCTGCCCGCACAGGGGAGAGGCGTCTGCACAACCCGGCCCAATGTCCTGGCTAGAGGATCTGCAGGATCTGGGGAAAGTCTGGAGTATGATCAGAAACAAGGTCAACATAGGAATTCAGTGTTTTTATCCCAGCCCTGGCCCCCTCTACCCTCTGCCCTCCCCTCCCCGCTCTGCCCCCCTCTACCCTCCCAACGCCCCCGCTCTGCCCCCCTCTACCCCCCGCTCTGCTCCCTCTACCACCCCAATCTACCCCCCACTCTACCCCCCAACCCCCCAAATCTGCCCCCCCCTCTAACCCCCCGCTCTACCCGCCCAACCCCCCCCGCTCTGCCCCCCTCCCCTCACCACTCCGCCCCCTCTACCTCCCCCGCCCTGCCCTCCACTCCCCGCTCTGCCCCCCTCTTCCCAGCCACTCTGCCCCTTGCCCTGCCTCCTCCCCTCCCCACTCTGCCCCTTGCCCTGCCCCCTCCCCTCCCCGCTCTGCCCCCCTCTACACCCAGCCCCCTCCCCTCCCCACTCTGCCCCCCTCTACCCACTCCATGTAATCTATGCGTACATTGCTAGTACAGACATTTCATCAGTTACATTCACCTTTAATATTTATCTTATTCTCTTGAGAGCTGACATACAAATCTCATGGATCCAGGGCATTTTATAAACTGACACAGAGTTTATTCTGAGAATCCGGACACGCCCTCCACATTCTCAAAGCATTTAAAATGTATTTGTGGCAAGTGGCAATTACAGACACTCCCTGATGTTGGAGTGCATTCCAGCCAAGCAAAGTTTTAACTCTGCAGAGAGAAACAGAGTTAACGTTTCAGGTTGATGACCTTTTGGCAGACCGGGAAGAAGTTTGAGATGTAACCAGTTTTAAACAAGTACAGAGGCAGAGAATGGGGTAGGGGGGGGGGGGGGGGGGGGGGGTGCCGGAAGGTCTGAGATAGGGTGCAAGGCATGAGAGATTAAATGACAAAAGGGTTAACGGTGCAAGGCAAAAGGAGATGGTAATGGGACAAGTAAAGAAACAAAAAGATGGGTTTAAAAGAGGTATAAATGGGAATATCAGAATAGAAACATAGAAACATAGAAAGTAGGTGCAGGTGTAGGCCATTCGGCCCTTCGAGCCTGCACCACCATTCAATAAGATCATGGCTGATCATTCACCTCAGTACCCCTTTCCTGCTTTCTCTCCATACCCCTTGATCTCTTTAGCCATAAGGGCTACATCTAACTCCCTTTTGAATATATCCAATGAACTGAACTCAACAACTTTCTGTGGTAGAGAATGCCACAGGTCCACAATTCTCTGAGTGAAGAAGTTTCTCCTCATCTCGGTCCTAAATGGCTTACCCCTTATCCTTAGACTGTGAACCCTGGTTCTGGACTTCCCCAACATCAGGAACATTCTTTCTGCATCTAACCTGTCCAATCCCGTCAGAATTTTATATGTTTCTATGAGATCCCCTCTCATTCTTCTAAATTCCAGTGAATATAAGCCTAGTCGATCCAGTCTTTCTTCATATGTCAGTCCTGCCATCCCCGGAATCAGTCTGGTGAACCTTCGCTGCACTCCCTCAATAGCAAGAATGTCCTTCCTCAGATTAGGAGACCAAAACTACACACAATACTCAAGGTGAGGCCTCACCAAGGCCCTGTACAACTGCAGTAAGGCCTGCTCCTATACTCAAATCCTCTCGCTATGAAGGCCACATGCCATTTGCTTTCTTCACCACCTGCTGTACCTGCATGCCAACTTTCAATGACTGATGTACCATGACACCCAGGTCTCGTTGCACCTCCCCTTTTCCTAACCTGTCACCATTCAGGTAATATTCTGCCTTCGTGTTTTTGCCACCAAAGTGGATAACCTCACATTTATCCACATTATACTGCATCTGCCATGCATTTGCCCATTCACTTAACCTGTCCACGTCATCCTGCAGCCTCTTAGCATCCTCCTCACAGCTCACACCGCCACCCAGCTTAGAGATTTCTGCAAACTTGGAGATATTATGCTCAATTCCTTCATCTAAATCATTAATGTATATTGTAAAGAGCTGGGGTCCCAACAATGAGCCCTGCGGCACCCCACTAGTCACTACCTGCCATTCTGAAAAGGACCCGTTTATCCCGACTCTCTGTTTCCGAGGTTACGCTCTGAAATTGTTGAACTCGATGTTGAGTCCAGACGGCTGTAAAGTGACTAAATGAAAAATGAGGTGCTGTTCCTCGAGCTTGCGTTGAGCTTCATTGGAACATTGTAGGAGGCCGAGGACGGAGAGATCAGAGTGGGAGTGGAGCGGGGAATTAAAGTGACAGGCGACCGGAAGCTCGGGGTCACACTTACGGATTGAACGGAGGTGCTCCGCAAAGCAGTCACCCAATCTACGCTTGGTCTCCCCAATGTAGAGGTGACCGCATCGTGAGCAATGAATACAGGATACTAAATTGAAAGAAGTACAAGTAAATCGCTGTTTCACTTGGCAAGAGTGTTTGGGGCCCTGGACGGTGGGAAGGGAGGTAAAAGGACAGGTGTTGCATCTCATGCGCTTGCACGGGAAGGTCTGTGATAGGGGGCTGTGTTTATTTGCACCACAAGAGGGTTGGACCTCTTGGAGGACAAAATACACTCAACAGTTTATCTGCAATGTGTATTTTGATCCAGTCATTGTCACAGGCAGACTGCTCCAGTGCAGCCATGACAGTGGTATCTATGGTTAATGTGGATAGTCACCCAGTAAAGCCAGGTAACCAAGGTGGCTGCGTAAAGCTCTGCCAATCAGCAGTTGAGCGATATAACATTAAATGCTGGAAGTGTGGAGAGAGAAGCAGGTCCGGGGCGGGCAATGTCGGATCCTGACTCCGCAGCTGGTTCCAAGCCACTCGGTGAAATTACTTTACGTTGCTAGGGCTTGTTAAGCCCATCCAGCGAGTTCCCCGGTCCAATTAGAGGAAGCGGGTCTGGTGATGTCATTTGATGATGTGAGATCAGCCGGTTTCCTTAAAGGGATCATGGCCAACTTCATTTTGACATTTGTGTTGTCCGTGTTCTACAGCATTGAGGTGCTGCAAACACTGACCCTGCACAGAGGGGTAGGGCTGCACCCAGGCTCTCCCACATCTCCTTCCAGATGCTTATGGAGGGAGTCATAGCACGCAGGGAGGTCCTCTTCCCTTCCCTGGGCAAAAGAGACCTCCCCAGGACACCAACAGCCTGGTTGCACATTGTACAGGAGGGCACAAGCAGGGATGTGGTCAGGAGGATCAGGCTGCAGTGGCGCAAACCTTTCAATGATCTCAGTAGATCACAAAGCGTTACTGCAAAGCCACACTCAACCTCATCCTGCTGTGCTACTCATCACATCCCCATCACTCTGCCTTCCTTACCCTACCCCTGCACATCCTTACTCACACCAACTTAGAGAAGCAAATTACAATTTAAATGGAGAAAAATTGCAAAGTGCTGCAGTACAGAGGGACCTGGGGGTCCTTGTGCATGAAACACAAAAAGTTAGTATGTAGGTGCAGCAAGTAATCAGGAAGGCAAATGGAATGTTGCCCTTTATTGCAAGGGGGATAGAGTATAAAAGCAGAGAAGTCCTGCTACATCTGTACAGGGTATTGGTGAGGCCACACCTGGAGTACTGCGTACAGTTTTGGTCTCCGTATTTAAGGTAGGATATACTTGCATTGGAGGCTGTTCAGAGAAGGTTCACTAGGTTGATCCCGGAGAGGGGGTTGACCTATGAGGAAAGGTTGAGTAGGGTGGGCCTCTACACATTGGAGTTCAGAAGAATGAGAGGTGATCTTATCGAAACATATAAGATAATGAGGGGGCTCTTCAAGGTGGATGCAGAGAGAATATTTCCACTCAGGGGAAACTAAAACTAGGGGACATAGTCTCAGAATAAGGGGCCGCCCATTTAAAACTAAGGAGGAATTTCTTCCCTCAGAGGGTTGTAAATCTGTGGAATTCTCTGCCATAGCGAGCTGTGGAGGCTGGGTCATTGAATATATTTAAGGCGGAGATAGACAGATTTTTGAGCATTAAGGGAATAAAGGGTTATGGGGAGCGGGCAGGGAAGTGGAGCTGAGTCCAGGATCAGATCAGCCATGGTCTTATTAAATGGCGGAGCAGGCTCAAGGGGCCAAATGGCCGATTCCTGCTCCTATTTCTTATGTTCTTATGCATCTCCACCCATCCCTCTCTATCTACATTATCACTTCCCCATCTCACTAGCCACTCCTCACACTCACTCCCATCCTAGTCCAATCATACCAATTAACAACGCACAAGGGTAGGCACTTGGGTATTTTATGAAATGTTCATGTAAAGTTTCTGTTAATGTGTTGTCAAACACTGAAACCTTTATTTTCAACATTTTGCGTTGGTGGATAGATTAGTGAGCACCTTTGGAAGCGGCTTAGTGAGTTGCAGTGAATGTCACGACATAACGGTAACCACCCGCAATGATGGCGAGTGTGAAAGGAATGGCTTGAGCATTGTAAGGATGCTTTATGGTGTTTGTGTGCGGTGGTGCCAACCTGGCGCATCATGTGGCATCCAGGGTGTACAGCGTTAAGTGAAGAAAATCTGGCCATGGTGAGGCCATCCCTGGCCTCCCGGGCAGCAATGTATTCGGGTGCTGATGCCCTGTGTCCTGTGCAGCATCAGGGGATTGCGGACAAGGTCGGTGTTGTTGGTGCTGCTAGTGTTGGGGCTGATCGTGGTCCGATTCTGAGGACCAAGGTGAGAGAGTACAAAGAGCACCCATGTTGATGGAATAGATGGCAGGTGAAGTACAGATGACAGAAGCATGCGGTCAATGGTGAGAGAGTTGTTCCAGAGTGGATACTGGATGAAGAGTGGAAAGTGGAAGCCTGCAGAATCTGTGCTGGAAATGGACTGAGAAACAGCTTGTGGCTGAGGAAAGTGATGATCTGTCAGGTGGGAGCTTTTACTGTACATTTGAAGCTGTCAAGTAATCAGCTGGAGCAATGGCCACTGAACTCCCACCTCAGGTTGACAGCCGTGGTCCCCGAACAGCCTGGTTCCCGTGGCCATGAAGGAAGTGAAAAGTTTTAAAAGCCAGTTAATGATCTGTCAACAAGACAACGACGAGATTAACTGGGTCCCCTGTCAGGTCTGCTCAGCGCTGACAGACCCGACGTTGGGAAAGGCACGTGGTGGTGGGTTGACAGTGGGGTCCTGACCTGCCACCGATCATGTCTGCTGATACCCCGCAAATTCTGGCTTCGGTTTCTCATTCCGGAAATGCTGCCTGAGTGTTTCCAGCATTTTCTATCAGATTTCCAGCATCTGCAATATTTTGTTTTTGAATCAGCAGAGAGTCGGAATCAGCAACCTTGCAATCCAGCAACACCTGCACATCGCTCAGCTTTTCACCAACGCTAAGTTTGAGTTGATTAGTGGGCCCTTCAAACAGGTGACCCCATGAACGGGCGATGCGAGATCATGCCAGCGCTGGAGCTGGTTGTCTGAGGCTGAATTTGACAAATCCACAGCAGTGACTATTTTGCATCAGTTGAGCTGCAAAGTTGGTTTAGTGAGGCGCATTTCATTGAACGAAAACAGATGAGGGTGACGTCATTGCAGTGACATCACTAGCAGAGCTGTAGATTTTTAGCATGCGCTGAGAATGAGATGACAGGTCAGAAATGGATGCGTATCAGAATTTTAAAAAGACACTGTTCTCCTGCCGCAGATTAAAACAATTTTAAGGAAAATCTACCCTGTGGTAATCATGGAATGCAAAAACGTCAAGCATTTTATTTGAATGAAACACTGAATATTGAGAAAAATCATACCTGATTTTGGAAGTGGATAGGAAACATTGTAATAAGTTTCAAAAAAGTTTAGAATTTTCCCAGTAACATTTAGTGCGTATTGTCCCTGTCCTTCTTCAATTGCTTGCTTCCGTGCCCAAATTCGGATCTTAAAAAATATTAAATTGTTTAGAAATCTTTTGTCGATTCGAACATTTTTTTTATATACACGGTCTCCTGTATGGAAGGAATTGATGGTCCGAAGAACAATTCTAGTCTTTGCACCAAGCAAACTATAGCAGCTCCTGGCAGAGAGAACATTCTAACCCCGTTCAAACCAATATTGCAATCTGTGTGTGAAAATGTTATTGTTTTACCTCTTTCCAAGAAAGGAACGTGACTATCTGTGTTATGGCGTCACATTAGGAATGTCACTGACTCCAGAGAAGAATGATTGTTACTTATTGAGAGAAGGAGCATCATGGTGTATTAAAGGAGCTGTAGCCTACAACACTGTCAGTACTTCTTTAATGGATGAATAGAATATTCTCCAGTCTGCTATTCTAGCAGAAGCAGAGGCCCCAATATTGACTGGGATGGGTTATGTAGGCAGAGGTTCGGACATCTCCCCACATGCTCCACAGCGACAGGTTCCCTGCCCGCAGGTCAGGCTTGGCTTCCAGTCGCTTGGGAAGGATTCCGGAACAGGTCACAGGAGCAAGTAGGGAGCCTGTAGCTGCGGGGGGTGGGGGTGAGGGTCCGATCCTTAATTCCACAGGTCTTTGTAGGGGGTCTGATGGGGGGAGCTTGGGGGCTTGGAGGGAAGCATTGAACCTCCCTTCAGCGGACAGGTTTCCAGAGGCCTGGGATTCTGACGGGACTGGACAAGTTAGATGCGGGGAGAATATTCCCGATGTTGGGGAAGTCCAGAACCAGGGGACACAGTCTTAGGATAAGGGGTAGGCCATTTAGGACTGAGATGAGGAGAAACTTCTTCACTCAGAGAGTTGTTAACCTGTGGAATTCCCTGCCGCAGAGAGTTGTTGATCCAGTTCATTAGATATATTCAAGAGGGAGTTAGATATGGCCCTTACGGCTAAAGGGATCAAGGGGTATGGAGAGAAAGCAGGAAAGGGGTACTGAAGGAATGATCAGCCATGATCTTATTGAATGGTGGTGCAGGCTCGAAGGGCTGAATGGCCTACTCCTGCACCTATTTTCTATGTCTCTATGAAACCCGTCCAGCCAGGGTTCAGGGTACAGCCTGTAAAATAGATTAAAACTGAGGCTCTCAGCCTCGTTTTATTTAAATTGCCAACGTGTCTCCAGGGAGCGGGTTGGTTGCCCAGCCCTTGCCCCGCCTCCATTAAACACAGAAGTGGGCAGGTTAGGGTCGATTTGAGATTTTAAAAATTAACTGGTACTGGCCCCACTCCTGCAGTATTAACACTGAACCTTATCCTGCAGCATTGGGGAATCCCTCACTGTGTCAGTGTGGGTACTGGGCCCACTGCTGCAGGAGTCCGAGAGTTCAGGAGGTCAGAAGTCCGAGAGTTCAGGAGGTCAGGGGTGCGAGAGTTCGGGAAGTCACGAGTGCGAGAGTTCGGGAGGTCACGAGTGCGAGAGTTCGGGAGGTCAGGAGTCCGAGAGTTCAGGAGGTCAGGAGTGCGAGAGTTCACGAGGCCAGGAGTCCAAGAGTTCGGGAGGTCAGGATTCCGAGAGTTCGGGAGGTCAGGAGTCCAGGAGTTTGGGAGATCACGAGTGCGAGAGTTCGGGAGGTCTGGAGTCCGAGAGTTCGGGAGGTCTGGAGTCCGAGAGTTTGGGAGGTCAGGAGTCCGAGAGTTCAGGAGATCACGAGTGCGAGAGTTTGGGAGGTCTGGAGTCCGAGAGTTCGGGAGGTCTGGAGTCCGAGAGTTTGGGAGGTCAGGAGTCCGAGAGTTCAGGGGGTCAGGAGTCCGAGAGTTCGGGAGATCACGAGTGCGAGAGTTCGGGAGGTCTGGAGTCCGAGAGTTTGGGAGGTCAGGAGTCCGAGAGTTCGGGAGATCACGAGTGCGAGAGTTTGGGCGGTCTGGACTCCGCAAGTTCGGGAGGTCAGGAGTGCGAGAGTTCGGGAGGTCAGGAGTCCGAGAGTTCGGGAGGTCAGGAGTGCGAGAGTTCGGGAGGTTAGGAGTGCGAGAGTTCGGGAGGTCAGGAGTGCGAGAGTTCGGGAGGTCAGGAGTGCGAGAGTTCGGGAGGTCAGGAGTCCGAGAGTTCGGGAGGTCAGGAGTGCGAGAGTTCGGGAGGTCAGGAGTGCGAGAGTTCGGGAGGTCAGGAGTCCGAGAGTTCGGGAGGTCAGGAGTGCGAGAGTTCGGGAGGTCAGGAGTGCGAGAGTTCGGGAGGTCAGGAGTGCGAGAGTTTGGGAGGTCAGGAGTGCGAGAGTTCGGGAGGTCAGGAGTGTGAGAGTTCGGGAGGTCTGAGTGCGAGAGTTCGGGAGGCCCGGAGGTCGGCGAGGAGCTCACAGCCCTCCTCCGGGCAGGTAAGTGATTGGCTGGTTGATTGGTAAGTATCTCTCTTTCCCTTTTATAACAGATAAGTCTAATTAGAGAGATGGCAGGGCAGCTCAGTCCTGTGGAGTGCATGTCATGCGGCATGTGTGAAGTCCTGGATGCTTCACGCAGCCTAGACAACCATGTGTGCAGGAGGTGTCTCCAGCTTCAATTACTCGAGCTCTGCATTTCAGAGCTTGAGCGGCGACTGGAGTCACTACGGTGCATCCGCGAGGCTGAGAGCTACGTGGGGGGGGAGGGTGAACAGCTGGAGGTCATGGCCCATATCGGGACCAATGACATAGGTAAAAAGAGGGAGAGGTCCTGCAGGCAAAATTTAGAGAGTTAGGAGAAAAGTTAAAGGGTAGGACCTCAAAGGTAGTAATTTCCAGGTTACCACCGGTGCCACGTGCTAATGAGTACAAGAATAGACGGATAGAGAGTAAGAATGCGTGGCTGGAGAGTTGGTGTAGGAGGGAGGGCTTTGGGACCATTTTTGGGGGAGATGGGACCTGTACAAACCGGACGGCTTGCACTTCAACAGCACCAGGACCAATATCCTCACGGGGAGTTTTGCTCGTGCTGTTGGGGAGAGTTTAAACTAGCTTGGCAGGGGGATGGGAACCTGAGAACAAATTCAATAGGGAAGGAAGTAAAGCTGAAATTGGAAAGCAAGAATGTGAATCCGTAAGACAGAGGAAACAAGGGTTAGTAAGTAGTAATCAAGGAGGTCTTCCTGTGGTAAATGGGATATACTTCAATGCAAGGAGTAGAGCAAATAAGGCAGAAGAGCTGAGGGCACAGGTAGACACTTGGGAGTATGACATTATAGCCATTACAGAGACATGGCTGAAAGAGGGGCAGGTTTGGCAGCTCAATATTTCTGGTTACAGGATTTTCAGACAAGAAACATAGAAAATTGGTTCAGGAGCAGGCCATTCGGCCCTTCGAGCCGGCACCGCCATTCAATAAGATCATGGCTGATCATTCACCTCAGTACCCTTTTCCTGCTTTCTCTCCATACCCATTGATCCCTTTAGCCGTAAGAGCCATATCCAACTCCCTCTTGAATATTTCTAATGAACTGGCATCAACAACTCTCTGCGGTAGAGAAGTCCACAGGTTAACAACTCTCTGAGTGAAGAAGTTTCTCCTCATCTCGTCCTAAATGGCCTACCTCTTATCCTTAGACTGTGAACCCTGGTTCTTGACTCCCTCAATATCGGGAACATTCTTCCTGCATCTAACCTGTCCAGTCCTGTCAGAATTTTACATGTTTCTATGAGATCCCCTCTCATTCTTCTGAACTCCAGTGAATACAGGCCCAGTCGATCCAGTCTCTCCTCATATGTCAGTCCTGCCATCCCGGGCATCAGTCTGGTGAACCTTCGCTGCACTTCCTCAATAGCAAGAACATCCTTCCTCAGATTAGGAGACCAAACTAAACACAATATTCGAGGTGAGGCCTCACCAAGGCCCTGTACAGCTGCAGCAAGACCTCCCTGCTCCTGTACTCAAATCCCCTTGCTATGAAGGCCAACATGCCATTTGTCTTCTTCACCACCTGCTGCACCTGCATGCCAACTTTCAATGACGGATGTACCATGACACCCAATTCTTGTTGCACCTCCCCTTTTCTTAATCTGCTACCATTCAGATAATAATTCTGCCTTCATGTTTTTGCCACCAAAGTGGATAACCTCACATTTATCCACATTATACTGCATCTGCCATGCATTTGCCCACTCACCTAACCTGTCCAGGTCACCCTGCAACCTCTTAGCATCCTCCTCACAGCTCACACTGCCACCCAGCTTAGTGTCATCTGCAAATTTGGAGATATTACTCTCAATTCCTTCATCTAAATCATTAATGTATATTGTAAATAGCTGGGGTCCCAGCACTGAGCCCTGCGGCACTCCACTAGTCACTGCCTGCCATTCTGAAAAGGACCCGTTTATCCCGACTCTCTGTTTCCTGTCTGCCAGCCAGTTCTCTAGCCACTTCAATACATTACCCCCAACACCATGTGCTTTAATTTTGCACACCAATCTCTTGTGTGGGACCTTGTCAAAAGCCTTTTGAAAGTCCAAATACAACACATCCACTGGTTCTCCCTTGTCCACTCTACTAGTAACATCCTCAAAAAATTCTAGAAGATTTGTCAAGCATGATTTCCCCTTCATAAATCCATGCTGACTTGGACCGATCCCGTCACTGCTTTCCAAATGCGCTGCTATTTCATCTTTAATAATTGATTCCAACATTTTCCCCACTATTGATGTCAGGCTAACCGGTCTATATTTCCCCATTTTCTCTCTCTCACCTTTTTTAAAAAGTGGGGTTACATTAGCTACCCTCCAGTCCATAGGAACTGATCCAGAGTCGATAGACTGTTGGAAAATGACCACCAATGCATCCACTATTTCTAGCGCCACTTCCTTAAGTACTCTGGGATGCAGACTATCAGGCCCAGGGGATTTATCGGCCTTCAATCCCATCAATTTCCATAACATAATTTCCTGACTAATAAAGATTTCCTTCAGTTCCTCCTTCTCGCTAGACGCTCGGTCCCCTAGTATTTCCGGATAGAGAGGGGGATAAAAAGGAAGCGGGTGTGGCGTTATTGATTATTACAGCTAAAAAACTATTACAGCTGTGAAGAGGAATGATATGTTAGAGGGATCATCAAATGAGGCCATGTGGATCGAACTGAAAAATAAAAAAGGGGTGATCACACTGCTGGGCGTGTATTATAGACCTCCAAACAGAGGGAGGGAGATAGAAGAGCAAATATGTAGGCAAATTTCTTTAAAGTCCAAAAACCATAGGGCAGTAATAGTAGGAGATTTCAACTATCCTAATATTGATTGGGACAAATATAGTGTGACGGGTATAAAGGGTGCAGAATTCTTAAAATGCATTCAAGAGAACTTTTTTAGTCAGTATGTAACAAGCCCAACATGGGAGGGGGCGGTTCTGCATTTAGTTTGGGGAATGAAGCTGGGGCAGGTGGAAGGGGTATCAGTGGGAGAGCACTTGGGTGCCAGTGACCATAATTCAGTCAGATTCAAGTTAGTTATGGATAAGGACAAGGACAGACCAGGAATAAAAGTCCCAAATTGGGGAAAAGCTAACTTTGCTAAGTTGAGGAATGATTTGGCCACAATGGACTGGAAACAGCTACTTGTAGGTAAATCAGTGTCGGAACAGTGGGAGGCATTCAAGGAGGAGATCCGAAAGGCTCAGGCCAAACATGTGCCCTTAAAGAAAAAGGGTGGGAATAACAATTCTGGAGCCCCCTGGATGTCTAGAGACTTCCAGGGGAGGATAAAGAAAAAAAGGGAAGCGAATGACACATATCAACGGCTAAATACTGTAGAATCTCTGGAGGAATATAGAAAGGTAAGAGGTAAAATTAAAAAGGATATTAGAAATGCTAAGAGAGAGCATGAAAAATTCTTGGCAAATAAAATGAAGGAAAGCTCAAAGATGTTCTATAAATATATTACGAGCAAGAGAATAACTAAAGAAAGGGTAGGGCCTATTAGAGACCATGAGGGTAATCTGTTTGTGGGGTGGAAGATGTTGGTATGGTTCCAAATGAATACTTTGTGTCTGTTTTCACAAAGGAAAGGGACAATGCAAATACTGCTATCGAGGAGGAATGTGAAATTCTGGATTAAATAAACATAGTGAGAGAGGAGGTATTAGGGGTTTAGCAGCTTTGAAAGTGGATAAGTCCCCAGACCTGGATGAAATGCATCCCAGGCTTTTGAGCGAAGCAAAAGAGGAAATAGCAGAGGCCTTGACCATCATTTTCCAGTCCTCTTTGGATTTGGGCATGATGCCGTAGGATTGGAGGACTGCTAATGTGATACCCTTGTTTAAGAAGGGAGAACAGGATAGGCTGAATAACTACAGGCCTGTCAGCCTAATCTCAGTGGTGGGAAAATTATTGGAAAAATCCTGAAGGACAGAATAAATCTACATTTAGAAAGGCAAGGATTAATCAGGGACAGTCAGCACGGATTTATTAAGGGAAGATCATGTTTGAATAACCTGATTGAATTTTTCGAGGAGGTAACCAGGAGGGTCGATGAGGGTTGTGCATATGATGTAGTGGATGTGGACTTTAGCAAGGCTTTTGATAAAGTCCCACATGGAAGACTGGTCACGAAGGTAAAAGCCCATGGGATCCAGGGTAAAGTGGCAAGTTGGATCCAAAATTAGCTTCGAGGTAGGAAGCAAAGGGTAATGGTTGATGGATGTTTTTGTGACTGGAAGGATGTTTCCAGTAGGGTTCCACAGGACTCAGTACTGGGACCCTTGCTTTTTGTGATATACATCAATGATCTAGATTTGAATATAGGGAGTATGATTAAGAAGTATGGCTGTGTGGTTGATAATGAAGAGGAAAGTCATGGGCTGCAGGAGGATATCAATCTACTGGTCAGGTGGGCAGAGCAGTGGCAAATGGAATTTAATTCAGAGAAGTGTGAGGTTATGCACTTGGGGAGGGCTAATAAGGAAAGGGTATACACATTAAACGGTAGGCCACTTAATAGTGTAGATGAACAAAGGGACCTTGGAGTGTTTGTCCACAGATCCCTGAAAGTTGCAGGCCAGGTGGATAAAGTGGTTAAGAAGGCATATGGAATGCACGAACCCCGACTGGACCAGAGCAGAGGCACCATCAGGTTCTGTGGGGCCAGGAGGAGCAGGATTGGGGCTTGGCTCACTGGTGCCCTTCCGACCTGTAATATCCCCCCAGCTTTACCCCTGGAGTTTGACACGCCTCAGTGTCCAATGTATAAGTTTGAGTGTACAATATATGGGTTGATGTATCCCATCACAGGAATAACGCCTGGAGGGGTAATGTTCCAATATCGGAGATTCAGTATGAATTGTGAAGCATCCATTGAATTAATTGCCAATAGGGTGAGCGTTGCTGACCATCTCGTTGTAAGATGCCATCGTAGTGTAGCCATGATGCCCAGATAGTGATAATTGCCACGTAACACAGAGACATCTCACCGAGCAAGTTACCCAGAATTTCTCTCAACTATATCATAGCAGCTGGAGACTAAGAATCATCGGCTCCAACAGGTCAGTCCACCATTGCTGGAGGCCCCATAGGAAGGACGTGACCGGGGCCCAGGAGAGGCGCATGTTCGGGGCCCAGAAGAGCCGAGGGCCCAGGGGCAGCATGGGCCAGCCCACAGTGCGATATGTGTGCGCGCTCGGTCTGTGCTGCAGAGCAGGTCTCCAGTCGTCTTGGGTAATCCTTGCTACTGGACCAAGACCTAGCTCTGTCAAGCCCGTGTGGTGGTTGGTTTGCAACGGCCATCACACGTTAAAAAAATCCACGCACAGGCATCTTCCACCCCTCAGGATTTAGTTCGGACCTGGAATTTAGGTCCATCATTGAAACACCTGTGAACTTTTTGAGGTGGAAGCGAGTCATCCTCAGCTCGAGGGACTGCCTATGATGATGATAGGAAGGAAAGCAATTCAATTTAAAGATAACTAAGTTCTGATCTCTTACCAAAGTCTCATTTCTCACTTCCTTCAAATTGTCAAAGTCGGAAACAATGAAAGCGAGTAGGTAAGTGGACATCTTGGGTGTTTTGTCAAAGGCAGTAACAATCCAAGAGTTACCGGAGACATCTATGGTTTTATTATCTGCAATGAAGGGAAAAACTTGTATTTATCGCAACTCAAGAACACCTCAAAAGTGCCTGACATCTAATGAACTTCTTTGAATTAGCACCACTGTTAGCTGGGCAGCTGCAGCAGCCGTTTTACACACAACAAGATCCCACAGATAGCCCCAGGATAGATCAACAGTCATTCTCATTTTGGCGGAGTAGATTGAGAATGCTCGTCAACATTACAATCTGTTCGGCTTTTTTCAAACAAACAGCCATATGTAAATTCCTACAAATCATTTAATACAGTTTATTTTGTTTGATTTGATTTTATCTACCATTATTTGTATTTTTAATGAATTTTATGCTCAGAATCATAAAACAGTACAGCACAGAAGGAGGTCATTCGACCCATCTTTCGAAGAGCAATCCCATTAGTCCCCCTGCCCCCGCCCTTTCCCCATATCCCGGCAATGTTTCTCCTTCGCGTATTTATCCACTTCCATTTTGAAGACTGGTATTGAATCTGTCAGACAGTGCATTCCAGATCCTAACCACTCGCTGTGTAGAAAGCTTTTCCTCATTTCGCCTCTGGTTCTTTTGCCAATCATCTAAAATCTGTGCCCTCTGATTAGCAACCCTTCAGCCATTGGAAACAATTTCTATTTATTTACTCTACCAAAACCTTGAATGATTTTAAACACCTCAATCAATCCCCTCTTACCTTCTCTGCTCTAAGGAGAACAACCCCAGCTGCTCCAGTCTATCCACATAACTGAAGTCCCTCAGCCGGCAACCATTTTCATCAACCTTTTCTGCCCCCTCTCTAAGGCCTTGACATCGTTTCTAAAGTGTGGTGCCCAGAATTGGACACAATACTCCAGCTGGGGCCAAATCAATGTTGTATATCGGTTTAGCATAATTTCCTGTAGTTTATACTCTAAAGCCCCAATATTTACGGAGAAACAGGGAGGGAGTGGATGGGATGGGGGCTGTTTGCGGATCGGGAAGAACAGTTTCCCTCGGGCCCTGCTGAATTTAAAAGCAGGTACGTAGGAAGGAGCCTCGCAATCCTCGCATCCCTTTAGCTGCCAATTTCCCGAGTCCCGGAAAACCCGATCAGCCAGGGTGAACTTTAAAATGAAGATTAAGTCTGAGGCCGCCGCTTCATTACAATATTTAAATGACCAACTTGCCTCCTGAGAGTGGATTGGTCGCCCACCCCCTGCCCCGCCCCCATTAAAACTGGGAGTGGGTGGGTTGGGTGCGGGCTTCAGATTTTTACATTCCACCCGACGATTTTTGGTGGTAAAGATTCTCACCTCTGCCTCTGTTTATAAATCCCAGGATCCCGAATACTTTATTAACTGCTTTGTTAATCTGTCCTGCCATCTTCAAAGATTTGTGTACAGACACCCCCAGGTCCCTCTGTTCTTGCACCCCCTTTAAAATTGTACCATTTAGCTTCTCCTCGTTCTTCCTACCAAAATGTATCACTTTTCACACTTTTCATGAAAGAGAAATCACGTTTAACAAATTTATTAGAGTGCTTTGAGGATGTAACTAGCAGGATAGATAAAGGGGAACCAGTGGATGTAGTATATTTGGATTTACAAAAGGCATTCGATAATGTGAACGTAAAAGGTTACTACACAAGATAAGTGATCATGTGATTGGGGGTAATATTAGCATTGACAGAGGATTGGTTAACAGAGAGTCGGGATAAATGGATCATTTTCAGGTTGGCAGGCTGTAATTAGTGGGGTGCCGCAAGGATCAGTGCTGGGGCCCCAGCTATTTGCAATCTATATTAATGATTTAGATGAGGGAACTGAGTGCAATGTATCCAAGTTTGCTGATGATACAGTTAGGTGGGAAAGTAAGTGGTGAGGAGGACACAAAGAGCCTGCAAAAGGATATAGACAGGTTAAGAGAGTGGGGAAGAAGGTGGCAGATGTAGAATACTGTGGGGAAATGTGAGGCTATTCACTTTTGGGAGGAAGAATAGAAAAACAGAATATTTTTTAAATGATGAGAAACTATATTAAATGCTGGTGTTCAGAGAGATTTGGGTGTCCCCGTACAGGAAACACAGAGAGTTAGCATACAGGTACAGCAAGCAATTAGGAAGGCAAGAAAGAGATCAATAGATTTTTGAATATTAAAAAATCAAGCGATATGGGGACAGTGCAGAAAAGTGTTGAGGTCGAAGATCAGCCATGATCTCATTGAATGGCGGAGTAGGCTCGAGGGGCCGAATGGTCGACTCCTGCTCCCAGTTTTTATGTTCTTATGTTCTGCATTGAATTCCTTTTGCCATGTAACCGTCCGTTCCACCAGCCTGTCTATGTCCTCTTGAAATCTATCTCAATCCTCTTCATCGCTCATTATACTTCCAAGTTCCACATCACCTTCAAATTTCAAAATTGTGCCCTGTACACCCAAGTCCAAATCATTAATTTATATCAGAAACAGCTTGGGGTTCGCCACTATATACCTCCCTCCAGTCCGAAAAACAGGAATTCACCACAACTCTCCATTTTCTGTCTCTCAGCCAACTTTGTATCCATGCTGCTACTGCACCAATATGTGGTAGTTTAGCAAATGCCTTTTGAAAGTCCATATTCTCATCATCAACTGCACTGCCCTCATCCACCTCATCAAAAACTCAATCAAGTTAGTCAAATATAATTTGATCTTAACAAATGCGTGTTGACTCTCCTTTATTAGTCTGTGGTTCTCCAAGTGGCTGTTAATTTTTTACTGGATTATTGGCGGGAATAACATTTTGACGTGCTGGAAGTGGGGGAGGGGGTCCTGTAGCGCTGGGGAGATGTGACCCCGCTTAACACAGCATGGTCCCGCTTAAACCTGCACCGCATGACCCCGCTTAAACCTGCACCGCATGGCCCCACTTAAACCTGCACCGCATGGCCCCGCTTAAACCTGCACCGCATGACCCCGCTTAAACCTGCACCACATGAACCCACTTAAACCTGCACCGCATGGCCCCACTTAAACCTGCACCGCATGGCCCCGCTTAAACCTGCACCGCATGGCCCTGCTTAAACCTGCACCACATGACCCTGCTTAAACCTGCACCACATGACCCCGCTTAAACCTGCACCACATGACCCCGCTTAAACCTGCACCACATGACCCCGCTTAAACCTGCACCGCATGACCCCGCTTAAACCTGCACCGCATGACCCCGCTTAAACCTGCACCGCATGACCCCACTTAAACTTGCACCACATGACCCCACTTAAACCTGCACCGCATGGCCCCGCTTAAACCTGCACCACATGGCAAATCACAGGCTTCCAACCTCACTACAATATTTACAACCCGCCTCCTAGGAGGCAGTTGGCTGCCGCTCCCCCCCCCCTCCCCGCTGCACCCCCACGTCCCTGCTCCCCCCACCCCCCCACGCTCCACTCCCCCCCGGCCCCCCCACCCCCGCTCCCCCCCGCCCCCCAACTCCTCCCCCACCCCCCCTCACCCCAGCCCCCCCACCCCCACTCCTCCCGCTCCCCCATCCCCCCACTCCCACCACCTGCCCCCCCATCCTCCCACCACCTGCCCCCCCATCCTCCCACCACCTGCCCCCCGCCCGTCCCGCCTCAGTAAAAGCCGGAAGTCGGTGGGTTGGAGCTGGTTTGCTGACACCTTTCCATATTTTGCCCACTTAACCCCCAACCCTGCTCCCCCATGTTAAAATGACCCCACAAGCTTTCCTATCACTGACGTTAAACTGCAATTGTCAGCTTTAAGAATATAAGAATTATGAGCAGCAGTCGGCCATTCGGCCCCTCGAACCTGCTCCGCCATTTAATAAGATCACGGCTGATCTTCGACCTCAACTCCACTTTCCTGCACTATCCCCATAGCCTTTGATTCCCTTAATATCCAAAAATCTATCGATCTCTGTCTTGAATATACTCAACGACTGAGCCCCCACAGCCCTCTGGGGTAGAGAATTCCAAAGATTCACCACCCTCGAGTGAAGAAATTTCTCCTCATCTCAGTCCTAATTGGCCGACCCCTTATCCTGAGACTGTGACCCCTGGTTCTAGACTCCCCAGCCCGGAGGAAACATCCTCCCTGCATCTACCCTGTCCAGCCCTGTAACAATTTTATATGTTTCAATGTGATCACCTCGCATTCTTCTAAACTCCAGAGAATATCGGCCTAGTCTACTCAATCGCTCCTCATAGGACAATCCCCCATCCCAGGAATCAGTCTGGTGAACCTTCGTTGCACTCCTTCAATAGCAAGTATATCCTTCCTCAGGTAAGGAGACCAAAACTGTGCACAATACTCCCAGTGTGGTCTCACCAGGGCCCTGTGTAATTGCAGTAAGACATCTTTACTCTTATACTCAAATCCTCTTATAATAAAGGCCAACATACCATTTACTTTCTTAATTGCTTGATGTACCTGCATGTTAACTTTCAGTGCTTCGTGTATAAGGACACCCAGGTCCCTCTGAACACTGACATTTCTCAATCTCTCACCATTTAAAAAATACTCTGTATTTTGATTTTTCCTACCAAAGTGGATAACTTCACATTTTTCCACATTATATTCCATTTGCCATGTTCTTGCCCACTCACTTAGCCAATATCCCCTATATCCTATATCTCACTATATCCCCTTGAAGTCTCTCTGCATCCTCCTCACAACTTACATTCCCACCTAGCTTTGTATCATCAGCAAACTTGGATATATGATATTTGGTTCCCTCATCCAAATCATTGATACAGATTGTGAATAGCTGGGGCCCAAGCACCGATCCTTGCGGTACCCCACTCGTTACAGCCTGCCAACCCCAAAATGACTGTTTATTCCTACTCTCTGTTTTCTGTCCGTTAACCAATCCCCAATCCCATGAGCCCTGATTTTGTTTAAGAACCTCTTGTGTGGCACCTTATCGAATGCCTTCTGAAAATCCAAATACACACATCCACTGGGTCCCCCTTATCTATTCTGCTAGTTACAACCTCAAAAGAACTCCAACAGATTTGTCAAACGTGATTCCCATTTCATAAACCCATGTTGACTCTGCCCAATACTATTATTATTTTCTAAGTGCTGTTACCACATCCTTAATAATAGATTCTAGCACTTTCCCTACTACTGATGTCAGGCTCACTGGTCTGTAGTTCCACGTTTTCTCTCCCTCCTTTCTTGAATAGTGGGGTTACATTTTCTACCTTCCAATCCGCTGGAACCATTCCAGAATTTATGGAATTTTGGAAGATGACAATCGATGCATCCACGATCTCTATAACCACCTCTTTTAAAACCCTAGGATGTAAACCATCAGGTCCAGAGGATTTATCGGCTATCAGTCCCATTCTCCAGTATTATACTTTTACTAATACTAATTTCTTTCAGTTCCTTATTCTCGCTAGGTTCTCCACTATTTCCGGGAGGTTTTTTGCATCTTCTTCCGTGAAGACAGACACAATGTGTTTGTTTAATTTCTCTGCCATTTCCTTATTCCCCAGTATAAGTTCTCCTGTCTCAGCCTGTAGGGGACCCGCATTTACTTTTGCTAATCTTTTCCTTTTTGCATAACTACAGAAGCTTTTACAGTCTGTTTTTATGTCTCTCGCTAATATTCTCTCGTATTCTATTTTCCCTTTCTTTATCAATTTCTTGGTCCTCCTTTGCTGAATTCTAAAATCCTCCCAATCCTCAGGCTTACTGTTCTTTTTGGCAACTTATAAGCCTCTTCTTTTCATCTACTATCTTTAACTTCTCTTGTTAGCCACATTTGCACCACTTTTCCTGTAGGGTTTTTGTGCCTTAAAGGAATATATGTTTGTTGTGAATTATGTAACAATTATTTAAATGCTAGCTATTGCTTGTCTACCGTCATATCTTTTAATGTAGTTTCCCAATCTACCTTAGTTTATCCTTTCCCCTTTTTTTGATCATTGCAATGGAGGAAATCAGTTGGGAATTCAGACACGCAAGGCCCCTCCCAGGTCCCCATCCCTGCCCTAGTTTTACAAAGCGATTATCCGTACAAACATTGTTGTGTCCTTATGCGTATGCGCGGTACCCCACAGTTGCGGCTGCAGTATAGCCACGAGTCCCCTCACAAGGCTGGAGGAAGAAGAGACGATCAATCGGAGCGAGAAAGAGGATCGAAGAGAGAGAGAGGGGATCAGAGAGAGAGAGAGTGGGAGATCAGAGGGGGGAGAGGGAAAGAGGGAGGGTAGAGTGAGAGATCGGAGGGAGGGAGATGGGGGGTGGGGGGAGTGATCAGAGAGAGAGAGGGGGGAAAGGTCAGGAACTCAGTTGGGGATGGGGGGTAAATAGTACAGAAGGCATAGTGGGGATGGCAGAAGAACATGATCCAGGTCTAAAAGGGGGAATGTGAACGTAAAAGTGAAAGCGAGAGCATGATTCAATTGGTAAGACTGGACGAAATCCAGAAGTCACGACACTGTCACTATTCACTTCATACCCAATAAACCTATTAACAATCCGTGACCCACACACAATGCCCTTTCTATTGCTTGGGGTGGGAGGTCAGGAACTTGTTGGGGGTGGGTGGGGTAGGAATTTCTTTGAGGGTGGGAGAAGGTCTTAATTCGTGAGAGTGAGCACTGTCTGTTTCAAGTGAGCTTTGTTCTGTCTGGAGTCGGCAATCAGAATGGCTCGAATTACACTTTGCAAAGAGAAACTGTTGTGTGTGTCATATCCTCCAAGGGGACCAATCAGCGATCAGGACTTGTCATCAAGGGGGCCCAATCAGAACTTTAGGTGTTACAAATAAACACGCTTCTAGTTTTACCCGAGTTACTTTATTAAAACCACTAATACGCTAATGGAACTTGAGGCTTACCAATTTCTGGCATGTTGGAGATTGCGACGTGTGCTGCTTTGTGATAGAGAGTAATGTTAAATGTAGCTTTCATCGCCGGCTCATCAAAGCACGGGAAGGCTTTCCTGGCATCAGTGGGCTGCATCTGAGTTGTTGCGATAATTCTTTAATGACAGGGGAAGATCAGAGCTCGGTGATCACAGGAGAAGTCAAAATGGCCGGACTGCACTTTCACATTGATCTCCCATTTTGTATAATTACTTTCTCCCCCACTTTCCGTTATTTTGCTGGTGCCAGTCAGTCACTGGCTGGAGGAGCCTGTTGGAAGACCTGCTGTACAATTGGCCCCTTGGTGAAGTGCTAAATGACTCTCACTCGTCAGGGAAGCACTCAGTGACCTGAGCCAGCAGCAATTGACAGGAATGTAAATCTGGGATTGTCGAGGATGAAGTAGGATTTCCCGGGTTATTCCTGGGCAACCTGCAATAACCCGAGTCAATCTGTGCGAAGTGACCACTCCCCCTCCCACCTCCCCACCCTTCCGTCCTCCTCCCAACCCTCCACCTCGCTCCCCCCACCTACCTCTCCATCCTCCCCCCACCCACCTCCCCACCCTCATCCACCCTCCCCCCCCACCCTTCCCCCCTCCTCCCAACCCTCCACCTCGCTCCCCCCACCTACCTCTCCACCCTCCCCCCACCCACCTCCCCACCCTCATCCACCCTCCCCCCCACCCTTCCCCCCTCCTCCCAACCCTCCACCTCGCTCCCCCCTCCCACCTCCCCACCCTCATCCACCCTCCCCCCCACCCTTCCCTCCTCCTCCCAACCCTCCGCCTCGCTCCCCCCACCTACCTCTCCACCCTCATCCACCCACCCTTCCCCCCTCCTCCCAACCCTCCACCTCGCTCCCCCCACCTACCTCTCCACCCTCCCCCCACCCACCTCCCCACACTCATCCACTCTCCTCCCCACCCTTTCCCTCCCTCCTCCCAACCCTCCGCCTCTCTCCTCCCACCTCCCCAACCTTGCCCACCCTCCCCTCACCCACCTTTCCATCCTCCCCTCCCTCCGCCCACCTCCCAACCCCACCCTTGCTCACCATCCTCCACCCTCACCCCCTCCTTCACCCCCCCCACTCCTTCTCTCACCCCCCCCCCCCACTCCTTCCCTCACCCCCTCCCTTCCTCCACCCCACGCTCACCCTACCCACACCCTCCCCCACAGCAAACCTCAGTTCATCCACTGCTGAAATCCTCATCCATGCCTGTGTTATCTCTAGACTTGACTATTCCAACTGGCTGGTCTCCCACTTTCTACCTGACGTAAACTAGAGCTGATCCAAAACTCTGCTGCCCCCCCCGTTCTAACTCGCACCGAGTCCCAATCACCCATCACCCCCTGTGCCCACTGCTCTGTGTCCTAACTCGCACCAAGTCCCGCTCACCCATCAGCCCTGAGCTCACTGGCCTACATTGGTTTCTGGTTGTTTAAACATTTCCTGGAGAGCAGAGTTGCCATCTCTCGGGGCTGGGGCAGGACCCACCTGGCCTCTGCTGCTCGATGTCTACTGAGGCCGTGGGATGCTTCACTACAAGTGTCTATTGAGGCAGAGACTAGAGCATCATTTATGTGACTAGGATGAATATTTGGAAGGAAGGAATGTGAAAGGATCTGAGGGGAGTGGGTTACAGAAGAGAGCTCCAGCCCTGGGGGAGAATGGCCTCCTGTGCTGTCATTTTGATCATTCTGTGGAAACTCTCCGATCTCGAGTCCCAGCTCTGAATGGTTCAGGAATGCTGAGCCGAGTTTCAGACCATGTGCCCGGTGAGAAGTGCCCCAAACCCTGAGCCCTCGCTGCCTCTCTGGGTGGGTTCAGGGTCTATGCCGGGTGAAGTCCAGGTACGGAACAGCCCCGAGTCACACGGAACCGGAGCCAAACCGGAGCAGGGAGGTGGGAGAGGGGTCGGGCAGTGAACATTTACTGGGGGTCCCGGGGAGCTTATCTTCACCCAATCGCCCCTGTCGGGTCGCCTCTCTTCTCTCAACCATCCTCAACCCACATTCTTTGAACAATCTCGGATAGCTGGCTCAGTGCTGGCAAGTTCTTTTCTCACCTGTTCTTTCCATCTTCAGCCATGTACTGGCTCCTGTAAAATCCGGCCAGATCGTCCGCCAACTGGCCCTCAAATTGGGTGTAGAGCAAATATTGCTTGTCCACCGCCAGCTGGGAGGCCAGTTGGATCACCAGATACTGCGTGTGGTTCTGCAGCCAGCTCTGGGTTATTGCGGGGACAGGCGAGCCGTCCCAGGCCCTCAGTTGGGCGAAGTCTGGTCCGAACTTGCTGAACTTGAGCTTGTTGCTGTGGATGAGGATCAGGTCGGTGGCCCGGGTACAGCGGAAGAAGACGGTGGAGTTCCCGGTGAAGTAGTAGCCCTTGACCGGGTCCTGGTCCAGGCGCGGCCACAGACTCAGGTCATAGTGTTGGGGCAGCAGGGTGTCAGGCAGCCGGAACTCGTCCCAGGGATTGCGTGGAGACGGCGGGCTGGACGGCTGTTCTGTCCCGTCCGGCGATTCTGTCCCGTCCGGCGACTCTGTCCCGTCCGGCCTGCCCGTGTCTCGGTTCTTCTCCTGGGCGAACACCACTGCCAGGGCGATGATGGTGGCCACAGCGGCGGCGGCCAACATGATTCCCACTACCGCCAGAGTTTTGCTGATGAAGAAACCTTTGCCCATGGTGGCCAGCCAGGTGAGGGAGATCCGGGTGAGGGAGATGCAGGTGAGGGTGAGGGAGATCAAGGTGAGGGAGATCCGGGTGAGTGAGATTCAGGTGAGGGTGAGGGCGAGTAAGGTGAGGGAGATCCGGGTGAGGGAGATCCAGGTGAGGTTGAGGGTGAGCAAGGTGAGGGAGGTCCGGGTGAAGAAGAAGAACGGACCCAGCTGCGGTGATGTTTTATAGCTGAAACGTTCCTTTTATTGCAGTCGGGTTAATGACTGAAATATTAACCGAGCGCTGGTTCCTGCTCTCTGGTTAACTCGGGCTGTGGCTTCCAAACATCTGGAACCAGTTTGAGTTGAACGAAAAATGATTTGCTCCCGTGTGGAGTGAATTGGTTGAACTCGGAGCCCCGTCGGTGAATTAAATACTTTCAGAACCCGGAATTAAAACAATTAAAGAGCAGTTTGTCCTTAAAACCAGAGTTTAGAAATCCGGGAGCTCCTGGGGTTGCTGAGGGTGACACAATGCAGATGTTTGTAGCTCTGGACCGGCTCCAGGTCCAGCTCTGGCCCGGGGAGGGAGGGAATGAGGGAGTTCTCTGGCCCGGGGAGGGAGGAGTTCTGTGGTCCGGGGAGGAAGGGAGGGAGGAGTTCTGTGGTCCGAGGAAGGAGGGAGGGAATGAGGGAGATCTCTGGCCCGGGAGGGAGGGAGTTCTGTGACCCGGGGAGGGAGGGAGGGAGTTCTCTGGCCCGGGGAGGGAGGAAGTTCTCTGGCCCGGGGAGGGAGGGAGTTCTGTGACCCGGGGAGGGAGGGACATTCTGTGCGCTTATCGCGGCCGTTTCAAACCTGGAAGTTCGGTAATGCATGATGAATATTTGGAGAGTTGAGTGGGGCAGGAAGATTGTGGGGCGAGGTTGGGAAAGGTCGCTGGTATTTTCCCGGGTTACACATTATTGTGGGATTCTCGAGGCTTCGAATTACTCAAACTATCGGAGAGCAGCTCCCGGAGCCCGAGCTCCTGCGGCTCAAACAGCAACTTTCACACCAACCGGAGCCTGCTCTTCATCCGCGTTCCCCCGGATCCAGGGTGACCCGCTTCCACACCACATCAGGAGTTTCACTGAGGGTCCCGACATCCCGGACCCGAGCTACATCCTGAAGGGTGGAAGATGCCTGTGCGTGCATTTTTTTAACGTGGGGTGGCCGTTGCACACCAGCCACCACACGGGCTTGACAGAGCTAGGTCTTGGTCCAGTGGCAAGGATTACCCAGGACGGCTGGAGACCAGCTCTGCTGCATGGACCTAGTGTGCCCACATATCGCAGTGTGGGCCGCCCGTGCTACCCCCTGACCCCCACCCCCCGTGTTGCCCCCCCCCCGTGTTGCCCCCTGGGCCCCCTCACCCCCATGCTGCCCCCTGGGCCCCCTGTGTTGCCCCCTGCCCCCCCGTGTTGCCCCCTGGCCCCCCCCTCGTGTTGCCCCCTGCCCCCCCGTTGCCCCCTGCCCCCCCCCCCATGTTGCCCCCTGGCTACCCCCCTGTGTTGCCCCCGGAACCCCTCCCCCCCCCGTGTTGCCCCCTGGGCCCCCCATGCTGACCCTGCGCCCTCAGCTTCAGTCTGTGTTGGGCTGTAGTTTTGAACAGTTTTGGGTGAAACTGGGTGTCTCACGCCTACCGTTAGTCCCGCCCCCTTCCCCCTCCCACCGTCGGGCCGGGGAGCACTGACACCGCAAACCAATTACCGACCAGGCGGAAGTTTGGCGGCACCCGGAGATCATGACATCATCGCCGCGCACATCGCCCCGTTAGTGTCCCGGCCCCGAAATTCACTCCCTACCCCTGCTGCAGCTCCGCGCAAACACCGAGAGCTACAGGATGCACGGATCGGGCGATGATTAAAGGCCAGGTGGCTGAGGGAAAATACAAAGAAAACGTACCTTGGGTTTCCCGATGCTGCTCCCTTCCCTTCGCGGGATCTTGGCCGCGATCGCTCAGTCCGGCATCGTGCTCGAGAGCTATGTTAATGGTGCAGTCCCCCCCTGCTCCCCAGTAGTCCAGCATGGGAGAAGGGCCCCTCAGACACCACTGCGCTGCATGGCGCTTCAGGAAGGAAGTGCAGAACTAAATCAAGCACGGGAAGTAACCCGAATTTTTGGAGAGGAGCGAAACTTCAGCACCTGGTACTAAAGCTCACACCTCCCAACTGTTACCGGCCCCAAACAGAGCAATACTCAATTTCTCACCCTTTAAGTCCATTTCTTGGATAACGATTGATCTCAATTAGTTTTAGGAGTTTGTGCAAATCAATTTGAAGATCCAATCACCCCCATGCTCTTATATTTCCCCGGCTTTTCCATCACCCCTCATTGCCTCAGTGGAACGTGACTTTGCAGCACTTTCTTTTCTAATTCCCTAATTCACAAATCCTTACAATATAAATACCCTTTGACCTTTTGCTCCCACATTGGTTCTTCTGCCAGCTTTCTGAATTGTGAATATTTTGTGTTCAGTGAGATGGGCTGATCTCTAACCAGAGATCGATGCAACAAGAAGTTTCAGATTGCTCAATCACAATCAGGTTATTCTGGCCCTTCCCTGAAACATGCCATAGGATTAGAATGGTGTGGTTATCCATCCTGCAAGGAGAGGAAGAGATTAACAAATATAACTAACAATATTTTGTAATTGTGACAGGAGAAGTACTGTTCGATGTCTGGAGGATCTCCTGTGTATTATGGACTATGGATCCAAGTGGATAGATGGAGTTAAGATACAGATCACCCATGGTCTAATTGAATGGTGGAAGAGGCTTGAGAGGCTGAACAGCCTCCCTGTGCTCCTTGTTCCCATGTGACTGTCCCAGATGCAACAACTTATATTTATATTCCGCCTTTAACTAGTAAAATGTTCCAAGGCACTTCACAGGGGCAATTATCAGACAAAATTTAACACCAAGCTACAAAAGGAGAAATTAGGACAGTGACCAAAAGTTTGGTCAAAGAGGATTCCTCACCCAGCTCATAATCAGTTAGATGTAAACCTGAATTTCTCATGTAGCTGCCATCAGGCTAATGCTGGGAGAACGTGCAGATTCATTGCAATTACATGCAAGCTGAGACAACTCATGTGGATGTAATGCAAATTGGGCTGATTGACAAATCTCCTGTCTGATTTTACCAAAACATGCCTCTTAAAATTCTATCAGTCATCAAGCAAAATAAAATTGATAATTCTACCTTTGTAATTAAAGAGAAGCTATCCATGTGTTTGAATCATCTCTTTTGTTACTTTCCTTTTTTTTCTCTTCAATAAACTCTTGGCTCTGGTGTTCCCTCCCCATTCTTGCCCAGAGGGCTTGTAATCGGAGCACAAACCAATTACTGAACAGATTGCGGAATTCTGGGTGTGAGTTATGTGCAAAAACCCAATAGACCAGAATTTCCATCAAACCCACAAAACTGGCCCTGTCCACAGTTCTCAACCGAGTAACCTCCAAATAAAGAGAAACTCTTTCCAGTGGCTGAAGGGTCGATAACGAGAGGGCACAGATTTAAGATGATTGGCAAAAGAACCAGAGGTGACATGCAGAGAATGTTTTTACAGTACGAGTGGTTGGGATTTGCAATGCACTGTCTGATAGGGTGGCAGATATAGATTCAATATTGCCTTGTTTGGGGAGGGGCCACTTAACATTGCGGCCAGAATTTTAGCCGCACAGTCACCAGATCACCTGAGGCAAGCATAGAAAGCATTTGTTTTCGAAAGTTGCAATCGAGATTCTTGAAATATTAGAATTATTAAAGGTATGACCTGTGTTGAAAATTCCTGTACTGCTGGTGATCAGAGTTTAAGATTACCAAGTCATACCAGGCCCCCACCTCACTATCCCATTGGCTTTGTGCTACTTTGAAGAAAGCTGGTACTGTGAAACGAAACCTGCTCTTGTATCCTGTAGCATTGTAGGAAACATCTGCTTCAAATAAAAATGACTGATTCTTGGGCCAGTAAGTGAGTGAACTGGAAATATTTAAAATTTCAATTGAGAAGCTAATAATTTGAACTTTAGGTTTATTAGCTTCTTAGGTGAAGCTTAAATAAATAATTTTGACTAGTGTTATGTGACATGGGGCTCTGAAATTATGCATTGGGCTATTATTAACATGCTTAATCCATTCATCGAACGTTTGTCTCCCTGATATTTACTGAGGCACTCACTCATTTTCAATGTGTTGATACCTCTGATAAAATAGTGGACCAAGAAATTTCAAACACACATTAATTGTTCAATAGTTTTCTACGTAGTAACTTCTAGTCCCGGGTGGAGGTAGCTGGTTGTGTGAAGCTATTAATGCAACATTTTAAAAGTGTTTTCTTTTTAATAGGGGATAACGTGATACCTCAAATCAGCTTCAGAATTTACTGATGATTAGGTTGATCCAAAGAAAGCGTATAGTGGAAATAATAACAAATCTAACATCTGGGTATCATCACATCTTGTGTATATTTGTGGAAGAAAGTGAGCTGCAATGTATGACATTTATGAAATTGGATTGGACAATTAACTTTTTATATTGTGACTACATTGGTGTCCTGATTGTAGGGGAGGACGAAAACTCCCTCATTTTACCCAGAAGGAAAAGGGCTGTGGGATCGGTCTGTGCTGTGAATTGAAACAGAGACAGTTTGACCTTGGCAGAGCAGTGATTGGACAGGGGAGGACACTGGAGGGCCAATGGTGGGACAGAGTCAGCCTGAAGCATGGGGCTTTCAAGCCAATGGGAGAGCACTTGCTCGAAAACTGTGATACTGACTCATAGCCATTATTGGGCTATTGTCTTCCCCATGTTTACACTATGGAGGGAAATTATGCAAACTTTCAGAAAACTAGAGAACCCAAAACAAACCAAGGGCCTACACAATGGCTACAGGAGACCAACACAATCAACACCCACTCAAACCTGGAGTAGGTTATCAGTGGAAAAAACCCGCAATAATCTAAAACTGCTGCATTTTTCAAAATCACAAAGCCCACCTGGGAAGGATCGATTTTAGCAGGAGAGGCGGACTGGGTAATCTGGCTATAAAAAGGGGTTTCTGACGTAGTGTGTATGGTTCCCTACTCTCGTGATCCAACAACCAGCAAGCCTCTCAACACTGCGTCGGCGGCAGTCGGGAGCAGCGTCGAGGAGGTGCGTGGAGAGGCCTATAAAAGGCACAGCAGGGAGTCAGGGGCCCAGCGTCGGCGGCAGTCGGGAGCAGCGTCGAGGAGGTGCGTGGAGAGGCCTATAAAAGGCGTGACTTGTGCAGCTACAGGGAGAAGGCAAAAAAGAAGTAGAAAGAAATCAAAAGGTGACGTCACAGCCAAGAGGGTAAGTGATTGGCTGGTGATTGGTGAGTAGTTTTTCTTTTTTCTCTTCTATATCAGTGAGTAACTTTTAACATTGTTGTTGCCAATTTAAGTGTATCTAAGGGTTAAGTCATGGCAGGAGAGCTCGGTCGGGTGTTATGCTCCTCCTGTACCATGTGGGAACTCAGGGACGACACCAGTGTCCCTGACGACTATATCTACAGGAAGTGTATCCACCTCAAGCTCCTGACGGACCGCGTTGCAGAGTTGGAGCTGAGGGTGGATTCACTCTGGAGCATCCACGATGCTGAGAATGACGTGAGTATCATGTGTAGCGAGTTGGTCTTACCACAGGGAAAGGGTCCACAGCCAGATAGGGAATGGAAGACAAACAGGAAGAGCAGTGCAAGGAAGGTAGTGCAGGAGTCCCATGTGGTCATCCCCCTGCAAAACAGATACACTGCTTTGGGCACTGTTGAGGGGGATGACTCATCAGGGGAGGGCAGCAGCAGCCAAGTTCATGGCACCATGGCTGGCTCTGCTGCACAGGAGGGCAGGAAAAAGAGTGGGAGAGCAATAGTGATTGGGGATTCAATGGTGAGGGGAAAAGATAGGCGTTTCTGCGGCCGCAACCGAGACTCCAGGATGGTATGTTGCCTCCCTGGTGCAAGGGTCAAGGATGTCTCGGAGCGGGTGCAGGACATTCTAAAAAGGGAGGGAGAACAGCCAGTTGTCGTGGTGCACATTGGTACCAACGACATAGGTAAAAAAAGGGATGAGGTCCTACGAAACGAATTTAAGGAGTTAGGAGCTAAATTAAAAAGTAGGACCTCAAAAGTAGTAATCTCGGGATTGCTACCAGTGCCACGTGATAGTCAGAGTAGGAATCGCAGGATAGCGCAGATGAATACGTGGCTTGAGCAGTGGTGCAGCAGGGAGGGATTCAAATTCCTGGGGCATTGGAACCGGTTCTGGGGGAGGTGGGACCAGTACAAACCGGACGGTCTGCACCTGGGCAGGACCGGAACCAATGTCCTAGGGGGAGTGTTTGCTAGTGCTGTTGGGGAGGATTTAAACTAATATGGCAGGGGGATGGGAACCAATGTAGGGAGACAGAGGGAAACAAAAAGGAGGCAAAAGCAAAAGACAGAAAGGAGATGAGGAAAAATGGAGGGCAGAGAAACCCAAGGCAAAGAACAAAAAGGGCCACTGTACAGCAAAATTCTAAAAGGACAAAGGGTGTTAAAAAAACAAGCCTGAAGGCTTTGTGTCTTAATGCAAGGAGTATCCGCAATAAGGTGGATGAATTAACTGTGCAAATAGATGTTAACAAATATGATGTGATTGGGATTACGGAGACGTGGCTCCAGGATGATCAGGGCTGGGAACTCAGCATCCAGGGGTATTCAACATTCAGGAAAGATAGAATAAAAGGAAAAGGAGGTGGGGTAGCATTGCTGGTTAAGGAGCAAATTAAGGCAATAGTTCGGAAGGACATTAGCTTGGATGATGTGGAATCTATATGGGTAGAGCTGCAGAATACCAAAGGGCAAAAAACATTAGTGGGAGTTGTGTACAGACCTCCAAACAGTAGTAGTGATGTTGGGGAGGGCATCAAACATGAAATTAGGGATGCGTGCAATAAAGGTGCAGCAGTTATAATGGGTGACTTTAATATACACATAGATTGGGTTAACCAAACTGGAAGCAATACGTTGGAGGAGGATTTCCTGGAGTGCATAAGGGATGGTTTTTTAGACCAATATGTCGAGAAACCAACTAGGGGGGAGGCCATCTTAGACTGGGTGTTGTGTAATGAGAGAGGATTAATTAGCAATCTCATTGTGCGAGGCCCCTTGGGGAAGAGTGACCATAATATGGTGGAATTCTGCATTAGGATGGAGAATGAAACAGTTAATTCAGAGACCATGGTCCAGAACGTAAAGAAGGCTAACTTTGAAAGTATGAGGCGTGAATTGGCTAGGATAGATTGGCGAATGATACTGAAGGGGTTGACTGTGGATGGGCAATGGCAGAAATTTAGAGACCGCATGGATGAACTACAACAATTGTACATTCCTGTCTGGCGTAAAAATAAAAAAGGGAAGGTGGCTCAACCGTGGCTATCAAGGGAAATCAGGGATAGCATTAAAGCCAAGGAAGTGGCATACAAATTGGCCAGAAATAGCAGCGAACCTGGGGACTGGGAGAAATTTAGAACTCAGCAGAGGAGAACAAAGGGTTTGATTACGGCAGGGAAAATGGAGTACGAGAAGAAGCTTGCAGGGAACATTAAGACGGATTGCAAAAGTTTCTATAGATATGTAAAGAGAAAAAGGTTAGTAAAGACAAACATAGGTCCCCTGCAGTCAGAATCAGGGGAAGTCATAACGGGGAACAAAGAAATGGCGGACCAATTGAACAAGTACTTTGGTTCGGTATTCACTGAGGAGGACACAAACAACCTTCCGGATATAAAAGGGGTCGGAGGGTCTAGTAAGGAGGAGGAACTGAGGGAAATCCTTATTAGTCAGGAAATTGTGTTGGGGAAATTGATGGGATTGAAGGCCGATAAATCCCCAGGGCCTGATGGACTGCATCCCAGAGTACTTAAGGAGGTGGCCTTGGAAATAGTGGATGCATTGACAGTCATTTTCCAACATTCCATTGACTCTGGATCAGTTCCTATGGAGTGGAGGGTAGCCAATGTAACCCCACTTTTTAAAACAGGAGGGAGAGAGAAAACAGGGAATAATAGACCGGTCAGCCTGACATCGGTAGTGGGTAAAATGATGGAATCAATTATTAAGGATGTCATAGCAGTGCATTTGGAAAGAGGTGATATGATAGGTCCAAGTCAGCATGGATTTGTGAAAGGGAAATCATGCTTGACAAATCTTCTGGAATTTTTTGAGGATGTTTCCAATAGAGTGGACAAGGGAGAACCAGTTGATGTGGTATATTTGGACTTTCAGAAGGCTTTCGACAAGGTCCCACACAAGAGATTAATGTGCAAAGTTAAAGCACATGGGATTGGGGGTAGTGTGCTGACATGGATTGAGAACTGGTTGTCAGACAGGAAGCAAAGAGTAGGAATAAATGGGGACTTTTCAGAATGGCAGGCAGTGACTAGTGGAGTACCGCAAGGTTCTGTGCTGGGGCCCCAGCTGTTTACACTGTACATTAATGATTTAGACAAGGGGATTAAATGTAGTATCTCCAAATTTGCGGATGACACTAAGTTGGGTGGCAGTGTGAGCTGCGAGGAGGATGCTATGAGGCTACAGAGCGACTTGGATAGGTTAGGTGAGTGGGCAAATGCATGGCAGATGAAGTATAATGTGGATAAATGTGAGGTTATCCACTTTGGTGGTAAAAACAGAGAGACAGACTATTATCTGAATGGTGACAGATTAGGAAAAGGGGAGGTGCAACGAGACCTGGGTGTCATGGCACATCAGTCATTGAAGGTTGGCATGCAGGTACAGCAGGTGGTTAAGAAAGCAAATGGCATGTTGGCCTTCATAGCGAGGGGATTTGAGTACAGGGGCAGGGAGGTGTTGCTACAGTTGTACAGGGCCTTGGTGAGGCCACACCTGGAGTACTGTGTACAGTTTTGGTCTCCTAACCTGAGGAAGGACATTCTTGCTATTGAGGGTGTGCAGCGAAGGTTCACCAGACTGATTCCCGGGATGGCGGGACTGACCTATCAAGAAAGACTGGATCAACTGGACTTGTATTCACTGGAGTTCAGAAGAATGAGAGGGGACCTCACAGAAACGTTTAAAATTCTGACGGGGTTAGACAGGTTAGATGCAGGAAGAATGTTCCCAATGTTGGGGAAGTCCAGAACCAGGGGACACAGTCTAAGGATAAGGGGGAAGCCATTTAGGACCGAGATGAGGAGGAATTTCTTCACCCAGAGAATCGTGAACCTGTGGAATTCTCTACCACAGAAAGTTGTTGAGGCCAATTCACTAAATATATTCAAAAAGGAGTTAGATGAAGTCCTTACTACTAGGGGAATCAAGGGGTATGGTGAGAAAGCAGGAATGGGGTACTGAAGTTGCATGTTCAGCCATGAACTCATTGAATGGCGGTGCAGGCTAGAATGGCCTACTCCTGCACCTATTTTCTATGTCTATGTTTCTAAGGGAAACCAGTGTCCGAAAACACCGAAGATAAAAGAAACAAACCACCAGACTGCAGAAGGCACAGTAGTGAGTATAACCTCTGGTCCCCGGAACTCCCAACTCAGTTAGGCCAGGAAAGGTGGGAGGTTGGGCATTGTACTGCTAAACTTGTGTAAAGATTTTCGTTGTGTCCGTTTAGTGGGATTTCGGGGGATTGTTTTGTTGGTGTATAGCTGTTTGTTGAGATACACCTTGTCAAATAAATTGGAAGCCTAAGTTCCTCTTGGAATCACCTTGTCTCAGTTCTATTGTATTACATCTCCTGATCGTGAGTCTTATGTCAGAACAGTGTAAGGGAAGCTAGGAGCGCTCGAAAACGCTCAACTGTGTGTCACAGGCTAGGGGAGAAGGGGTTAGGAGTGTTTGACACTCACAGGTGCCTCACAGGCTAGGCATAAGCTGTGGGGATGCACAAGTCTCAAAACCCCCTTCATAAGCTGTGGACACAGTCTCTCCAGGGGTGCTCTTGCAGCACTCAGGGTACCTCACAGGCCAGGCATAAGCTGTGAGGGCAGAAGCCCAGAGAGAGACACCCAAGGCACAACAACACTCTCTGAGAACCCCTTACATGATGCAAATTCCGAACTTCCCAAGGATGAAAAAGCTCACAGTTTTCAATCAGGAAAGGTAGAGATTGGATTGGCTGCCAGCATTACTTTATAAATGATTTTCAGCACAGGCAGGGAAACATAAGCAGTGAGAGAAATGGCAGAAAGGTGGCAAAACTGCATTTTAAGACACTCAAATTTTGGAAGTCTAATATTTTGCTGCAGTAATTCAGAAACATTTTAAGTTCCTTGTAAATTTATTGCTGCCATCGGTTTTTAATTAGGAAAAGCCACACATGGCACAATCCCTCAAAGCAGCTGTGGAACAACATCTGGAGTCAGAAAATCTGTAGGATTATAGTTTATGAATACTCCGAACTTAATACTAAAAGCATATTTCAACATTTTAAGGTATAGCAAAAATATAGAAACCAATCTTTTCTCAGTTGGTAATGTACTTATTTCTGTGGCTGCAGAACATCTTTGTTTTTAAAATGGCTCGTATATGTTTTAAAAACACAGCAAGCAGCCTTATAATTTCATGAACTCTGCAATGGCGGTGCTGAAAGACTGGTCTACACCCAGAAATGACAAGAAGACCTTTAGACTTTGTTAAATATTATTTTTGGAAGGTGTGCATTTTGGGGATTTCGTTCTTGGGGATTGTTTTGGTTTCCATGTTTCAGACGAATAGATGAGCCTGTGGTCCAGGGTGAATGTCTAAACACGTCTATGTAAATTCGTAGTGTGAATGAACAGAGAACCTGCTTCAATATATTTCAGCGATTGCTTTTATCCCGTGCCTTTGTGTGATCCTCCTTGTCTTTACCACATCAGACTTCAACTGTACAAGAACAAGGAAATATTAGTAACAACGCATTAGAGGCGAGGTGTGACTGTTGGTTCATGGGCAGTCAGATGTTCCCATTATTCCACAAAGATGGTCATCATCATCATCATCATAGGCAGTCCCTCGTATCGAGGATGACTTGCTTCCACGCCAAAAAGGGTTGAATTCACAGGTGTTTCACTGATATTCCGGGTCCCGAACTACATGTTGAAGGGTGGAAGATGCCTGTGCGTGGAATTTTTGACCGTTGCACACCAGCCACCACACGGGCTTGTCAGAGCAAGGTCTTGGTCCAGTGTCAAGGATTAACCAGGACGACTGCACATATTGCAATGTGACCTGGCCCGTGCTGCCCCTGGGCCAATGCCTCGCCTAGGCCCTGATCATGTTGCTCCACGATCACTCGCCGTTCCTGCTGTACCTGCCCACGCTCCAATCACCAACCTGGGTTATGGTGACGTCCAAACCAGTCGCCGTCGTCACAGCCATCGCCCTCTTGCACCAGCTCGCGCTGCTCCCAGAAGTGGTATGCTCCACACTGCTCATCTTTTAAGGCCCTGACTTGCCGCTGATGGTCCTCGCAGATCAGGTCCTGTTATTCCCAGACAATGAGCTCAATTTTCCCCCAGTGATTTGCGCCGTTCTTTTGGAGCAGGCTGCTTTTTTTGGCCTAAGTTAAAAATACAGTTTCCCTAATCAAGTTACACCAGCATAACTCAGTTAGTTACGATTTCTTTAGGTATGTTTTTTTTCAGCCAAAGTGGGTGTAACCTGCCACCCGCGCCAATTCTGGCAAGTTTGGCCAGCTGAGAGTTACTCCAGTTCTGCTTAGGCCGGTGTATGTGGCCTCTGCAGAAAAACCTTCCGGAGAGTTAAAGGAATCGGCGCGGGCAAGGGAATCGGAGCAGGCAAGTGCAGCAGATGCCCAGACAGCAGTAGCAGGAAAGGTAAGAGGGAGCTGTGGGGGGGGGGGGGGGGCGGGGGTGGATAGAGGAAGAGAGAGAAAGAGGGGGCAGTGGGGGGGGGGGGGGGAAAGAGTGAGTGAGAGGGAAGAGAGAAGAAAGAGAGGGTGGGGGGAAGCCTTTTGGATGTAGTTAGGTGCAGGGACCGGGTGGGAAGAGGCCATTTGGCCAGGGATAGGGGGCGGGGGAGACTTTAATAATTGGAGGTAAGTTGATGCAATGCGTTTCAATGTGTTGCAAGCTGTATGTTCCACTTTCCGGTTTTGGCAAGGTTCCACACAAGAGATTTGTGTGCAAAATTAAAGCACATGATATTGGGGGTAATGTACTGACGTGGATAGAGAACTGGTTGGCAGACAGGAAGCAGAGAGTCGGGATAAAGCGGTCCTTTTCAGAATGGCAGGCAGTGACTAGTGGGGATGCCGCAGGGCTCAGTGCTGGGACCCCACCTATTTACAATATACATTAATGATTTGCATGAGGGAATCGAATGTAATATCTCCAAGTTTGCAGATGACACTAAACTGAGTGGCGGTGTGAGCTGTGAGGAGGATGCTAAAAGGCTGCAGGGTGACAGGGTGGAGGGGCAGCAGAGGGCTGTGGGTGAAGGGGGAGGGGGAGGGTGAAGGGGAAGGGGGTGGGTGAAGGGGGAGGGGGTGTGTGAAGGGGGAGGAGGATGGCGGTGGACAGGGGGTCATGTTAGAAATTAGGGGTACCTAAATCTATGTGGTTTTGCGAATGAAACTGTCGCGAATAATACTGTGTGTAAATGATTGTATTAGAGCTCGAGACAAGAGATTAATGTACAAGTTCTGTTTTTCTGGAATTGCTCAAGTTTTGTTTTCCTGAAAACTTGTATTCGAGCTTCAGACAAAGTGTCTTCAGTCTACTATTAGATAGATGGATAGATGCACATCACCCCACATAGTGGCAGCCACATATGGCCTTGCCTCCCAGGCTAGCTGTTTGCAAGTTAGGATTTTCATTTTGTTTAATGTATCTTTAATTTGGCCAACTAAGGCCCAATTTATGTTCCTTCCATTATTACTAATAACCATATGTTATTTTTTAGGATTTTCACTTTAACAAAATTGCTTGCTATGATGCGCAAGTTAACCAGCATGTGAGAATAGAATATAGGGTATCTTTGGCAATTTAATGATTCATTTCCTGGTACAATAATCTGAATTGAACACAGCTGGCTGCACAAAGCGCTCGGACGAAAGGACCTCTGACTGAAGGAGTCTGACTGCCAAACTTGGTATGTGCAGTTTCTGAGTCCAGGCTGGGGAGGGCGAGACAGGATGAGATAAGTTACTATAGCTTTGGAAGGAAAGGGCCGGATGAGATGAGGGAGAAACAGTTCTCAGCATGGCTGTAGGGACCCTTGACAGGGAGGAGATAACATGAGGGTTAACCCTTTTTCCATGGTTTAAACAAAGAACTCGACATACCATTGGGCACTGTGTTTTATGGGGAGCCTCTATTGGTTAAATGGTCTTGCCAATATTCTACATCAGGTCCACCCCTAAAAACCTGAAAAGGCCCTAGCGCAGAAGGTGGAGTGAAGAGCTCCCGAGAATGTCTAACACTCTTGGCGGTTCTAGAAGAGAGAAAGCGAGAGAGAGAGAGGCTGTAAGCTGAAGAACTGTTTCTGCACGCCACCTGTCTGTCCAATCGGGACCAGTACCAGCTACTTGTCATGGTCGTATGTTAGCATTCTCTCTTGATTATTTGAAAGACCAGAGATGTTAATCTCAACAAGCAGCGGATTGACGGGGCGGATGAGGGGCAGGGGGCAGACATTACATAATTAGGAGAACATTTGGCCCCTCGAGCCTGCTCCGCCATTCAATGAAATCATGGCTGATCTTCTACCTCTTCCACCTTCCTGCACTGTCCCCATATCCCTCGATTCCCTTAATATTCAAAAATCTATGTCTTAACTACTCAAAGACTGAGCCTCCACAGGCCTCGGGTAGAGAAATCCAAAGATTCACCACCCTATGAGTGAAGAAATTTCTCTTCATCTGCCGAACCTGGAATGTCTGCAGGGAAACCATAGATATTCAGAAACCCAGTGGTGGGAAGACCTCAACTAGGAGTCAGAACAGTCTTTCAGCACTGCCTTGCAGAGTAGTCATTATGCCCTTTGCATTAGGTGGAAATATAATAAACAAGAAATCCAATAGGGAATTCAGAAGAAACTTCTTTACCCAGAGAGTGGTGAGAATGTAGAACTCGCTGCCACAGGGAGTGTTTGAGGCGAATAGTATCGATGTATTTAAGGGGAGGCTGGACAAGCATATGGGGGAGAAGGGAATAGAGGGTTATGCTGATAGATTTAGATGGGGAAAGACAGGAGGAGGCTCGAGTGGAGCATAAACGTCGGCATGGACTGGTTGGGCCGAATGGCCAGTTTCTGGGCTGTATACCCCATGGACTGGTTGGGCCGAATGTTTCTGGGCTGTATACCCCATGGTCTGGTTGGGGGGGAACGGCCTCTTTCTGTGCTGTATATATAGAACAGCTGACCAGGCAGGAATTTTACAGGTTGCTCGTTAATAAATGAAGGATAGTTGTTGCTCTTTGTAATGTTGGAGCAGGAGGAAATGCAACAAGAGAAGTGTGAGATAATGCATTTTTGTCAGGAGAATGAAGAGAAACTATACATACTAAATGGTACAATTTTAACGGGGGTGCAAGAACAGAGAGACCTGGGGGTGCTTGTGCACAAATATTTGAAGGTGGTAGGAAAGGTTAACAAAGCAGGTGATACAGCATACAGGATCCTAGGCTTTATAAATAGAGTACGAAAGCCAGGAAGTTATACTAAAGCTATATAAAACGCTAGTTCGGCCCCAGCTGGAGTATTGGGCCCAACTCTGGGCACCGCACTTTAGGAAAGACATGAAGTCTTTGGAGAGGGTACAGAAGAGATTTACTGGAATGGTTCAGGCATGAGGGAATACAGTTGTGTGGATGTATGGGAGAAGCTGGGATTGTTCTCTTTCGGGCAGAGAAGGCCAAGAGGAGATTTGATAGAGGTGTTCAAAACCATGAAGGATTTGGATCGAATAAATAAAGAGGCTGAAGGGTCGATAATGAGAGAGCACAGGTTTAAGGTGATTGGCAGAAGAATCAGAGGCGACATGTGGAAAAACTTTTTAACGCAAAATGTGGTTAGGATTTGGAACGCATTACCTGATAGGGTGGTGGATACAGATTCAATAGTAGCCTTCAAAAGGGAATAGGATAAATAGTCGAAGGAGAACAAATTGCAGTGATATGGGGAAAGAGCGGGGAAGTGGGACTAATATGATTGCTCTTTGAAAGAGCCGGCGCAGACTTGATGGACCGAATGGCTTCCTTCTGTGCTCTACTATTCTCTGATTCTGTGGTTCTACGAGGAGGAGGAAGAGAACTAGAGACAGGATAAGGAGTGAAGCTCCACAGGAGCTGATATGTCCTTACTATACAGTATAAATGCACACGAGGCCCATACTTGAGAGAAGGTCACTCTGTGACTAGTTACCTTTATTACCAAGACCTCAAGTGATGAAGGTATACCTGAAAGTCCAGGTTAGGAGTGTCTCCCACAAGTTCACCCCTAGTGGTCAATGTTCTCAAGGTGTACAACTTAGGTCAGCTTATACATGGATTACAATGACAGGAGCAGTCTGCACCCCAGTCACAGATACCCAGCCCAGAGAGCGTAATAGGCCTGGACTGACATTGCAGGGGATGTCTGAGGATCCAACTCTGGGCCAACGAGAATTTACAAAGGAGACGGAGTGTGAGATAACCTGAAGCCTCACGGTGGAAGTGGTCACACAACCTTCACAGTTCACGGGTCAAGGGGCAGAGAGCGGAAATGTTCAACAGGGGACTAACCTCTGCCTCCAGAGAGCTGGGGAGTTAATCAGATTTGGACTATCTGCAGTGGAGCAAAGACACATTCGGACCAGATGTTAAACCTAGGCCCCACCTGCCCCCTCAGGTGGGTGTAAAAGATCCTATGGCCACTATTCGAAGAGCTGGGGAGTTCTCCCAGGTATCCTGGACCAATATTTAGCCCTCAACCAACATCACAAACAGATGATCTGGTCATTATCCATTTACTGTTTGTGGGAGCTTGCTGTGCACAAATGGGCCACCGTGTTTCCTACATTACAACAGTGGCTGCAGTTCAGTAAAAAAGTTCCTAATTGTCTGTGAAGCGCTTTGGGATGTGGTCAGGGATTAGGCGCTATAGAAATGCACGTCTTTTGTTCTTGCCAACTAAACATTGCTCCAATACCGCGTTTTCCATTGGCCGAGCCACAGCGAACCAACATGTGTTCCTTTGATCCTGGTGAGCAACCCTACATCACCCAGTGAGAAACTCATTGTATATCTTGGCAATCCTCAGCACTTGGGTCATGGCAATCACTGCCAGCGTATAGCTGACATTTCTGAATATTTTCTTTCAGTTTAAATAACTTTAACTAAATATTTATTACAATGGATAATTTATTTAAACTGTGTTTGCCTTAAGCCAGCTGGACCAGAAGTCCCTAAGGATATGGTGAGTGTCCTGGGGGGGGGGGGGGAGTGTCTGTGTCCTGGATCCCGGAAGGGGAAGTGGGAAGTGTCTGTGTCCCGGGGGGGAGAGAGTGTCTGTGTCCCGGGGTGGGGGAGTGTCTGCGTCCCGAGGGGGGGGCGGAGAAGAGAGTGTGTATGTCCCGAGGGGGGGGGCGGAGAAGAGAGTGTGTGTGTCCCCGGGAAGGGAGGCTCAGTGCACGAGATGGTGGTGTGGATTTGACGGTTTATTGGGTTAAGTTTAATGTTGGTGTAATGAGCAGGTGCCGTGATTTAAAGTTTCATTGGAAAGTCGAGTTATGCTGGGTGAGTTAGTACCCTTTCAGTTAGTGCTTTGGAAGATGATAATTCGGAGAATGGCAAACATTGCCTGGGTACAGACTCAGCAAATCCGCCTTTGTGCAATTCCAGCTGGGACACAATTCCGGGAAATGGAAGTTTGCGCTGCTCCTGGGGCCGCTGGGCTGCCGCAATGTGCGTGGAGTGAGTGGGGGAGGTGTCGGATTGCCCAAACCCGCCCTCTGGAAGGGCAGTGTGTGCAAGTGATGGATAGAGGTGGTGACAGGAACATTGGGACACACTTTGTGGTATTGCCATGGCAAATCTTCCGATCTCCGGCTACTGATTGGTGGAAAACAGTGAGCCTGAAATCTGCGGCCCATGGTGTCCATTATACTGAGAATAGCGTCTGCTGTGGTGTTAATGGGGGGTTAACTTCCATACAGACTGTAAAGTCCTTACACAGTACCACAAAGCCACACGAGGCACATTCTATGGACAAGGTCACTCCATGACCTGAACCTTTACTCACCGGACCAAGAAGTGATGACCCTGCGTGGGACCTCCCTTTATGTACCTGGATGACCAGGTGAGGAGTGTCTACCACAAGTTCACCCCCTGTGGTCAAGGTGTGCATTTCTTACGTATATACAGTATTGCAGTGTTGTTACATAAAGGTTACACACATGACATCACCTCCCCCTCAACATCTTATCGGGATCATAGGTTAAGTCTCTCGGGTGGTCTGCGCTCTCTCGTAGAGCGCCGCAGTTGGGGCTCTGGTTGTTGAGCCTTGGTATGCGTGTCTGTCACCTGTGGTGATTCCGGCCTGTCCGGGCTGACCACAGGGACTGTGCATGCTGCTGAATGTTCTTGTTGCTCGTTCACTGGCGGTGGTGTGAATATCATCTCATGATCTTCCTCAGGTTCCTCAGTATCCATGCTGAACCTTTTTTTAAACTTGGTCCAGATGCTTGCGGCATATCTGCCCCTTGTTAAGTTTAACCACTATGACCCTATTCCCCTCTTTGTCTATTACAGTACCCTCAAGCCATTTGGGCCCCAAAGCGTGATTGAGAACAAATACGGGGTCATCAATTTCTATACATCTCCCCCTTGAATTTCGGTCATGGTACTCGTTTTGGGACTGGCGTTTGCCCTCAACAATGTCAGACAGGACTGGATGAATGAGGGACAGCCGAGTTATGAGTGTTCATTTCATGAGTAGCTCCACGGCGGGACCCCTGTGAGCAAGTGCGGTGAGGACCTATAGGCCAGCAGGAGGCACGATAGGCGGCATTGAAGGGAGGGTCCTTGAATCCGGAGCATGCCTTGTTTTATGATTTGGACCGCACGTTCCGCCTGGCCATTGGAGGCCGGCTTGAACGGTGCTGTCCTGACATGTTTGATGCCATTACCCGACATGAACTCCTGGAATTCGTAGCTTGTGAAACATAGGGTATTATCGCTAACAAGGATGTCCGGCAAGCTGTGGGTCGCAAAGACCGCGCGCAGACGCTTCATGGTGGTGGATGTCGTGCACGAATTCAAAATGATGCACTCGATCCATTTCAAGTACGCATCAACCACAATGAGAAACATTTTTCCCATGAACGGGCCCGCATAGTCTACGTGAATACGTGACCATGGCCTGGTGGGCCAGGGCCACGGGCTGAGCGGGGCTCCCCTGGGGGCATTACCTAGCTGGGCACACATCGTGCACCTGCGAACAGTGTTCCAGGTCTGAATCAATTCCCGGCCACCACACATGTGACCGGGCAATGGCCTTCATCAGCACGATGCCTGGGTGCTCGCTGTGGAGTTCCCTGATGAATGCTTCCCTGCCCCTCTGGGGCATGACTACCCGGCTGCCCCATTGTAGGCAGTCAGCTTGGATGGAGAGCTCATCCATCCGTCTGTGAAATGGTCAGACCTCCTCAGGGCATGCTCCGTGTGCGGGCGCCCATTCCCCAGTCAGGACACATTTCTTAATCAAGCATAGGAGGGGATCTCTGTTGGTCCAGATTTTGATCTGGCGGGTTGTGATGGGGGAGCCTGCGCTGTCAAAGGCATCGACAGCCATAACCATCTCAGTGCTTTGCTCCGCTGCCCCCTCAGTGGTGGCCAGTGAAAGCCTGCTGAGCGCATCAGCGCAGTTTTCGGTGCCGGGCCGGTGCTGGATGGTGTAGTCATAAGCAGCCAGCGTGAGAGCTCATCGCTGTATGCGAGCTGATGTGTTGGCATTGATAGCCTTGCTGTCTGACTGCAGGGATGTTAACGGCTTGTGGTCCGTTTTTAATTAGAACCTCCTGCCAAAAAGGTACTGATGCATCTTTTTCACCCCATAGACACATGAGAGTGCTTCCTTCTCAACCATCCCATATCCCCGTTCAGCTTGAGCGCGCGACCTGGAGGCATAAGCCACAGGTTTTAGTTGGCCCTCAGCGTTACCCTGCTGCAACACGCACCCAACCCCATAGGACGATGCATCACATGTCAGAACCAATTTCTTACGGGGGTCGTACAGGGTCAACAACTTATTTGAACAAAGTAGGTTCCGTGCCCGATTGAAAGCCCGTTCCTGACAGTCCCCCCAAAACCAATCGCAACCCTTACGCAGGAGCACTTGTCGCGGCTCCAACAATGTGCTTAAGTTTGGCAGAAAGTTCCCGAATTAGTTCAAGAGTCCCAGAAATGAACGCAACTCCGATGTGTTGCAGGGCCTGAGCACTCGTCAAATCGCCTCAGTTTTGGATTTGGTAGGCCGAATCCTGTCTGCAGCAACCCTCCTGCCCAGAAACTCGACCTCGGGAGCCAAAAACACACATAGACTTCTTGAGTCACAGGCCTACCCGGTCCAGTCGGCGTAGCACCTCCTCCAGGTTGTGGAGGTGTTCCTCGGTGTCACGACCAGTGATGAGGAAGTCGTCCTGAAATACGATTGTTCCGGGAATGGATTTGAGCAGGCTTTCCATGTTTCTTTGAAAAATCGCGGCTGCTGATCGAATGTCAAGCGGACACCTGTTGTAAACAAACAGTCCCTTGTGCGTGGTGATGGTGGTCAGTATTTTAGATTCGTCGGCTAGTTCTTGGGTCATGTAGGCTGAAGTGAGGTCCAACTTAGTGAACAGCTTGCCATCTGCCAGCGTGGCAAAAAGGTCAATGCATTCTAATTTGGGTCTGCTGGCTTTAAGTGGCCACAGCTTTTCGAATTGTTGAACACTCATGAGTGACTGGCTGGCCCCCGTGTCCAGCTCCATGCGTACAGGGGTGCCGTTTAATAGGACTTTCATCATCATAGGTGGCGTTTTGGTATATGAGCTGTGAATGTTTGCCACGTGAACCCTCTGAACTTCAGCGACCATTGATTTGCCCCAAGCGTCATCCTGCCTTGCAGACCCCTCTTCTGGTTCATCTGCCTCGTATATTAGCCTGGTTACAGGCTTTCTGCACATTCTGGCTAAATGGCCACTGAGGTTACAATTTCTGCAGACGAATTGTTGAAACCTGCAAGTCCTGGCAGCATGTCTGTCCCCACACTTCCAGCATGAACTGAGATTCCCATTGTTGTGAACAAGAGAGTTGTTAGAAGGCATTCCTCGCTGATTGTCCTTTTGACTGCTTTTGAGCACCCTGTTAGTGGGTGTCAATGGCTCCATCCTGGGCCGCATTGTCCACTGCGGGGGCATAAATGTCCGTTCAGCCTACCATTGTCTCTGTTGGAGACTTACTCTTGGGTCTATTACTGCCTGGGGTGTGTTGAACTGCCCTTGCCTGCCTGCGGGGCTCTGTGTTGCTTTTATGATATTGACTCCCTGATTCTTCGCCACGTTGGAGGCAGAATTGCGCGCGTATATTATATCTTGGTTTCCTCCTCCCCCGCCATAAAAGTCTGAGCCATCACCGCCGCCGCTTCCAAGGTCAAGTCCTTGGTCTCAATTAGCTTTCTGAAAATCCCAGCATGACCGATGCCCTCAAAAAAGAAATCCCTTAGCATCTCCCCCCTGCAGGCGTCTGTGAACTTAGAGGTTGGCCAAGCGGCGGAGGTTCGCAACGAAATCCGGTATGCTCTGTCCTTCCCGACGTCGGTGTGTATAGAATTTGCGTCGGGCCATGTGTACGCTGCTCGCTGGTTTGAGGTGCTCACCGATTAGTTTGCTGAGCTCTTCGAAGGTTTTGTCCGCCGGCTTCTCAGGTGCTAGCAGGTCTTTCATGAGCGCGTTATTCTTAGGTCCACAGCTGGTCAGCAGATGAGCCCTTCGCTTGTTGGCCACTGCGTCTCCCAGCCAGTCCTTCGTGACAAAACTCTGCTGGAGCCTCTCAATGAAATCGTCCCAGTCCTCACCAATTATTGACCTGGTTAGGAAATTGGCTGAGCGGCATAAGCCAGAGAGTAGGGTTAATGGGTAGGTGCTCAAATTGGCAGCATGTGACTAGTGGTGTCCCACAGGGATCTGTGTTGGGGCCTCAACTATTCACTGTATTTATTAACGACTTAGATAATGGCATACAAAATGTGTAACAAATGGATTTCAGTGTCGGCAAATGTGAGGTCATCCATTTCGGACCCAAAAAGGATAGAACAGGATACTTTCTAAATGATTAAAAGCTAAAAACAGTGCAGGTCCAAAGAGACTTGGGATCCAGGTACATAGATTATTAAAGTATCATGAACAGGTACAGAAAATAATCAAAAAGGCTAATGGAATGCTGGCTTTTATATCTAGAGGACTAGAATATAAGGGAGTAGAAGTCATACTACAGCTGTACAAAGCCCTGGTTAGACCACACCTGGAGCACTGTGAGCATATATTAGGGAGGATATATTGGCCTTGGAAGGAGTGCAGCGTGGGTTTACCAGAATTGTATCCGCACTCCAAGGGTTAAATTACAAGGAGAGTTTACACAAATTAGGGCTGTATGCCCTGGAATTTAAAAGGTTAAGAGGCGATTTGATCGAAGTTTTCAGGATATTAAGGGGAACAGATAGGGTAGATAGAGAGACACTATTCCCACTGGTTGGAGAGTCTGGGACTGGGGGCACAGTCTAAACATTAGAGCCAGACCTTCGAGTGAAATTAGGCAACACTTCTACACACAGGTTGGGAGAAGTTTGGAACTCTCTTCCACAAATGGCAATTGATGCTAGATCAATTGTTAATTTTAAATCTGAGATTGATAAATTTTTCTTAACTATAAGTATTAAGGGATATGGGACAAAGGTGGGTCTATGGAGTTAGGTCACAGATCATCCATGATCTGATTGAATGGCGGAACAGGCTCGAGGGGCTAAATGTCCTCAGCCTAGGAGTATAAATCGGTGAAATTAAACAGCCACGTTATTGTTAATCGTTTAAACTCTTCTACAGTTCAGTTGATTTTGAACCTTTCTGAACAAATTTAACAAATAGGAATACATTTCTGATGGTGAAGTCTGCTTGGAAACTTTGCTAATTCAGAATCAGAGTGCACATCCAATATAAAAACTGTAACGGCAATTACAAGTTCATAAATTGGTGACAATCAGCTGAAATGCATCTTGTTTGGCATTTAAAACAGCTTACATTTCAAAATTCTTCAACATTTTGACCCGAAATATGTTGTAGGTTTGGACTATGATCAGATGGTAGTTAATCATTGTCACACAAAGCATGCCCCGCTCACTAGTGGCCATTAAACATCTGTGTGGAACTCTTCACATTTGCACACTCAGATGTTAATGTAAAATGGTTATATCACTGAAATAATTCCAAAATTTCAGACAATAGGAAATAAAAGACCTGCATTTCGACAGTGCCATTCACAACCTTGGGATGTCCCAAAGCACTTTACAGCAAATGAAGAACTTTTGAGCTGTAGGCACTATTGTAAGGTGGAAATCGTGGCAGAAAGATCCCTCAAACAACTGTTTTAGTGATGTTGGTTGAGGGATAAATATTGGCCAAGACACCAGGGAGAACTCCCCTGCTCTTCTTCAACATAGTGCTTTTACGTCCACCTGAGGGGACAGCCGGGACCTCAATTTAATGTCTCATCTGCACTCCCTCAGTACTACCCCGCCGGCAACAAAGCAGTTCATCTGTACTGTCCCTCCGACAGTGCAGCGCTCCCTCAATACTGCCCCCACCGACAGTGCAGCGCTCCCTCAGTACTGTCCCTCCGACAGTGCAGCGCTCCCTCAGTACTGCCCCTCTGACAGTGCAGCGCTCCCTCAGTACTGCCCCTCCGACAGTGCAGCGCTCCATCAGTACTGCCCCTCCGACAGTGCAGCGCTCCCTCAGTATTGCACTGGAGTGTCAGCCAAGATTTTGTGCGCAAGTCTCTGCAGTGAAGCTTGAACACTCAACCTTCTGACTCAGAGGCGAGAGTGCTGCCCAGTGAGCAATGGCTGACACCATGTTATGGTTCTGGGAACGGCTGACAGTGAATTAATTCTTAAAGCTAATTAAATATGAAATTAAGAAAGTGTATTTTTAAAAATAATATATACGGGTGTGCATAATTCCAGATGCTGAATAGAACTCCTTCTATTATGCCTCAATTGCCATGAGACTGGCCTGTGCCACTCGATCAAACCCTTACTGTCTGGGGGCTTTAATCTTCATATCAACTGGGCAAATCAAATTGGCAAAGGTAGTCTGGAGGACAAGTTCATGAAATGCATTTGAGACAGTTTCCTGGAACAATAGGTCATAGAACCAACCAGAGAACAGGCTATTTTAGACCCTGTATTGTGTAATGAGGCAGGTTAATTAGTAATCTCACAGTAAAGGATCCTCTGGGGAAGAGTGAGCATAATATGAGAATTTCACTCTCAAACCCAATGTGAAATTCTAAGTACAAAACTAGAGTCTTAAACTTAGTTACATCGGTGAGTTGGCTAAAGTAGATAAATTAGATTAAAAGGTACGACAGTAGATAAGCAGTGGCAAACATTTAAAGAAATATTCCCAAATTCTCAACAAACATACATTTCATTGAGAAATAAAAACTCCACAGGGAAAGTAGCTAACTAAAGAAGCTAAGGATAGTATTAAATTTTTAAAAAGAGGCTTATAATGTTGCAAAGAATAGTAATAAGCCTGAGGATGAGGAGAGTTTCAGAAACCAGCCAACGATAACCAGAAAATTGAGAGAGTAAACTTGCAAGAAATATAAAAACAGGTTGTAAGAGCTTCTACAAGTATGTAAAAAGGAAGAGAGTAGCAAAAGTCCCTTAGAGACTGATTCAGGAGAAATTATAATAGGGAATAAGGAAATGGCAGAGACTTTAAACAAATATTTTGTATCTGTCTTCACAGTTGAAGACTCAACAAGCATACCAGAAATAGTGGGGAACCAAGGGTCCAAATAAGAGTGCAGCAGAGCAAGTCTCCAATCATCTTGGGTAATTCTGATCACTGGACCAAGACCTAGCTCTGTCAAGCCCGTGTGGTGGCTGGTGTGCAATGGCCATCCCATGTTAAAGAAATCCACGCACAGGCATCTTCCACCCTTCAGGATGTAGTTCGGGTCTTTCATTGAAACACCTGTGAACTCATCCTTTTTTGGCGTGGAAGCAAGTCATCCTCGTTTCGAGGGACTGCCTATGATGATAAGGGTGAGGAACTTACAGTAATTAATATCAGTAGAGAAAAACTACTCAAGAAACGACCGGGACTAAGAGCTAAAGGGATATAGACAGGCTAAGTGAGTGGGCAAAAATTTGGCAGATGGAGTATAATGTGGGAAAATAGAAAAGCAAATTATAATTTAAATGGAGAAAAATTGTAAAGTGCTGCAGTACAGCGGGACCTGGGGGCCCTTGTGCATGAAACAAAAAGTTAGTATGTAGGTACAGCAAGTGATCAGGAAGGCAAATGGAATGTTGGCCTTTATTGCAAAGGGGATAGAGTATAAAAGCAGAGAAGTCCTGCTACAACTGTACAGGGTATTGGTGAAGCCACACCTGGAGTACTGCGTAGTATAGGTCTCTGTATTTAAGGAACGATATACTTGCATTGGAGGTTGTTCAGAGAAGGTTCACCAGCTTGATTCTGGAGATGAGGGGGTTGAGTAGATTGGGCCTATACACATTGGAGTTCAGAAGAATGAGAGGTGATCTTATCGAAACACATGATAATGAGGAGGCTCAACAAGGTGGATGCAGAGAGGATATTTCCACTCATAGGAGAAACTAAAACTAGGGGACGTAGTCTCAGTATAAGAGTCTGCCCATTTAAAACTGAGATGGAGGAATTTCTTCTTTCAGAGGGTTGTAAATCTGTGGAATTCTCCCCCCAGAGAGCTGTGAAGGCTAGGTCATTGAATCTATTTAAGGTGGAGATAGACAGATTTTTGGGCGCTAAGGGAATAAAGGGTTATGGGGAGCGGGCAGGGAAGTGGAGCTGAGTCCATGATCAGTTCAGCCATGATCTTATTAAATGGCGGAGTAGGCTCGAGGGGCCAGGTGGCCAACTCCTGCTCCTATTTCTTATGTTCTTATGTAAGAGCTGACAAATCCCTGGACCTGATGGCCTACACCCTAGGGTTCTAAAAAAGGTGGCTGCAGAGACTGCATTCTAGATGGTCCTAGTGGATTGGAAGGTAGCAAATGTAACATTGCTATTCAAGAAAGGAGGGAGAGAGAAAACTGGGAACTACAGACCAGTTAGCCTGACTTCAGTTGTCAGGAAAATTCTGGCATCTATTATTGGGGAAGTGGTAACAGGGCATTTCGAAAATAATATGATTAGACAGAGTCAACCTGGTTTTATGAAAGAGAAATCGTGTTTAACAAATTTATTCGAGTTTTTTGAGGATGTAACGAACAGGGTAGATAAATGCATGTAGCATATTTGGATTTCCAAAAGGCATTCGATAAGGTGCTATATAATTGGTTGTTACGCAAAATAAGGGCTCACAGGATGGGGTAATGTATTAGCATGGATAGAGGATTGGCTATCGGACAGAAAACAGAGAGTAGGGATAAACAAGTCATTTTCAGGTTGGCAGGCTGTAACTAGTGGGGTGCCGCAGGGATCAGTGCTGAGGCCTCAGCTATTTACAATTTATATTAATGACTTAGATGAAAGGACGGAGTGTAATGTATCCAAGTTTGTTGATGATACAAAGCTAGGTGGGATGGTAAGCTGTGAGGAGGACCCAAAGAACCTGCAAAGGAATATAGACAGGTTAAGCGATTGGGTAAGATGGCAGATAAAGTATAATGTGGTGAAATATGAGATTATTCACTTTAGTAGGAAGAATAGAAAAACAGTTATTTTTAAAATGGTGAGAAACTATGAAATGTTGGTTTTGAGATTTAGGTGTCCACGTACAGGAAACACATTAGCAGCAGGTGTACACAGACACACACACACAGGGTTAAAGATGTTTTCTTGGTATATTTTTAAATTAGGGCTAAATTTGTATCAACATAATTCTCAGAGCAGAATCATTGAATGCTAATTAAATATGGTTCCAAATTCCAGGCCTCTTTTCAATTAGTCATGTGGAAACTTTAGCAAATGTCACAATGTTTGGTAAGATTCTGGAATTAGAATCTGTTGACAAACCAGAGTGGGATGCAGCTTAACACGTTCCAGTGGTGTGTGCTCTCAGGATGTGGGCAAAGATTATTTGAGTTAACCCACATTACAACAGTGACTACACTCCAAAGGCACTTCATTGGCTGTAAAGCGCTTTGAGACATCCGGTGTTGTGAAAGCCGCTGTAGAAATTTAAGTCTTTCTTTGATGACAGCAGCTGCTAGGAATCTCACTGGATCAGGAGCACCGATCCCAGACACTGTAGATCAGTGAGCTCACAGGTCCAGAATAAAAAACAGCCATTTCCTGAGCTGTAATGGTCAGTAGCACAACAGGATCAGGCCGGGAGGAGACATCCCGTTCCCCCAGTGTGGGGGGAGACACTCCCGTTCCCCCAGTGTCCCATCTCATATAAACAATAGTGTGAAGTGCTCCAACAATTCAGTGAAAATTCTAGACTTAACGTTCCGTGACTAGGATATTTATTTATATATATATATATATATCATATTCATATATAGAAACATAGAAAATAGGTGCAGGAGTAGGCCATTCGGCCCTTCTAGCCTGTACCGCCATTCAATGAGTTCATGGCTGAACATGTAACTTCAGTACCCCATTCCTGCTTTCTCACCATACCCCTTGATTCCCCTAGTAGTAAGGACTTCATCTAACTCCTTTTTGAATATATTTAGTGAATTGGCCTCAACAACTTTCTGTGGTAGAGAATTCCACAGGTTTACCACTCTCTGGGTGAAGAAATTCCTCCTCATCTCGGTCCTAAATAGCTTCCCCCTTATCCTTAGACTGTGTCCCCTGGTTCTGGACTTCCCCAACATTGGGAACATTCTTCCTGCATCTAACCTGTCTAACCCCGTCAGAATTTTAAACGTTTCTATGAGGTCTCCTCTCATTCTTCTGAACTCCAGTGAATACAAGCCCAGTTGATCCAGTCTTTCTTGATAGGTCAGTCCCGCCATCCCGGGAATCAGTCTGGTGAACCTTCGCTGCATGCCCTCAATAGCAAGAATGTCCTTCCTCAGGTTAGGAGACCAAAACTGTACACAGTACTCCAGGTGTGGCCTCACCAAGGCCCTGTACAACTGTAGCAACACCTCCCTGTCCCTGTACTCAAATCCCCTCGCTATGAAGGCCAACATGCCATTTGCTTTCTTAACTGCCTGCTGTACCTGCATGCCAACCTTCAATGACTGATGTACCATGACACCCAGGTCTCTTTGCACCTCCTCTTTTCCTAATCTGTCACCATTCAGATAATAGTCTGTCTCTCTGTTTTTACCACCAAAGTGGATAACCTCACATTTATCCACATTATACTTCATCTGCCATGCATTTGCCCACTCACCTAACCTATCCAAGTCGCTCTGCAGCCTCATAGCATCCTCCTCGCAGCTCACACTGCCACCCAACTTAGTGTCATCCGCAAATTTGGAGATACTACATTTAATCCCCTCGTCTAAATCATTAATGTACAGTGTAAACAGCTGGGGCCCCAGCACAGAACCTTGCGGTACCCCACTAGTCACTGCCTGCCATTCTGAAAAGTCCCCATTTACTCCTACTCTTTGCTTCCTGTCTGACAACCAGTTCTCAATCCATGTCAGCACACTACCCCCAATCCCATGTGCTTTAACTTTGCACATTAATCTCTTGTGTGGGACCTTGTCGAAAGCCTTCTGAAAGTCCAAATATACCACATCAACTGGTTCTCCCTTGTCCACTCTACTGGAAACATCCTCAAAAAATTCCAGAAGATTTGTCAAACATGATTTCCCTTTCACAAATCCATGCTGACTTGGACCTATCATATCACCTCTTTCCAAATGCACTGCTATGACATCCTTAATAATTGATTCCATCATTTTACCCACTACCGATGTCAGGCTGACCGGTCTATAATTCCCTGTTTTCTCTCTCCCTCCTTTTTTTAAAAGTGGGGTTACATTGGCTACCCTCCACTCCATAGGAACTGATCCAGAGTCAATGGAATGTTGGAAAATAACTGTCAATGCATCCGCTATTTCCAAGGCCACCTCCTTAAGTACTCTGGGATGCAGTCCATCAGGCCCTGGGGATTTATCGGCCTTCAATCCCATCAATTTCCCCAACACAATTTCCTGACTAATAAGGATTTCTCTCAGTTCCTCCTCCTTACTAGATCCTCCGACCCCTTTTATATCCGGAAGGTTGTTTGTGTCCTCCTCAGTGAATACCGAACCAAAGTACTTGTTCAATTGTTCCGCCATTTCTTTGTTCCCCGTTATGACTTCCACTGATTCTGACTGCAGGGGACCTACGTTTGTCTTTACTAACCTTTTTCTCTTTACATATCTATAGAAACTTTTGCAATCCGTCTTAATGTTCCCTGCAAGCTTCTTCTCGTACTCCATTTTCCCTGCCCTAATGAAACCCTTTGTCCTCCTCTGCTGAGTTCTAAATTTCTCCCAGTCCCCGGGTTCGCTGCTATTTCTGGCCAATTTGTATACCACTTCCTTGGCTTTAATACTATCCCTGATTTCCCTTAATAGCCACGGTTGAGCCACCTTCCCTTTTTTATTTTTACGCCAGACAGGAATGTACAATTGTTGTAGTTCATCCATGCGGTCTCTAAATGTCTGCCATTGCCCATCCACAGTCAACCCCTTCAGTATCATTCGCCAATCTATCCTAGCCAATTCACGCCTCATACCTTCAAAGTTACCCTTCTTTAAGTTCTGGACCATGGTCTCTGAATTAACTGTTTCATTCTCCATCCTAATGCAGAATTCCACCATATTATGGTCACTCTTCCCCAAGGGGCCTCGCACAACGAGATTGCTAATTAATCCTCTCTCATTACACAACACCCAGTCTAAGATGGCCTCCCCCCTAGTTGGTTCCTCGACATATTGGTCTAAAAAACCATCCCTTATGCACTCAAGGAAATCCTCCTCCAACGTATTGCTTCCAGTTTGGTTAACCCAATCTATGTGTATATTAAAGTCACCCATTATAACTGCTGCACCTTTATTGCACGCACCCCTAATTTCATGTTTGATGCCCTCCCCAACATCACTACTACTGTTTGGAGGTCTGTACACAACTCCCACTAACGTTTTTTGCCCTTTGGTATTCTGCAGCTCTACCCATATAGATTCCACATCATCCAAGCTAATGTCCTTCCGAACTATTGCCTTAATTTGCTCCTTAACCAGCAATGCTACCCCACCTCCTTTTCCTTTTATTCTATCTTTCCTGAATGTTGAATACCCCTGGATGTTGAGTTCCCAGCCCTGATCATCCTGGAGCCACGTCTCCGTAATCCCAACCATATCATATTTGTTAACATCTATTTGCACAGTTAATTCATCCACCTTATTGCGGATACTCCTTGCATTAAGACACAAAACCTTCAGGCTTGTTTTTTTAACACCCTTTCTCCTTTTAGAATTTTGCTGTACAGTGGCCCTTTTTGTTCTTTGCCTTGGGTTTCTCTGCCCTCCACTTTTCCTCATCTCCTTTCTGTCTTTTGCTTTTGCCTCCTTTTTGTTTCCCTCTGTCTCCCTGCATTGGTTCTCATCCCCCTGCCATATTAGTTTAAATCCTCCCCAACAGCACTAGCAAACACTCCCCCTAGGACATTGGTTCCGGTCCTGCCCAGGTATATATATAAAAAATTGTATACTGTAATTTGAGCAATACTATTTTACTGCCAACAGTTTTGTATATTACATTCATTGTGAAGGAGTATAATTTGTTAAAAAAACATCATAGTGAGATTCTAACACAACAGGGTGTGATCCTGATCCATCGTGTCACTCGTTCTCAATGCGGACACACAGCAAGTGGTTATGATCTGGAACGCACTACCTGAAAAGGCGGTGGGGGCAGATTCAATCGTAATTTTCAAATTGGATAAATACACGACGGAGAAACATTGTGGGGCTGTTGGGAAAGAGCAGGGGAGAGTGGGACTGTGGATCGCTCTCTCACAGAACAGGCACACGCTCGATGGGGTGAACGGCCTTCTCTGTGCTGTATTATTCTATGATTTCCCCGTGCAGTTTTTATGGTAATAATGCTGCCAGGATGGTATGAAGTGAATATTGTTCAGAGGACACTCTCCTTACCATGCCTCTGCGCATTTACCACAAGCTGTTTTTAACCACGATTTGAACCAACACACTATATAAATGCGAGTATTTCACGAAAAACTGAGGGGCACCATGGAGAATGCAGATCCGAAACATCGCAGCCATTCCCAGACATCATCAAAGGCAGTCCCTTGTTTCGAGGATGACTCGCTTCCGTGCCAAAAAGGGATGAGTTCACAGGTGTTTCGCTGAGGGACCTGACATTCCAGGTCCCGAACTACATGTTGAAGGGTGGAAGATGCCTGTGCGTGGATTTTTTTTAACGTGTGGTGACCGTTGCACACCAGCCACCACACGGGCTTGTCAAAGCTAGGTCTTGGGCCAGTGGCAAGGATTAACCAGGACGACTGCACATATTGCAGTGTGACCTGGCCCGTGCTACCCCTGGGCCCATGCCTCGCCTAGGCCCTGATCATGTTGCTCCACGATCACTCGCCGTTACTGCTGTACCTGCCCACGCTCCAATCACCAACCTGGGTTATGGTGACGTCCAAACCAGTCGCCGTCGTCACAGCCATCGCCCTCCTGCACCAGCTCGCGCTGCTCCCAGAAGTGGTATGCTCCACATTGCTCATCTTTTAAGGCCCTGACTTGCCACTGATGGTCCTCGCAGATCGGGGCCTGTTAGTTCCAGACAATGGGCTCAATTTCCCCCAGTGGTTTGTGTCGTTTTTTTGGAGCAGGCTGCTTTTTTTGGCCTAAGTTAAAAAACCAATTTCCCCAATCAAGTTGCACCAGTTAGTTACGATTTCTTTAGGTACGTTTATTTTCAGCCAAAGTGGGTGTAACGTGCCACCTGCGCCAATTCTGGCCATTTAGGCAAGTTTGGCCAGCTGAGAGTTACTCCAGTTCTGCTTAGGCCAGTGTATGTGGCCTTCCAGAGAGTTAAAGAAATCGGCGCGGGCAAGGGAATCGGAGCGGGCAAGTGCAGCAGATGCCCAGACAGCAGCAACAGCAAAGGTAAGGGGGGGCGTGGGGAGGGGAAGAGGAAGAGAGAGGAGAGAGTGGGGGAATGAACAGAGAGGGGGGCTGGGGGGTGAAGAGGCAGTGGAGGGACGAACAGGGGGGAGGGGGGAAGCCTTTCGGATGTAGTTAGGTGCGGGGACCGGGAGGGAAGAGGCCATTCGGCCTGGGATAGGGGCAGCGATCAGCACTGGCATCGGGGGAGACTTTAATAATTGGAGGTAAGTTGATGCAATGTGTTTCCATGTGTTGCGAGTTGGCTGTATGTTCCACTTTCCAGTTTTGGTTACCATGGCAACCCTATCTTTTTGGCGCAGGTCAAGGCTCCACCCCCAAAGGGCAGGTTAGGCTGCACCAAAATGAAGAAATCCAACGGGGAAACTTAGAACATTTTTTTTCGATGTACTTGGGCCCCAAAAAAACGGCCGTAACTCTTCAAGTACGCCAAAAAAAAAGCTTTGGGGAAAATTGAGCCCAATAACTGTAGCAACTGCTGCTTTTGGCAAAACTGGCAAATGCTTTGCATGGAGAAATGAGTTAACTTGTTGAACTATACCCTGAGCCTGCCCTACTCGAGGACAAGTGGAGCCTCCATTTCATGGTCATTAGCTGAGGCGCAGGGCGAGAAACACCGACATTGCCTTCCCTCTTGTTACACATTTCATAATCAATATCCAGGAGTGAAAAGGATATGAATAATTATCATGTCAGTGCAGGCACTTGTCAACCCAACCCATAGATGACAAATGTCTTATAATGATCTTACATCATAGAAATACAAGCTGTTGCTGGGTGCAGCTTGACAAGGCAATGTGGTTTCACGCAATAGATGTAAAATCTTTGGGGAGCAATATAAAGCAGTGTTCACTGAACTGAAAGTTCTTCCATTCTTCAAAGCTGGGATCCTTCACTCTGTTTTAACAAGATGCATGAGATTGGCTGACTTTAGCAATAAATCTTTCACTCTCAATGAAAACAGGACTAGAGAAGCTTCAGGCTGGGTGGTGGTCCTGTACTTAGTGGGAAGCCCATGGAATTCAGGGCAAAGTGGCGGGATGGGTATGGGAATTGGCCGAGTGACAGGAAGCAGAGATGGTTCTCAGACTGGGAGGGATTTGCACTGGTGTTCCTGAGGGTCAGTTTTGGGTTCATTACTTTTTTCAATTTTTCGAAACGACCTCGACTCGGGTGTAGGGAGCAGCTTTATAAAGTTTAAAGATATTGACGAGGATAGTTGTGGACTTCAGCACGACAGACAGGATGGTGAAATGGGCCGATGGAGCTCAAGGCAGAGAATTGGGAAGTGATGCACTTTGGGAGGACTAATGTGGAAAGACAATAAACTATAAATGGCACGGTTTTGAAAAGTTTAGGTGAGCAGAGAGACCTCGGTATCCATAGACACAAATCCTTAAAGGTGGCAGGGCAAGTTGATAAAGTGGTTAAAAAACACATGGGTTACTTGGGTTTATAAATAGAGGAATAGAATATAAAAGCGGAGATCATGCTGGAACTTTATACATCACTGGTTAGGCCTCAGCTGGAGGATTGCAGACAATTCTGGGATCCACACTTCAGGAAAAGCCTTAGAATGGGTACAGAGGGGGGTTTACTAGGACATTACTGGGGACGAGATGCTTCAGTTATGATGAGGTGTTGGAAATGTTAACCTCTGTTCCAAGGAGAACAGTCCTAAGAGCTGACCTCATGGATGTTTTCAAGATAATGAGAGGTTTTGATAGACTAAATAGGGAAAAACGATTCCCTCTGGCGAGTGGGTCAATAACCAGAGATCATAGATTTAAAATCACTGGGGAAAGATCCTGAGGGAAGATAAGAATTTTTTTCACTCAGAGTTGTCGGGATCTGGCACGCTGCACCTGAAAAGGTGCTGGAATCAGATTCCATAAATAATTGTATAATTGTAAGACAGAATTGGACAGCTACTTGAGAATGGGGAATTACAGGGTTACAGACAAAAAGCAGAGGGGTGGGACAGGGCGGGGGGGGGGGGGGCGGCAGTAGGGACGGTGGATAGGGGAGCATGTTAGAAAGGGTGCCTAAATGTATATGGTTATGCAAATGAAACTGACACGAATGATACTGTGTGTATTAGAGCTCGAGACAAGGGTTTAATCTATAAGTTCTGTTTTACTGGAATTGCTCAAGTTTCGTTTTTCTGTAAACTTGTATTCAAGCTTGCTAGACTTTCCACTTCACAGTGCCCATATATCGCCCAAAACAGACCTCTATCACCCATTTTGAGCAAAAAGTGGAAACTAGGTCAGAAAGATCGCCGGGAAAATAAGCCCCCAAGTTTCGGCTCACCTCACCGAACTGATTGCCCACACATCGCCCATCCCAACTTTCGGCACTTCGCCGGGCTGATCGCTTGTCGAGAACATCGCTGGATAATAGTTGCTTTTCCCAGGCTTTACTGAAGGAAATGGGCACGATGGACGGACGCCATTTTGAAGAACGGAGGATGGTGGAGGCAGCTAAAAAATCGTGCTTAGATAGTTGAGTTATTTAAGGGTCCTTTATAAATAGATCAACTCAGAATATTAATTCTATTTAATTTTACTGATAGCTTAGTGGATTAGGCATTTTTTGTGTGAAAGGTGCATTTATAGTAAGTGAAGACAATTATTGATATAATTGGGGTCTATTATCCTGACTGGTATACAGTGTTAGACTGGGGTTGGTGTAGAGAGCGTAGTTTAATAAAGTGAAAGTAATTATTGATAACGATGGGCCTATGCTTTCTGCGCCATTATTAGTAACTGCTCACAAGCTGGTTTCTGAAAAGATCAATGGAAGAGGTGGCAGAGTAAGGTGTAGACAGAGACAGAGGAGGTAAGTGTACAGCCAACGAAGGTACAAAGAAACGCAATCTTACCTCAACTTGTCTAAAAACATGTGTCTTAGGAGGCTGCGCTTCCGGAAGGAAGTCATCGATGAGATTTACCAGCTCATCAAGGGTGATCTGCAGCCTTCCAGCACCATCAGAACCGCACTGTCCGTTGTGGTGAAGGTTACTGCAGCACTATCCTTCTACGCATCTGAATCCTTTCAGGCTTCAGCTGGCGATATTTGTCCTATCTCTCACTGCTGCATTCGGCAGGTGACTGAAGCCCTTTTTGCTCGCAGGATGGACTTTATAAGCTTCCCTATGACCAGGGAGGCACAGACCGCGAGGGCTTTGGCTTTCTCCAGAATAGCACACTTCCCCAAGGTGCAGGGAGCAATAGACTGCACGCATTGCCCTGAAAGTCCCCTTAAAGAACACGGAGGTATTTTGTAACAGAAAGGGATTCCACTCCCTGAATGTGCAACTTGGTGTCGACCACAAGCAAGTAATCACGACAGTAAATGCTACATTTCTTGGCAGCATCCATGTTGCGCACATCCTACATGAAATGAATCATTAAATTGCCACAGATACCTTATATTCTATTCTCATACGCTGGTTAACTTACGCATCATAGTAAGCAATTTTGTTAAAGTCAAAATCCTAAAAAATAACAGATGGTTATTAGTAATAATGGAAGAAACATAAATTGGGCCTTAGTTGGCCAAATTAAAGATACATTAAACAAAGTGAAAATCCTAACTTGCAAACAGCTAGCCTGTGAGGCAAGGCCACATGTGGCTGCCCCTATGTGAGGTGATGTGCATCTATCTAATACTAGACTGAAGACACTTTAAGGGCTAGACTTTCCACGAGGTGGCCATCGCCCCAAAAAATGGGCCTTGTTCCAGCGATGTAGGACGTCTCAGCCTTAGTGATCGCTGGTACATGGCCCATTTTATTTCGCCATTTTGCACTTGGCCGTAGGCCGGCAATGTGGAATGGGCGATCTGATTTTTCGGCGAAGTCGCGTTCGCCCACCGAAAGAAAGCTTCCCTGGCAATGGCCCTTATGCGCATGTGAGATTTTTATTTTCCGGCCAACTGGTTTTACCACGTTTCGGGAGGTCAGGGGTCATCACACATGCTCAAAAGGCAAAGGGAGGGGTTTTTGAAGTATTTGGAGAAATATAATTGCGATTAAATTTAACTACAGTAAAAATAAATAAATAGTACTGCAAGCACTATTTAAAATGGCATCAGAGCATGATTCAGAGAGGAAAAGGGCAAAACCCTTTTAGCGATGAGGTGAACGAGGCCCTGGTGAACAAGGTGTATGCCAGGTGAGCCGACATGGGGTGTGCATGGGAAACCTCCACCCCGTGTCTACAGAACAATATGGATGGAGATTTCAGCCATGGCAACGTCTGCATCCCATGAGGCGAGGGGCCTGACCAGTGCTGAAAAAGCTGGAATAGCTTGGTGGCAGCAGCAAAAGTTGCATTTTATATTTTAAACGGTAATATTTTACTGATGTATGCAAATTTTGATTAGAAATTTGAATCTCCTGCACTGAATTTAAGTTTGTCATTCTTAAATGTATTACGTAAACCATGTTAAGATCCGGACAGTGATCTGAAGCAGCAGCATTTTAAACTGTTGTGACCTCAAGATACGACCAAGTCCATTAGCTTATGCCATGCCATGCTCTCTTCTCATTTGCAGAAGGAGATATCTATCAACTGGTCGGGGGGGGGGGCGGGGGGGAGATGGTGGCTCTGCTCAACTCCAGCGTTATCGGAAATTGAATCACGTGCGGCTGCACTGGTTAGCCACAACAGCCGTTCGCCCACCACCCGTGGTCTGGCCGAACCCAGCCTCGCGTCTCATGAGTAATGTGTACTGTGTCAAACAGTCTTAAAAACTTAAATAAGTCACTGATGTAATGTCCTGTAATAATAATGCAATATACTTGTGATGCATTTATGATATACTAATGGTGTCATGTCAAGTCTGTGCAAAAGCAGCAGGGGATGTAGCCACTACAGCTTTCTGGGGTAGTGAAAGGTATTGATATGTAACGTCTCTTGGTATTGATCACCGTTATGTTCTAATAAGTTCTTTAAAAATTTCATACATGTTTTTAAGGTCATCCTGAGAAGCTCGTGACACTGCAGTCGTCCCCAATATTCTACATCAGGTGCACCCCGAAAAGGGAAAGAGGGGAGGGGGAAAGAGGGGAGGGGGAAAGAGGGGAGGGGGAAAGAGGGGAGGGGGAAAGAGGGGAGGGGGAAAGAGGGGAGGGGGAAAGAGGGGAGGGGGAAAGAGGGGAGGGGGAAAGAGGGGAGGGGGAAAGAGGGGAGGGGGAAAGAGGGGAGGGGGAAAGAGGGGAGGGGGAAAGAGGGGAGGGGGAAAGAGGGGAGGGGGAAAGAGGGGAGGGGGAAAGAGGGGAGGGGGAAAGAGGGGAGGGGGAAAGAGGGGAGGGGGAAAGAGGGGAGGGGGAAAGAGGGGAGGGGGAAAGAGGGGAGGGGGAAAGAGGGGAGGGGGAAAGAGGGGAGGGGGAAAGAGGGGAGGGGGAAAGAGGGGAGGGGGAAAGAGGGGAGGGGGAAAGAGGGGAGGGGGAAAGAGGGGAGGGGGAAAGAGGGGAGGGGGAAAGAGGGGAGGGGGAAAGAGGGGAGGGGGAAAGAGGGGAGGGGGAAAGAGGGGAGGGGGAAAGAGGGGAGGGGGAAAGAGGGGAGGGGGAAAGAGGGGAGGGGGAAAGAGGGGAGGGGGAAAGAGGGGAGGGGGAAAGAGGGGAGGGGGAAAGAGGGGAGGGGGAAAGAGGGGAGGGGGAAAGAGGGGAGGGGGAAAGAGGGGAGGGGGAAAGAGGGGAGGGGGAAAGAGGGGAGGGGGAAAGAGGGGAGGGGGAAAGAGGGGAGGGGGAAAGAGGGGAGGGGGAAAGAGGGGAGGGGGAAAGAGGGGAGGGGGAAAGAGGGGAGGGGGAAAGAGGGGAGGGGGAAAGAGGGGAGGGGGAAAGAGGGGAGGGGGAAAGAGGGGAGGGGGAAAGAGGGGAGGGGGAAAGAGGGGAGGGGGAAAGAGGGGAGGGGGAAAGAGGGGAGGGGGAAAGAGGGGAGGGGGGAAAGAGGGGAGGGGGAAAGAGGGGAGGGGGAAAGAGGGGAGGGGGAAAGAGGGGAGGGGGAAAGAGGGGAGGGGGAAAGAGGGGAGGGGGAAAGAGGGGAGGGGGAAAGAGGGGAGGGGGAAAGAGGGGAGGGGGAAAGAGGGGAGGGGGAAAGAGGGGAGGGGAAAGAGGGGAGGGGGAAAGAGGGGAGGGGGAAAGAGGGGAGGGGGGAAAGAGGGGAGGGGGAAAGAGGGGAGGGGGAAAGAGGGGAGGGGGAAAGAGGGGAGGGGAAAGAGGGGAGGGGGAAAGAGGGGAGGGGGAAAGAGGGGAGGGGAAAGAGGGGAGGGGGAAAGAGGGGAGGGGAAGAGGGGAGGGGGGAAGGAGGGAGAAAGAGGGGAGGGGGAAAGAGGGGAGGGGGAAAGAGGGGAGGGGGAAAGAGGGGAGGGGGAAAGAGGGGAGGGGGAAAGAGGGGAGGGGGAAAGAGGGGAGGGGGAAAGAGGGGAGGGGGAAAGAGGGGAGGGGGAAAGAGGGGAGGGGGAAAGAGGGGAGGGGGAAAGAGGGGAGGGGGAAAGAGGGGAGGGGGAAAGAGGGGAGGGGGAAAGAGGGGAGGGGGAAAGAGGGGAGGGGGAAAGAGGGGAGGGAGCGAGAGAGAGGGGAGGGAGCGAGAGAGAGGGGAGGGAGCGAGAGAGAGGGGAGGGAGCGAGAGAGAGGGGAGGGAGCGAGAGAGAGGGGAGGGAGCGAGAGAGAGGGGAGGGAGCGAGAGAGAGGGGAGGGAGCGAGAGAGAGGGAGCGAGAGAGAGGGAGCGAGAGAGAGGGGAGGGAGCGAGAGAGAGGGGAGAGGAAAGAGAGGGGAGAGAGAGGCTGTAAGCCGAAGAACTGTTTGCACACGCTACCCGTCTGTCCAATCGGGACCAGTACCAGCTACTTGTCACGGTTGTATGTTTATGCTGTGTAACTAGTGCGTTATATTCCGTCTTAATCTCCGATTAAAAACAATATACCCACCATATCGGTTAGCACTCGATCTTGATTATTTGAAAGACCAGAGATGTTAATCTCAACAAGCAGCGGGTTGACGGGGCGGATGAGGGGCAGGGGGCAGACATTACAACATTTGGCCCCTCGAGCCTGCTCCGCCATTCAATGAGATCATGGCTGATCTTCTACCTCTTCCACCTTGCTGCACTGTCCCCATATCCCTCGATTCCCTTAATATTCAAAAATCTATGTCTTAACTACTCAAAGACTGAGCCTCTACAGGCCTCGGGTAGAGAAATCCAAAGATTCACCACCCTCTATGTGAAGAAATTTCTCCTCATCTCAGTCCTAAATGGCCGACTCCTTATTGTGAGACTGTGACCCCTGGTTCTGGACTCCCCAGCCCGGGGAAACATCCTCCCTGCATCTACCCGTTAAGCCCTGTAAGAATTCTGTAAGTTTCAATGATATCACACCTCATTCTTTCAAACTCTAGAGAATATAGGCAAAGTCTACTTTATCTATCCTCATAGGACAATCTCCCCATCCCAGGAATCAGTCTGGTGAACCTTCATTGCACTCCCTCTATGGCAAGTATATCCTTCCTTAGGTAAGGAGACCAAAACTGTACACAATACTCCAGATGTGGTCTCACCAGGGCCCTATATAATTGCAGTAACACATCTTTACTTTTCTACTCAAATCTTCTTGTAATAAAGGCCAACATACCATTTGCTTTCTTAATTGCTTGCTGTACCTGCATGTTAACTTTCAGTGATTGGTGTACAAGGACACCCAGGTCCCTCTGAACACCAACATTTCCCAATCTCTCACCATTTAAAAAATTCTCTGCTTTTCTATGTTTTATAACAAACACCAAGAGCTAAGGAACTGCCATCCTGCTCAAGTGAAGCCTCAATTAGAAGACATCCCAAGATCGGCTTGAACTAGAAAGAGGGAAGTGTAGGAGAGCATGTGATGTGACTCGGCATATTGAACAACTGATTATACAATAGATCTCCGAGTGGCAATAACCTTTTGCACCATATCCTTGCACCACAGTATCTAAACATAATAAAAACAGATAAATAGAATGCTGGAAATGCTCAGTAGATCAAGCAGAATCTGGAGAGAGTTAATGTTTCAGGTCGATGACCCTACATCAGAACTGGAAAAAGTTAAGAGATGAAACAGGTTTTAAGCAAGTGCAGGGCCAAAGAAAGGGGAGGGGGGAGGAGAGGACAAAAGGAAAGGTCTGTGATAGGGTGGGAGGTGGGAGATTAGATGACAAACTGTTTGATGGTGCAAGGCAAAGGGATGGAAATGGGACAAGTAAAGCAACAAAAGATGGGTCGAGAGGACCTGTAAATGGCCACAGCAGAACCATTATCAGAGAATTACATAGCATAGACAACGCAGAAACAGGCCATTCAGCCCAAATGGTGTGTGCTGGTGCAGGTAATCTGCACGCGTCTCCTCCCATCTCAGCATATCTTCCTAGACCCGATTCGCTCATGTACCCGGCTAGTTTCAGCCTCACTAACACTGCATTTGCTTTCTTACAATCCATTATAGACCGATTTCTCCTGACACACTAGTCAGTCCATTGATCATCTCTGGGATTAAATTAAAATTGCTAATTATAAAAACACTTATAGGAAGGCGTGAATAGCACAAGATGCAGATACATTCTCAGCTCCCCCTCACTTAGCAGCAGCTCCACTCTCACCGAGAAAACACCACACTGACAAAATGAAAGAGTATACAGCCACAAAACTCTGACTGAAGCAAATGTACTTTAATTGTCAACGTTTCAAATTTCAGACACATTCCTTTTAAAGCATGCAGCCCATAGCATCCTGGAACCAAGCCAAGTACTGACTGCCAGACTTTCCACTTTATGCTCACAAATGGAAGAAAAATGCATCCTTTGTCTTCCAAATGGAGGACAGGGAGGGTAAAATCTCACCTCTTGGTCAGTAAGCTTTACTTGGGACTCGACAGAATGTCCATTTATGCAGTGGGACCAGTGAGAATTGTTAAACTGTCCCTTGTTGTGTTGCTGTATTTGAGGGGGCCCACAGTGAGGGGCTGCTGCCCAGGAACCTGGCTCCAGTTGGATTCTGAAGCTGGCGAATGGGTTGGTGTAGAGATGCAACCTATCTGGGTCACAGCACTAGATTAAGGATTGGTGTGTTCCTGTCTGTAATATGAGCAGTGTAGGTGCTCACTACAAACAGTGTCAGGGTTTGTGACTCTAATTATGGAATGATTTAAGATTTGTTACACTCAGGGCTCCAGTGACAACATGTCGCAAGTCTTCATATTTTTAGTGATAAACTGCCCATCAAAAGCTGATGTGATGAAAGTTCTCAGTATTTACAGGTGAGTGTAGTGGATGATCAGGTACCATTGACACAAAATGTCCTTTTACACAAATGGGGATAGATTTGAAACTTTGATGTTGCGTGGAATTTCCGGCAGATTGATGTTTTTGACAGCAGACACTGCACGGGCAGGAGCAGCAGAAAACCCAGCCTGGAACAACAGAGAGGATGGACTTTAATGTCACAGAACCAAGAAATCCAAACAGCACCTAGGTAATTAATGCAACAAAGAATAGCATCACTTTTTAAGTTAGTGCAAAACTGAAGCCATTCAAATAAAGGCTGGAGAAAGAGGAGAGAGAGAGAAATAGGAAGAGGATAATGATAAATCTTCAATTTACAATATTGTCTTTCTCTTCAAGGCTAGCAGCTTAGTTAATCCACGACCTCTCATCCAACCCGCAGCTTAGGCAGTTCACACATTAGGCAACTAAATTAATTCATATCCTATGACTTGGTGGCACAACACATAAGAAACATGTTGCATCACCAGCCTGACTATATCAAGTGATTAAAAAGTTTCACTGGATTAAACCAGAAGTCAGCAAATTAGACCAAATACTACTTATGCATTTCACCCAATCATCATCTCAGCTGCATTTTTCTCAAAGTGTTAGAAAGGACAATGGGACGGTGGGCAGTGTGCTGCATGGAGCCTTCCCCATTCAGAGGCTGATGAATAACTAATCCAGCTTGCACTGGGACGCAAGGCTGGAAACTTATCAAACCATTCCAAATAGCAAAGTAAAGGGTGCCTGATTTAGAACCACAATCTGAAGATTAGATTACTGCTGTGTAATCATTTAAAGATTATTTTGTGTGAAGTTTGAGGGCTGGTTTGATTCTGTTCAGGGATTTATTTTGGATCAATTTTTGGAACACGTTGTCCTTGACTCTTGAAGCCTGTGAGCCAGTCCGAAAATTGCCTAGAGTCATCACCCAGCCCTTATCACCATCACTCAAAGGTTTTGCAACTGCTGATGCTGCCACTCTGCAGGGTGACAATAATCTAAACGATTAGTGCTTCATGATCCAACATATAAAATTCACAGCTAAATACTGTAACATTGTGAAAAGGCAACACTGTCCTAGTCAACACAGACCGTAAACCAGACAAAGCACTCAGCAAGTGTCTGAGGGTCTGGGGTCCGGGGGGTGGGGGTGTGGGGCCAGAGTGTTAGCGTGTTGGGTTTGAACAGGTGAATGTTTATGGAGAAGATAGCTCTTCAGAGAGAAAAGATGAACTATGCAGGAGAAACAAATGGAGACAAGAATTACAATCTGTTTGAATAAAACATTGCAATTAGAAAGGTCAGCAACACGATCAGATTCCAGAAATGGAGAAAGCAAGCGACAAAGTCTGGTATGTAGTGTGCTGGAAAGGGAGAGCTGTGAAGGCCCGTCTTTTGCACACGGTAACTACCCGGTTACACAGGATTAAACCATCAGGCCCACAGTGGGCACAGAACTCTAATCCCTCCCCAGCAGCCAGGCAATAGTAGGAGAGACACAGGTTTCCATTCAATGTCGATATTTACAATGTACATTAATGATTTAGATGAAGGAATTGAATGTAATATCTCCAAGTTTGCAGATGACACTAAACTGGGTGGCGGTGTGAGCTGTGAGGAGGATGCTAAGAGGCTGCAGGGTGACTTGGACAGGTTAGGTGAATGGGCAAATGCATGGCAGATGCAGTATAATGTGGATAAATGTGAGGTTATCCACTTTGGGGGGCAAAAACAGGAAGGCAATTATCTAAATGATGACAGATTAGGAAAAGGGGAGGTGCAACGAGACCTGGGTGTCATGGTACATCAGTCATTGAAGGTAGGCATGCAGGTACAGCAGGCAGTAAAGAAAACAAATGGCATGCTGGCCATCATAGCGAGGAGATTTGAGTATAGGAGCAGGGAGGTCTTGCTGCAGTTGTACAGGGCCTTGGTGAGGCCACACCTTGAGTATTGTGTACAGTTTTGGTCTCCTAACCTGAGGAATGACATGCTTGCTATTGAGGGAGTGCAGCGAAGGTTCACCAGACTGATTCCCGGGATGGCAGGACTGACATATGAGGAAAGACTGGATCAGCTAGGCTTATATTCACTGGAACTTAGATGAATGAGAGGGGATCTCATAGAAACATATAAAATTCTGATGGGATTGGACAGGTTAGATGCAGGAAGCATGAACCCGATGTTGGGGAAGTCCAGAACCAGGGGACATAGTCTAAGGATAAGGGGTAAGCCATTTAGGACCGAGATGAGGAGAAACTTTTTCATTCAGAGTTGTGAACCTGTGGAATTCTCTGCCACAGAAAGTTGTTGAGTTAGATGTGGCCCTTACGGCTAAAGGGATCAGGGGGTATGGAGAGAAGGCTGGAGTGGGGTACTGAGGTTGAATGATCAGCCATGATCATATCGAATGGAGGTGCAGGCTCGAAGGGCCAAATGGCCTGCTCCTGCACCTATTTTCTATGCTTCTATGAAGAGAACTCCTACAGAGATAACGAGCTTTGCTCAGATGTACATTCAGTATTTCTTACCTCAGACTTTTCCAGCTTAGTCTGTGCCTCCACCTGCGACACAATCTCGGTCATGTTGGTTTCCAACACCATTCCTCCCATCACCACCTCCTGCAGAATGCAATGGACCTGTGCAAACAAGATCAGATGGAAACACTGCCAAATCATTCCAATCGCAACTTCTGCAAACTCTGATCTCATACAGGTAGCAAACAATCGCCAGCTTAGTAACTCATCAATCAACACAAACAAATTCTAACCATTCAAAATACAATGTAACATCTAATGCCCAGGTTCACGAAATAATGCAAGAACAGAATAAAGCTGCTCCAATTTTAACAAAACAGCTCTGTCCCATAATAGTTTGTTTTCTCGTTTCTGGTCAGTTCTCTCCCCTCCTGTCTTCCTCCTAGTGCCCATTCTTCAGTGTGCCAGTGAGCCCCCTTGGTCTCGCTCTGCCGTCGCCCTCCCCCCCCCCCACCCTCGCCCCTCACCCTGCCCTCGCTCTGGCTTCACCCCGTCCCCCACCCTCGCTCCGCCCTCACCCACCCCCCCGGCCTCGCTCCGCCGTCGGTCCCCTGAACTCCGGCCTCATTCCCCCTTCCACCAGGGCAGTAGATTGCGATGAGATTGCCCGGACAAGCTGTGCCCTGCCATAGAAACATAGAAAGTAGGTGCAGGAGTAGGCCATTCGGCCCTTCGAGCCTGCTATTCAATAAGATCATGGCTGATCATCCACCTCAGTACCCCTTTCCTGCTTTCTCTCCATACCCCTTGATCCCTTTAGCCGTAAGGGCCACATCTAACTCCCTTTTGAATATATCGAACGAACTGGCCTCAACAACTTTCTGTGGTAGAGAATTCCACTGGTTCACAATTCTGAGTGAAGAAGTTTCTCCTCATCTCAGTCCTAAATGGCTTACCCCTTATCCTTAGACTGTGACCCCTGGTTCTGGACTTCCAACATTGGGAACATTCTTCCTGCATCTAACCTGTCCAATCCCGTTAGAATTTTATATGTTTCTATGAGATCCCCTCTCATTCTTCTAAATTCCAGTGAATATAAGCCTAGTCGATTCAGTCTTTCTTCATATGTCAGTCCTGCCATCCCAGGAATCAGTCTGGTGAACCTTCGCTGTACTCCCTCAATAGCAAGAATGTCCTTTCTCAGATTAGGAGACCAAAACTGCACACAATACTCAAGGCATGGTCTCACCAAGGCCCTGTACAACTGCAGTAAGACCTCTCTACTCCTATACTCAAATCCTCTCGCTATGAAGGCCAGCATGCTATTTGCCTTCTTTACTGCCTGCTGTACCTGCATGCCAACCTTCAATGACTGACGTACCATGACACCCAGGTCTCGTTGCACCTCCCCTTTTACTAATCTGTCACCATTCAGATAATAATCTGCCTTCCTGTTTTTGCAACCAAAGTGGATAACCTCACGTTTATCCACATTATACTGCATCTGCCATGCATTTGCCCATTCACCTAACTTGTCCAAGTCACCCTGCAGCCTCTTAGCATCCTCCTCATAGCTCACACCGCCACCCAGTTTAGTGTCATCTGCAAACTTGGAGATATTAAATTCAATTCCTTCGTCTAAATCATTAATGTACATTGTAAATAGCTGGGGTCCCAGCACTGAACCCTGCGGCACCCCACTAGTCACTGCCTGCCATTCTGAAAAGGACCCGTTTATTCCTACTCTTTGCTTCCTGTCTGCCAACCAGTTCTCTATCCACATCAATACATTACCTCCAATACCATGTGCCTCAATTTTGCACACTAATCTTTTGTGTGGGACCTTGTCAAAAGCCTTTTGAAAGTCTAAATACACCACATCCACTGGTTCTCCCTAATCCACTCTACTAGTTACATCCTCAAAAAATTCTAGAAGATTTGTCAAGCATGATTTCCATTTCCTAAATCCATGCTGACTTGGACTGATCCTGTCACTGCTTTCCAATGCACTGCTATTACATCTTTAATAATTGATTCCAACATTTTCCCCACTACCGATGTCAGGCTAACCGGTCTATAATTCTCCGTATTCTCTCTCCCGCTCCTTTTTTAAAAAGTGGGTTACATTTGATACCCTCCAGTCCATAGGAACTGATCCAGTCTATAGAATGTTGGAAAATGTCTACCAATACATCCACTATTTCTAGGGGCACTTCCTTAAGTATTGCACGGAGGGAGACAAATAAAAGGCTGCAAAAGTTAAACCTTTCCCAAACGGCTGCTTTTAACTGTTCCTGACTTCCAGAAAGTTCCACATATCTCTGAAATATCAGTATCAAATGACACGAGTATTTGAGTAGGTATCCGTGGCAACAAATCGGACAGAGACAACTATTGGGCCATTCGTCTTACTCCAATCCCACATTAAATAATGGAATGGATTATCAGGTTAAACTTGTTAAACTTAAACATTACACAACATAACCTAGTAACCAGCAATCAGTGTGGATTCCTGAGCAACCAGTCTGTCAGCTGTGAGCAAGCGACATCCCAGTGGACTCAGACACCTTTGTAAAAGATTGGAGGGAGAAATCCCTGGATTTGATTCTGAGTATCAGGGTCCATCGACGGTGGCTCAGGCTTTAGGTCACAGTGATCTGAATGTGACCAAATTTAACATTACAAGATTTGGAGAGGTTAAGATCCAAAATTACCAATTTTAAGAGGACCAACTACTTTATGTGATTGAGAAGCCTTGTCAGTGTGTTCCTGGAAAGTTGGAACATGGCCACGAGAGTGGTGGAACCTTGGAGTTGCTGGATGGAGGGGATTCTGACACAATGGACCAGTGTACCCATGCAAAGCAAAGTTCCGAAGCTTAAAGTCACTCCTGCCTGGTTGAGTGGAACTGTCAATCAACTCAAGGAGAGAAAGACATTTAAGATCATGAAGGAAAATGCAAAGAATGAAGATGGATTCAATATAAAAAGGCATCAAAATGGCCAAGAAAAATGTCAAATTGAATATAGTGCAGTGTGCTCGGGAGGAACAGGGGACTTTGGACCCACTGGGGATTTCCTCACCTCGTGTCTGGGTCTGTGGTAGACTCACTGATCGAGATCAATCGCTGTGATTGGTCAACAACCCCATTATCGTTGGATCATGTGACTCCCAGGATGGTAGAGGGCGAGCGAGAAGGATCTCTGTCTTTTTCTCTTGCAATTTCTATGATCCTATCTCAAGATTTTAAGTTATGAGAAAGACCAGAGAACCTTGGGCTTTACAGTCTTGAAGATTTCCGAAAGGTGATTGTTCAGAGATTTACAAGATAATTGCCAGAATGGAAAGAAAAACCACCGCGTGTCTCAAAGCGCTTTAAAGCCAATTAAGTGCTTTTTGGAGTGTAGTCACTGTTGTAATGTAGGCAATAGGGCAGCCAGTTTGCGCAAAGCAAGCTCCCACAAGTGGTGATGTGATAATGACCAGATAATCTATATTTTTGGCATGTTCATTAAAGTAAGTTTCCAGATCTGCCTCAAACTGGAGGAGTAGGGGAAAGGGTCATGGGTTTAAACCAGCAAAAGACAAATTTAGAACGGGTATCAAGAAGTGATAGGGTCATGGAGGAAAAAAACCCAGGAATCAATTAAGAACCAAATGGAATGCAATTGGGGAACTTTAAGGTAATGCTGGATGATCCAGCATGACCTTAGAGCCTTCCTCAGCCGTAACTATCCTGTGAACTTGATTTATGCCATTCACAGCAATACTTAAAGCGCTTTACAGCCCACCAATGATTTTTGAAGTGCAGCCATTGCTGTGTCAGCAGAAACAGCAACCAAGTGTACAGCAAGATCTCGCAAACAGCAATGAGATAAAGGACCAGATAATCTGCTAACCCTCCAGTATCAGTTATCCTGATTTGCAGAGCGAGATGTAAAACCGTTCATTCACATCAGGGACAAGAGGGCGCAATTGGGAGAGAGTAAAGGTTTGTGGAGATAACGCTACATATCTTGCAATAAGAAAATGATTGTCGGTTGTATTTTCTTGCTATAAAACAATATCTTGCAAAAAAACATTTCTTATCAGGATAATTGATATGAAACATTTTGATTGTATCCACAGTAACACATTATATGAGCTATACACATTTAGTGTTGCTCAACGTCCACTTTCCTGATCGAGCTCCCAAATGAGACACTCGGGGGTGGCCAGGAGACGGCGGTTTCATCTCCACTTTGTGACTGCCTCAGTCCTGCTTTCAAGCTGCAACAACTTGCACTTATATACCGCCTATAACACATGCCGCTTCGTTTCACTAAGTCACAACCATCCTCCACTATCCTGCTGCCAACCTACTGATCCATAGAAACATAGAAATTTACAGCACAGGAGGCCCCCATTTCGGCCCATCGTGTCCACGCCGGCCGACAAAGAGCCACACGGCCCTCAGTTAGCAGCCCTGAAGGTTACATATAAACCAATGAACAATGGCGGAAAGGTAAAGAGCAAACGGCCCAACCAGTCCGCCCCACACAGCTGCGACACCCCTTGCACCGCAACATTCTACACTCCACGCCAACCGGAGCCATGAGATCTCCTGGGAGAGGCAAAAAAAGATAAAAACCCAGGCCAATCGAGGGGAAACAAACCTGGGAAATTCCTCTCAGAACTATCCAGGCGATCGAAACGAGCCCAGATCACCACGCTGGCCAGATTCGATTCCCTGCAGTACCTGCGCAACGTATCTGCACCAGGCAACAAGAGGTTATTCAGTCTAATCCCATTTACCAGCTCTAGGTCCGTAACCCTGCAGGTTACGGCGCTTCAAGTGCCCATCCAAGCACCTTTTAAATGTGGTGAGGGTCTCTACATCCACCACACTTCCAGGCAGTGAGTTCCAGACCCCCACAACTGTGTGTGAAGAAGCTTCCCCTCAAATCCCCTCTGAACCTTCCACCAACCACCTTAAACCGATGCCCCCTCGTAATTCACCCCTCCACCAATGAAAATAGGCCCTTACTATCCACTATGTCCAGGCCCCTCAATATTTTGTAAACCTCAATGAGGTCTCCCCTCAGCCTCCTCTGTTCCAATGAGAACAAATCCAGCCTATCCAATCTATCCTCATAGCTAAGATTCTCCATTCCAGGCAACATCCTCATAAATCTTCTCTGCAGCCTCTCTAGTGCAATCATATCCTTGCTATAATACGGTGACCAGAACTGCACGCAGTACTCCAGCTGTGGCTCAACAGAGTATTACACAATTTAAGCATAACCCCCTTGCTCTTGTATTCTGTGCCTCGGCCAATAAAGGCAAGCATTCCATTTGCCTTCTTAACCACTTTATCTACCTGGCCTGCTACTTTCAGGGATCTGTGGACAAGCACTCCAAGGTCCCTTTGTTCATCTACACTTCTAAGTGGCCTACCGTTTAATGTGTGTACCCTTTCCTTATTAGCCCTCCCCAAATTAACATTACCTTACACTTCTCCGAATTAAATTCCATTTGCCACTGTTCGGCCCACCTGACCAGTAGATTGATATCCTCCTGCAGCCCATGACTTTCCTCTTCATTATCAACCACACAACCAATTTTAGTGTCATCTGCAAACTTCTTAATCATACCCCCTATATTCAAATTTAGATCATTGATGTATACCACAAAAAGCAAGGGTCCCAGTAATGAGCCCTGCAGAACCCCACTGGAAACATCCTTCCAGTCACAAAAACACCCATCAACCGTTACTCTTCGCTTCCTACCTCTAAGCTAATTTTGGATTTAACTTGCCACTTTGCCTTGGATCCCATGGGCCTTTATCTTCATGACCAATCTGCCATGTGGAACCTTATCAAAAGCTTTGCTAAAGTCCATATAAACCTCATCGACCCTCCTGGTTACCTCCTCAAAAAATTCAATCAGGTTAGTCAAACACGATCTTCCTTCAACAAATCCGTGCTGACTGTTCCTAATTAATCCTCGCCTTTCTAAATGTAGATTTATCCTGTCCTTCAGGATTTTTTCCAATAATTTTCCCACCACTGAGATTAGGCTGACAGGCCTGTAATTACTCGGCCGATCCCGTTCTCCCTTCTTAAACAAGGGTACCACATTAACAGTCCTCCGGTCCTCCGGCACCATGCCCAACTCCAAAGAGGACTGGAAAATGATGGTCAAGGCCATCCTCTTTTGCTTCGCTTAACAGTCTGGGATACATTTCATCCGGGTCTGGGGACTTATCCACTTTCAAAGCCGCTAAACCCCTTAATACCTCCTCTCTCCCCATGTTTATTTCATTCAGAATTTCACATTCCTCCTCGATAGCAGTATTTAGCATTATCCCTTTCCTTTGTGAAAACAGACGCAAAGTATTCATTTAGAACCATACCAACATCTTCCACCCCCACACACAGATTACCCTCATGGTCTCCAACAGGCCCTACCCTTTCTTTAGTTATCCTCTTGCTCGTAATATATTTATAGAACATCTTTGGATTTACCTTAATTTTACTTGTCAAGAATTTTTCATGCTCTCTCTTAGCATTCCTAATATCCTTTTTAATTTTACCTCTGAACTTCCTATATACTTCCAGAGATTCTACAGTATTTAGCCGTCGCTTATGACATAAGTTTCCCTTTTTTAATTTATCCTCCCCTATAAGTCTCTAGAATTGTTATTCCCACCCTTTTTCTTTAAGGGCACATGTTTGGTCTGAGCCTTCCGGATCTCCTCCGTGAATGCCTCCCACTGTTCCGACATTGATTTACCTACAAGTAGCTGTTTCCAGTCCACTGTGGCCAAATCACTCCTCAACTTAGCAAAGTTAGCTTTTCCCCAATTTGGGACTTTTATTCCAGGTCTATCCTTGTCCTTATCCATAACTACCTTGAATCTGACTGAATTATGGTCACTGGCACTCAAGTGCTCCCCCACTGATACCTGTGGAAATGTATTTTTTAAAGTTGCATTACAGTTTTTTGTACCCTTTTTGCCATAAAACAAAATGGAGTCCAGGACCTGCTAAAAACTTCTGCAACAGACAGTCTGCTTGCATAAACATGCTAACCCTGACTGGAACTGCTGATAGCTGATTAATAGCCACCAGACAACATTAAAAGTGTCTTGCTGAGATAAGTACCACCCATTTGCTCCCCGATATAGTCTGTCGCTATACCAGACCTTAGAAGGACTGGATAAAGGTTGTAAAGATGCAGCACCAATTCACCCCCGAAGAGATACTCAAATTACCAGCCATTATCTCTTGTACAGAACTCATCCATAATATGCAAGAAGCCAAGTACCCAATCAAACACGATGGAAATCATGGGCCCAAATAACTGGCCAGGAAACTGGACAATCCTAAAACAATGAAAAGTCGGTAATAGCACTTGATCACACCCTAATCGAGTCATTGCAGTTTGACCCACCAAAATCACTTACAAAAGAGACATTTGAGAAAAATGTAAAGACAAGGAAGTGGTGGTAATCATTAACTCTATCTGTTTTCGCTGACTGCAAAGGCAGAACCAATACACACAGGATGGAACCATAACTTGTTTTTTTACTGTATAAATACTTTGTGAAGCTGTACCATATCATCGCTTAGCCTTTGACTGAGTGAGACTCTTCCTTGCTGCAAGTAAAAATTAAAGGAATATCTCCCGAAGCTGATTGTGTTAGAGTCGTATATTGAGAGTCGAGATTTCGACATACCCCTTCCACCTGCCCAGCTTCATTCCCCAAAAGTAAATCCAGAACCCCCTCCTCCCATGTTGGGCTTGTTACATACTGACTAAAAAAGTTCTCTTGAATGCATTTTAAGAATTCCGCACCCTCTATACCCTTCGCACTATATTTGTCCCAATCATTATTAGGATAGTTGAAATCTCCTACGGTTTTTGGACTTCGCAGAAATTTGCCTACATATTTGCTCTTCTATCTCCCTCCCACTGTTTGGGGGGTCTATAATACACGCCCAGCAGTGTGATCGCTCTTTTTTTTTCAGTTCGACCCATATGGCCTCATTTGATGATCCCTCTAACATATCATCCCTCCTCATCGCTGTAATAGTTTCTTTAATCAATGCAGCAACCCCCTGCCTTTTTTTTACCCCCCTCTCCGTCTTGTCTAAAAATCCTGTAACCAAGAATATCGAGCTGCCAAACCTGCCCCTCTTTCAGCCATGTTTCTGTAATGGCTATAATGTCATATTCCCAAGTGTCTACCTGTGCTCTCAGCTCATCCGCCTTATTCGCTATACTCCTTGCATTGAAGTATATCTCATTTAGCACAGGAAGACTTCCTTGCTTACTTCGCAGGGATTGTGGATGCACTGGTTGTAATTTACCAAAATTCCCTGGATCCTGGGGAGGTCCCAGCAGATTGGAAAACTGCAAAGGTAACGCCCCTATTTAAAAAAGGAGGAAGACAAAAAGCAGGAAACTACAGACCAGTTAGCCTAACATCTGTGATTGGGAAAATGTTGGGAGTCCATTATTCAAGAAGCAGTAGCAGGATATTTGGAAAAGCAAAATTCAGTCAGGCAGAGTCAGCATGGATTTATGAAGGGGAAGTCATGTTTGACAAATTTGCTGGAGTTCATGGAGGATGTAACGAACAGGGTGGATAAAGGGGAACCAGTGGATGTGGTGTATTTGGACTTCCAGAGGGCATTTGACAAGGTGCCACATAAAAGGTTACTGCGCAAGATAAAAGTTCACAGGGTTGGGGTAATATATTAGCATGGATAGAGGATTGGCTAACGAACAGAAAATAGAGAGTCGGGATAAATGGTTAATTTTCTGGTTGGCAACCAGTAACTAGTGGGGTGCCGCAGGGATCAGTGCTGAGACCCCAACTATTTACAATCTATATTAATGACTGGGAAGAAGGGACTGAGTGTAATGTAGCCAAGTTTGCTGACGATACAAAGATGGGAGGAAAAGCAATGTGTGAGGAGGACACACAAAATCTGCAAAAGGACATAGACAGGCTAAGTGAATGGGCAAAAATTTGGCAGATGGAGTATATTGTTGGAAACATAGAAAATAGGTGGAGGAGTAGGCCATTCGGCCCTTCAAGCCTGCCACCACCATTCAATAAGATCATGGCTGATCATTCGCCTCAGTACCCCACACCTGCCTTCTCTCCATACCCCTTGATCTCTTTAGCCATAAGGGCCATATCCAACTCCCTCTTGAATACATCTAACGAGCTGCCCTCAACAACTCTCTGCAGTGGAGAATTCCACAGGTTCACAACTCTGAGTGAAGAAGTCCCTCCTCATCTCAGTCCTAAATGGCTTACCCCTTATCCTTAGACTGTGTCCCCTGGTTCAGGACTTCCCCAACATCGGGAACATTCTTCCTGCATCTAGCCTGTCCAATCTCGTCAGAATTTTATATGTTTCTATGAGATCCCCTCTCATTCTTCTAAACCCCAGTGAATACAGGCCCAGTCGATCCAGTCTCCTCATGTGTCAGTCCTGCCATCCCGGGAATCAGTCTGGTGAACCTTCGCTGCATTCCCTCAACAGCAAGAACGTCCTTCCTCAGATTAGGAGACCAAAACTGAACACAATATTCCAGGTGAGGCCTCACCAAGGCCCTGTACAACTGCAGTAAGACCTCCCGGCTCCTATACTCAAATCCCCTAGCTATGAAGGCCAAGATGCCATTTGCCTTCTTCACCGCCTGCTGTACCTGCATGTCAACTTTCAATGACTGATGTACCATGACATCCAGGTCTCGTTGCACCTCCCCTTTTACTAATTCTGCCTCCACGTTTTTGCCAAAGTGGATAATCTCACATTTATCCACAATATACTGCATCTGCCATGCATTTGCCCACTCACCTAACCTGTCCAAGTCACCCTGCAGCCTCTTAGCATCCTCCCCTCAGCTCACACCACCACCCAGCTTGTCATCTGCAAACTTGGAGATATTACACTCAATTGCTTCATCTAAATCATTGATGTATATTGTAAATAGCACTAAGCCCTGCGGCACCCCACTGGTCACTGCCTGCCATTCTGAAAAGGATCCATTTATCCCGACTCTCTGCTTCCTGTCTGCCAACCAGTTCTCTATCCATGTCAATCCAGCGAACCCGGGGACTGGGAGAAATTTAGAACTCAGCAGAGGAGGACAAAGGGTTTGATTAGGGCAGGGAAAATGGAGTACGAGAAGAAGCTTGCAGGGAACATTAAGACGGACTGCAAAAGTTTCTATAGATATGTAAAGAGAAAAAGATTAGTAAAGACAAACGTAGGTGCCCTTCAGTCAGAATCAGGGGAAGTCATAACGGGGAACAAAGAAATGGCGGACCAATTCAACAAGTACTTTGGTTCGGTATTCACTAAGGAGGACACAAACAACCTTCCGGATATAAAAGGGGTCAGAGGGTCTAGTAAGGAGGAGGAACTGAGGGAAATCCTTATTAGTCGGGAAATTGTGTTGGGGAAATTGATGGGATTGAAGGCCGATAAATTCCTAGGGCCTGATGGACTGCATCCCAGAGTACTTAAGGAGGTGGCCTTGGAAATAGTGGATGCATTGACAGTCATTTTCCAACATTCCATTGACTCTGGATCAGTTCCTATCGAGTGGAGAGTAGCCAATGTAACCCCACTTTTTAAAACAGGAGGGAAAGAGAAAACAGGGATTTATAGACCGGTCAGCCTGGCATCGGTAGTGGGTAAAATGATGGAATCAATTATTAAGGATGTCATAGCAGCGCATTTGGAAAGAGGTGACATGATAGGTCCAAGTCAGCATGGATTTGTGAAAGGGAAATCGTGCTTGACAAATCTTCTGGAATTTTTTGAGGATGTTTCCAGTAGAGTGGACAAGGGAGAACCAGTTGATGTGGTATATTTGGGCTTTCAGAAGGCTTTCGACAAGGTCCCACACAAGAGATTAATGTGCAAAGTTAAAGCACATGGGATTGGGGTTAGTGTGCTGACATGGATTGAGAACTGGTTGTCAGACAGGAAGCAAAGAGTAGGAGTCAATGGGTACTTTTCAGAATGGCAGGCAGTGACTAGTGTGGTACCGCAAGGTTCTGTGCTGGGGCCCCAGCTGTTTACACTGTACATTAATGATTTAGACGAGGGGATTAAATGTACTATCTCCAAATTTGCGGGTGACACTAAGTTGGGTGGCAGTGTGAGCTGCGAGGAGGATGATGAGGCTGCAGAGCGACTTGTATAGGTTAGGTGAGTGGGCAAATGCATGGCAGATGAAGTATAATGTGGATAAATGTGAGATTATCCACTTTGGTGGTAAAAACAGAGAAAGACTATTATCTGAATGGTGACAGATTAGGAAAAGGGGAGGTGCAACGAGACCTGGGTATCATGGTACATCAGTCATTGGAGGTTGGCATGCAGGTACAGCAGGCGGTTAAGAAAGCAAATGGCATGTTGGCCTTCATAGCGAGGGGATTTGAGTACAGGGGCAGGGAGGTGTTGCTACAGTTGTGCAGAGCCTTGGTGAGGCCACACCTGGAGTATTGTGTACAGTTTTGGTCTCCTAACTTGAGGAAGGACATTCTTGCTATTGAGGGAGTGCAGCGAAGGTTCACCAGACTGATTCCCGGGATGGTGGGACTGACATATCAAGAAAGACTGGATCAACTGGGCTTGTGTTCACTAGAGTTCAGAAGAATGAGAGGGGACCTCATAGAAACGTTTAAAATTCTGATGGGTTCAGACAGGTTAGATGCAGGAAGAATGTTCCCAATGTTGGGGAAGTCCAGAACCAGCGGTCACAGCCTAAGGATAAGGGGTAAGCCATTTAGGACCGAGATGAGGAGAAACTTCTTCACCCAGAGAGTGGTGAACCGGTGGAATTCTCTACCACAGAAAGTTGTTGAGGCCAATTCACTAAATATATTCAAAAAGAAGTTAGATGTAGTCCTACTAGGGGGATCAAGGGGTATGGCGAGAAAGCAGGAATGGGGTACTGAAGTTGCATGTTCAGCCATGAACTCATTGAATGGCGGTGCAGGCTAGAAGGACCGAATGGCCTACTCCTGCACCTATTTTCTATGTTTCTATGTTAATACATTACCCCCAATACCATGTGCTTTAATTTTGCACAACAATCTCTTGTGTGGGACCTTGTCAAAAGCCTTTTGAAAGTCCAAATACACCACATCCACTGGTTCTCCCCTGTCCACTCTACTAGTTACATCCTCAAAAGGTGCGAGTGCAGGCTCAAAGGGCCGAATGGCCTGCTCCTGCACCTAATTTCTATGTTTCTATGTCAAGCATGATTTCCTTTTCATAAATCCATGCTGACTTGGACTGATCCTGTAACTGCTTTCCAAATTTGCTGCTATTTCATCTTTAATAATTGATTCCAACATTTTCCCCATTACCGATGTCATTCCCCATTTTCTCTCTCCCTTCTTTTTTAAAAAGTGGTGTTACATTCACTACCCTGCAGTCCATAGGAACTGATCCAGAGTCAATAGACTGTTGGAAAATGATCGGCAATGCATCCACTATTTCTAGGGCCACTTTCTTAAGTACTCTGGGATGCAGACTATCTGGTCCTGGGGATTTAATCGGCCTTCAATCCCATCAATTTCCCCAACACAATTTCCTGACTAATAAGGACTTCCTTCAGTTCTTCCTTCTCGCTAGATCCTCTGTCCCCTAGTATTTCCGGAAGGTTGTTCATGTCTTCCTTCGTGAAGACAGAACCAAAGTATTTGTTCAATTGGTCTGCCATTTCTCTGTTCCCAATTATAAATTGGAAAGTGTGAGGTCATGCACTTTGGCAGAAAAAAAATCGAAGAGCAAGTTATTAGTTAAATGAAGAAAGATTGCAAAATGCCGCAGTACAGCGGGACCTGGGGGTAACTTGTGCATGAAACACAAAAGGATAGTATGCAGGTACAGCAAGTGATCAGGAAGGCCAATGGTATCTGGGCTTTTTATTGCAAAGGGGATGGAGCATAAAAGCAAGAAAGTCTTGCTACAGCTATACAGGATATTGGTGAGGCCACACCTGGAATACTGCATGCAGTTTTGGTTTCTGTATTTACGAAAAGATATACTTGCTTTGGAGGCAGTTCAGAGAAGGTTCACTAAGTTGATTCCAGGGATGAGGGGGTTGACTTATGAGGAAAGGTTGAGTAGGTTGGGCCTCTCCTTATTGGAATTCAGAAGAATGAGAGGTGATCTTATCGAAACGTATAAGATTACGAGGGGGCTTAACAAGGTGGATGCAGAGAGGATGTTTCCACTGATGGGGGAGACTAGAACTAGAGGGCATGATCTTAGAATAAGGGGCCGCCCATTTAAAACTGAGATGAGGAGAAATTTCTTCTCTCAGGAGGGTTGCAAATCTGTGGAATTCGCTGCCCCAGAGAGCTGTGGAGGCTGGGACATTGAATAAATTTGCCAGAAATAGACAGTTTCTTAAACAATAAGGGGATAAGGGGTTATGGGGAGCGGGCAGGGAAGTGGAGCTAAGTCCATGAACAGATCAGCCATGATCTTATTGAATGGCAGAGTAGGCTCGAGGGGCGTATGGCCTACTCCTGCTCGTACTTCTTATGTACTTACTAAGCTTGTTTCCTCTGTCTTACACATTCACTTTCTACATTCCTGCTTTCCAATTTCAGCTTTACTTCCTTCCCTATTGAATTCGTTTTCAGGTTCCCATCCCCCTGCCAAGCTAGTTTAAACTCTCTCCAACGGCATGAGCAAAACTCCCTGCGAGGATATTGGTCCCGGCGCTATTGAAGTGCAACCCGTCCGGTTTGTACAGGTCCCATCTCCCCCAGAAATGGTCCCAATACCTCAACAATTTAAAGCCCTCCCTCCTGCACCAACTCTCCAGCTATGTGTTCATCCTCTCTATCCTTCTATTCTTGTACTCATTAGCACGTGGCACCGGTAGTAACCCAGAGATTACTACCTTTGAGGTCCTACCCTTTAATTTTTCTGCCCTGCGTCCACTCTGTGACATCCTTGACTCTGGCACCAGGGAGGCATCATACCATCCTACAGTCACATCTATGGCCAGTCAGAGTAATTTCTAAAATTTATAGAAACACTAATCAAAGGACAAAGCAAGGATTTATTTGGGGAAGGTGATTTCTATGTATTCATTCACAACATGAACAAATCCCAACTATTTCCAGGAAATATTCTCAATGTGATCCTCTCCTGGGTTAGCCTCCAGGCCTGGGTCAACGGCACACAGAGTTCTCACAAGCCTCACATTTCTCAAGAAAAAGAATAGATAAAAGATAACGTTAAAAACTCTGAATATCTCAACAACTTGCATTTCTATAGCACCTTTAATGAAGTAAAACGTCCCAAGGCGCTTCACAGGGGCGTTATCAGACGAAACGCCTACTCAGTACAAATTAAAATATACAAACATAAGAAATAGGAGCAGGTGTCGGCCATTCGGCCCCTCGAGCCTGCTCCGCCATTCAATATCATGGCTGATCTTTGACCTCAACTCCACTTTCCCGCCCAATCACCTGGATTCCCTTAGACAGATTTTTGAATACTATCTCCATCTTGAATATATTCAATGACTCAGCATCCACAACTCTCTGGGGTAGAGCATTCCAAAGATTTACAGTCCTTTGAGTGAAGAAATTTCTCCGCATCACAATCCTAAATGGTCAACCCCTTATTCTGAGCACTGCACTGGAGTCTAGATTTTTGTGCTCAAGTCTCTGAAGTGGGACTTGAACCCACAACCTTCTAACTCAGGAGGCGAGAGTTTGAGATCACCTCTCATTCTTCTACACTCTAGAGAACATGGGCCTAGTCTCCTCAATCTCTCCTCATACGACAATTCCCCCATCCCAGGAATCAGTCTGGTGAACCTTCAATGCACTCCGAGGCAAGTATATCCTTCCTTAGATGAGTGGACCAAAACTGTGCCCAATACTCCAGGTGTAGTTTCACCAAGGCCCTATATAATTGCAGTAACACTTTACTCGTATACCCAATCCTCTTGTAAAAGGCCAACATGCCATTTGCTTTCCTAATCGCTTGCTGTACCTGCATGTTAACTTTTTCAGTGATCGGTGTACAAGGACACCCAGGTCCCTCCGAACACCGACATTTCCCAATCTCTCATCATTTAAAAACATTCTGCTTATCTATTTTCCCTACCAAAGGTAATAACTTCACATTTCTCCACATTATTATGGCATTACTCAGTGCGTTGTACCAGCACACTATAATTACAGGCCAATATGCTTTAATATTGATGCTTTCAATCCATCCCTTCAAGTCTCTCCCACTGTCAACCGTGGCTCAGTGGGCAGCATTCTCGCCTCTGAGTCAGAAGGTGGTGGTTCAAGACCCACTCCAGAGACCTGAGTACATAAATCTAGGATGATGCTCCAGTGCAGTGCTGAGGGAGCGTTGCACTGTTGGAGGTACCGTCTTTCAGATGAGACGTTAAACCGAGGCCCTGTCTGCTCTCTCAGGTGGACGCAAAAGATCCCACGGCCTTTATTTCGAAGAAGAACAGGGGAGTTATCCCTGGTGTCCTGGCCAATATTTATCCCTCAACCAACATCACAAACAAAATACCTGCTCATTGTTTTATTGCTGTGTGTAAATTGGCTGCCGTGTTTCCCACATTACAACAGTGATTACACTTCAAAAGTACTTCATTGTCTGTAAAGCGCTTTGAGACGCCCGGTGGTTGCAAAAGGTATTCGATAAATGCAAGTCTTTATTATAGTCCGTCTGCCATGTGACTAGGTAAGCGTCTACTTTGTATCACCGATCGGGTGAATCTGGACAGTTAGTTTCCACTCAACTAATGTGTCAAAATTGGACACGATGGATAAACAGCGAAAGCAGATGAGGTTGGAAATCCCGAAATCGCAAGCGGTTTGTTATATTCAAACAATGAAGCCTAAAAGCACGCCACAAAACCTCGATATGAACCAGGCCATGATCATATTGAATGGTGGTGCAGGCTCGAAGGGCTGAATGGCCTACTCCTGCACCTATTTTCTATGTATCTAGGTACTTGGAAATCAGCTCCTTAATATAAACCATATTGTGGGCTGAAATTGCACTGTGCCATGTGATATCAAATGCATAAATACATCAACGTGGAATTCCTTGGTTATGTTTCCCACATTACAACAGTGACTACACTTAAAAGAACTTCATTGGCTGTAAAGCGCTTTGAGATGTCTGGTGGTCGTGAAAGGCACTATATAAATCCAAGTCTTTCTTTCTTAAACTTGTTTAAAATAAACGTGTTACAGCATTCATTACATGGCCTGTTAAGGGTTTGCTACTAATATTGTGTAGAATGGGCCTGTGCTCTCTGGAGTTCAGAAGAATGAGAGGTGATCTCATTGAAACATACAAGATTCTGAAGCGGATTGATAGGGTAGATGCTGAGATGATGTTTCCCCCGGGCTGGGGAGTTGAGAACCAGGGGGCACAGTCTCAGGATAAGGGGTCGGCCATTTAGGACTGAGATGAGGAGGAATTTCTTCACTCAGAGGGTGGTGAATCTTTGGAATTCTCTGCCCCAGAGGGCTGTGGAGGCTGAGTCATTCAAGGCAGAGATTTGTAGACTCGAGGAGAACCGGGGGTTATTGGGATCGGGAGGGAAAGTGGGATTGAAGTCGAAGATTAGCAAGGATTTTATTGAATGGCGGAGCAGGCTTGAGGGGTCTTATGGCCTACTCCTGCTCCTAATTCTTATGTTCTTAATATTGCATAGCAGAATTTCAACCCAGTTCTGCAGTTAACAGCCACAGGAAGTCCATCTCCTCCCTTCTCTGCTTCACAACACACTGGGAGTAAACTCGAGACACTCGATGGAGGAGTATACAGAACAGACTTTACTGATATCCAGCACAGGTGATCGATCATACTGTACACACACACAGTGGTGTTCGTTTTCTGGTTCTACCTTTCGAGCCCTCCGAAGTACTGTTGAAAGCCATGCTCCTTTTATACACCAGGTTTTGTCTACATCAAAAGGTGCATGTCACAGATAAAACCTCGAGGCATCTGTTCCTGAATCCTTTGGAAACAGTCTGTTTATATAAACAATTGTAGCGGTTTCCTTCAAAGCTATTTCTCTCAAACAAGTCTTTGTGACTTGATTGTTCTCGATTCCTTGCCAGCTCAGGCTTTATGGAATGTTATCTTTCTACACTATAGTTAATGGAGCCCTCTATCTATGTTAATTACCTGAGTCACCAAAGTTACAAAAGTCACTCATGGTTGATGTCATTACTGTCCTTTATTCCCTTGCACAAGCATTTCTCACAAAGAACACTCGGACACTACAAGCAGAAGACGAGCCAGGCTTTCCTCTCGTGACACTTGGAAGCCACCCTGTTTATCTTAGATAGTCTGTTGCTTCGAGATAGAAAGAAGTTTGATTATTAACCCGTAACTCTCCAGGATGTCCAACAAACACTGAACACTTTGGGACACATTAGGTCCAACCTGTGCTAATAATCTGATGGAATGTGCCTTCATTCACCAACAACTAGTGAAGCAAATTAAAACACCTTTTGCACCATCTGTGCATAAAGTGCTAACGTATTGGTAACCCCACCATCTGCCAGAAGTTAGCAATGACGCGGCTATTTTAAAAGCGTCTTTCGAAAAGTTTTAATTTGTGAAAAGTGACTTCTATTTTAAGGCTCTTGCCCTTTCGTTGCACACAGCACCAAGGTGGCAGAGAATCCACTCGCAAGGCTCCAAGCATCATTATGTAGCAACACAATGGAAAGAATTTCAGACAAATTTGGCACGTGAAATAAAAACAGAAAAGGTTAGGAATGCACAGCAGCAAAGAGACAAGACCATTTCTCAGACCCACTACAAAAGCTTATGAACGGATAGCGAATGCCAAGACACATAATGTGGCGGACAGGGCTCTGCTTTAACAAACTAACAGCCCTATGCTGCTGCTCCATGTAGAGAACTGATAGCCCAGCCACATCTCTCCAACGTTTATGGCATATACTTGGCCACTCCTATCCAGTCCTGCAGTTTGTGTGGCTTTGTATTGAGTTCAGGCAAGAAATGGGTTGTCTATAAATTGCCATGGGTTGAGGGCGATAGCTTCCAGCCTGAACTCCTGTCGGACCACTGGCTATTCTGATCACCAAAGCAAACACTGCAAAACAAGCCTGGGAAGCTTTCTGTTGGACTGCAGCCCGAGAACGAAAGCTCAGTGGCCCCGAGACTGGAACTGACCTATCTAATCCGTGAGACTTACACAAAGATAATCCTAATCCTAACATTGACATCCAAATGCTCCAATTTCACATGCCGTATGCATCATTTTGCCAAATCAGATAAAATTCCATAAATCCTCAGTAACTTTGATCAGATGGTTTAATTCCAGGAATCATGTGTTCTGTAGACCCATGTTGGAACATTAACAAATGTGCCAATAAATGGAAAGCACATTTCACAACTGCAAGGAGCCATGAACGTGTGGGAGTGGCAACATTTGGGGCCATGCAGTACCAGCCTGTGGCAGCACCTTACACCTGCCTCGTCAATCAACCGTTAAGACACATTCATTTTATGAATCTTTTAAAATTCCAACATTCACTGCAAATAAAGTGCATCGCTATGGTAATTAAATATAAGAACATAACAACATAAGAAATAGGCACAGTAGGCGGCCATACGGCCCCTCGAGCCTGCTCCGCCATTCAATAAGATCATGGCTGATCTGATCATGGACTCGGGTCCACTTCCCTGCCCACTCCCCATAACCCCTTACTCCCTTATCGGTTAAGAAACTGTCTATTTCTGTCTTAAATTTACTCAATGTCCTAGCTTCCACAGCTCTCGGAGGCAGTGAATTCCAGATTTACAACCCTCAGAAGAAATTTCTCCTCATTGCGTTTTTAAATGGACGGCCCTTTATTCTAAGATCATGCCCTCTAGTTCGAGTCTCCCCAATCAGTGGAAACATCCTCTCTGCATCCACCTTGTCAAGCCCCCTCATAATCTAACACATTTCGATAAGATCACCTCTCATTCTTCTGAATTCTAATGAGTAGAGGCCCAACCTACTCAACCTTTCCTCATAAGTCAACCCCCTCATCTCCGGAATCAACCTAGTGAACCTTCTCTGAACTACCTCCAAAGCAAGCATATTCTTTCGTAAATATGGAAACCAAAACTGCACGCAGTATTCCAGGTGTAGCCTCACCAATACCTTATATAGCTGTAGCAAGACTTCCTTGCTTTTATACTCCATCCCCATTGCAATAAAGGCCAAGATACCATTGGCCTTCCTGATCATTTGCTGTACCTGCATACCATCCTTTTGTGTTGCATGCACAAGTACCCCCAGGTCCTGCTGTACTGCAGCACTTTGCAATCTTTCTCCATTTAAATAATAACTTGCTCTTTGATTTTTTTTTGAACAAAGTGCATTATCTCACACTTTCCAACATTATACTCCATCTGCCAAATTTTTGCCCACTCACTTAGCCTGTCTATGTCCTTTTGCAGATTTTGTGTGTCCTCCTCACACATTGCTTTTCCTCCCATCTTTGTATGGTCAGCAAACTTGGCTACGTTACACTCAGTCCCTTCTTCCAAGTCATTAATATAGATTGTCTCGGAGCGGGTGCAGGACATTCTGAAAAGGGAGGGTGAACAGCCAGTTGTCGTGGTGCATATAGGTATCAATGATATAGGTAAAAAAACGGTATGAGGTCCTATGAGACGAATTTAGGGAGCTAGGAGTTAAATTAAAAAGTAGGACCTCAAAAGTATTAATTTCGGGATTGCTACCAGTGCCACGTGCTAGTTAGAGTAGGAATCACAGGATAGCTCAAATGAATACATGGCTTGAGCAGTGATGCAGAAGGGAGGGATTCAAATTACTGGGACATTGGAACCAGTTCTGGGGGAGGTGGGACCAGTACAAACCGGATGGTCTGCACCTGGGCAGGACTGGAACCAATGTCCTAGGGGGAAGTGTTTGCTAGTGCTGTTGGGGAGGAGTTAAACTAATATAGCAGAGGGATGGGAAGCTATGCAGGGAGACAGAGGGAAGTAGAATGGAGTCAGAAGCAAGAGATAGAAAGGAGAATAGTGAAAGTGGAGGGTAGAGAAACCCAAGGCAAAAAACAAAAAGGGCTACATTACAGCCAAATTCTAAAGGGGCAAAGGGTGTTAAAAAGACGAGCCTGAAGGCTCTGCGCCTCTATGCGAGGAGTATTCGGAATAAGGTGGATGAATTTTCTATGTTTCTATTTAACTGCGCAGACAGCAGTTAATGGATATGATGTGATTGGCATCACGGAGACATGGCTCCAGGGTGACTAATGCTGGGAACTCAACATCCAGGGCTATTCAGCATTTAGGAAGGATAGACAGAAAGGAAAAGGAGGTGGGGTGGCATTGCTGGCTAAAGAGGAAATTAATGCAATTGTAAGGAAGGACATTAGCTGGGATGATGTGGAATCGGTATGGGTGGAGCTATGGAATACCAAGGGGCAGAAGACGCTAGTGGGAGTTGTGTACAGGTCACCAAACAGTAGTAGTGAGGTTGGGGACAGCATCAAACAAGAAATAAGGGGTGTGTGCAATAAAGGTACAGCTTGGACGACTTTAATCTACATATTGATTGGGCTAACCAAACTGTTAGCAGTGCGGTGGAGGAGGATTTCCTGGAGTATATTAGGGAGGGTTTTCTAGACCAATATGTCGAGGAACCAACCAGAGAGCTGGCCATCCTAGACTGGGTGATGTGTAATGAGAAAGGACTAATTAGCAATCTTGTTGTGTGAGGCCCCTTGGGGAAGAGTGACCATAACATGGTAGAATTCTTTATTAGGATGGAGAGTGACACAGTTAATTCAGAAACTAGGGTCCAGAAATAAGGAAAGGTAACTTTGACGGTATGAGGCGCGAATTGGCTAGATTAGACTGGCAAATGATACTTAAAGGTTGAAGGTGGATAGGCAATGGCAAACCTTTAAAGATCATATGGATGAACTTCAACAATTGTACATCCCTGTCTGGAGTAAAAATAAAACGGGGAAGGTGGCTCAACCGTGGCTAACAAGGGAAATTAAGGATAGTGTTAAATCCTAAACATAAAAACTAACTGCAAAAGCTTCTATAGATATGTGAAGAGAAAAAGATTAGTGAAGACAAGCGTAGGTCCCTTGCAGTCGGATTCAGGTGAATTTATAATGGGGAACAAAGAAATGGCAGACCAGTTGAACAAATACTTTGGTTCTGTCTTCACGAAGGAAGACACAAATAACCATCCGGATGTACTAGGGGACCGAGGGTCTAGTGAGAAGAAGGAACTGGAGGATATCCTTATTAGGCAGGAAATTGTATTTGGGAAATTGATGGGATTGAAGGCTGATAAATCCCCGGGGCCTGATAGTCTACATCCCAGAGTACTTAAAAAAGTGGCCCTAGAAATAGTGGATGCGTTGGTGATCATTTTCCAACAATCTATCGACTCTGGATCAGTCTCTATGGACTGGAGGGTAGCTAATGTAACACCACTTTTAAAAAGAGGGAGAGAGAAAACGGGTAATTATAGACCAGTTAGCCTGACATCAGTCGTGGGGGAAAATGTTGGAATCAATCATTAAGGATGAAATAGCAGCGCATTTGGAAAGCAGTGACAGGATTGGTCCAAGTCAGCATGGATTTATGAGAGGAAAATCATGCTTGACAAATCTTCTGGAATTTTTTGAGGATGTAACTAGTAGAGTGAACAAGGGAGAACCAGTGGATGTGGTGTATTTGGACTTTCAGAAGGCTTTTGACAAGGTCCCACACAAGAGATTGGTATGCAAAATCAAAGCACATGGTATTGGGGGTAATGTACTGACATGGATAGAGAACTGGTTGGCAGACAGGAAGCAGAGAGTCGGGATAAACGGGGCCTTTTCAGAATGGCAGGCAGTGACTAGTGGAGTGCCGCAGGGCTCAGTGCTGGGACCCCAGCTCTTTACAATATACATTAATGATTTAGAGGATGGAATCGAGTGTAATATCTCCAAGTTTGCAGATGACACTAAACTGGATGGCGGTGTGAGCTGTGAGGAGGACGCTAAGAGGCTGCAGGGTGACTTGGACAGGTTAAGTGAATGGGCAAATGCATGGTAGATGCAGTATAATGTGGATAAATGTGAGGTTATCCACTTTGGGGGTAAAAACATGAAGGCAGAATATTATCTGAATAGCGGCAAATTAGGAAAAGAGGAGGTGCAGCGAGACCTGGGTGTCATGGTTCATCAGTCACTGAAAGTTGGCATGCAGGTACAGCAGGCGGTAAAGAAGGCAAATGGTATGTTGGCCTTCATAGCTAGAGGATTTGAGTATAGGAGCAGGGAAGTCTTACTACAGTTGTACAGGGCCTTGGTGAGGCCTCACCTGGAATATTGTGTTCAGTTTTGGTCTCCTAATCTGAGGAAGGACGTTCTTGCTATTGAGGGAGTGCAGCAAAGATTCACCAGACTGATTCAGGGATGGCTGGACTGACATATGAGGATAGACTGGATTTATACACTGGAGTTTAGAAGGATGAGAGGGGATCTCATAGAAACATATAAGATTCTGACGGGACTGGACAGGTTAGATGCGGGAAGAATGTTCCCGATGTTGGGGAAGTCCAGAACCAGGGGACACAGTCTTAGGATAAGGGGCAGGTCATTTAGAACTGAGATGAGGAGAAACTTCTTCACTCAGAGAGTTTTAACCTGTGGAATTCCCTGTCGCAGAGAGTTGTTGGTGCCAGTTCATTGGATATATTCAAGAGGGAGTTAGATATGGCCCTTATGGCTAAAGGGATCAAGGGGTATGGAGAGAAAGTAGGAAAGGGGTACTTAAGGAATGATCAGCCATGATCTTATTGAATGGGGTGCAGGCTCGAAGGGCCGAATGACCTACTCCTGCACCTATTTTCTATGTTTCTATGTAAATAGTTGGAGTCCCAGCACTGATCCCTGCAGCACCCCACTAGTTACTGGTTGCCAACCAGAGAATGAACCATTTATCCCGACTCTCTGTTTTCTGTTAGCCAATCCTCTATCCATGCTAATATATTACCCCGAACCCCGTGAACCTTTATGTGGCACCTTGTCAAATGCCCTCTGGAAGTCCAAATACACCACATCCACTGGTTCCCCTTTAACCACCCTGTTTGTTACATCCTCAAAGAACTCCAGCAAATTTGTCAAACATGACTTCCCCTTCATAAATCCATGCTGACTCTGCCTGACTGAATTTTGCTTTTCCAAATATCCTGCTACTGCTTCTTTAATAATGGACTCCAACATTTTCCCAACCACAGATGTTAGGCTAATTGGTCTATAGTTTCCTGCTTTTTGTCTGCCTCCTTTTTTTTTTTAAAAACAGGGACGTTACATTTACAGTTTTCCAATCTGCTGGCACCTCCCCAGAATCCAGGGAATTTTGGTAAATTACATTGACCTTTGTTAAACTGTACAGGAAATTGGATTGTCAAATTGAAATAACCCAATTCATGTAGCGCTTAAATTTATGTATAAATGTGTTGAGCTGTAGTATATGACCAGTGTGCTTGGTGAAACGGAACAAGAGGGAGCGAATTCAGAGGACTTAAGGACTTGTTTGTGCAAGGCACCAGTCTGCACAGTTAAACGGTGAAAGATGCATTGTGTAAATAGCAAAACGGCCTACGCCTAGTCTGTTAAAATTAAGCACGATATGTTTACTTTACAAAAGTAACAAGGTTCTGCTCGCATTGCAGAAACAGGAACCGTTATCTTAAGGAAACATGCTATCGGACGAAGCCACCTGGCAAAAATAAAGGATGATTAAATGTATAAATATGAAATTTGCTAACATCTCGGTGGAGTTGGATCTGAGAGCGGTCTCAGAAGGTTCTCCCCAGGCCTGTGAATAAAGACCGTTTTGAACCTCCAATCGAAGTCTGTCATCTCTACTAGTCGGGCGTCGACTGTGTATTTCACTCAGAGGGGTATAGGGCTAAGCGTCGACCTTATATATCATTCAGCCGACAGCACAAATAAAATTTGATTTCAAAGCAGTTAAACAATTTGATGCAATGCAAGCTGAACAGCAGCAGATGCAAACGTACCTTATCCACGTGGAATATGAGATCCAGCTCACACACATTCTCAAAACACTTGTCCAATGTTTCCACAAACACCTGAAGGAACAGATAAAACAATCAGCCACAGTTCACGGAAACATGTCTGACCCACACAGGCCAGTAACTGCTCGCTCGCAAACACAATCCCCCGTCGAGAGAAACTTTACACAGGACGTCCTGGTGCCAGTCAGGGAAAGTGCCCTTCACACTGATTGAGAAACACCCCTAGGCCCCACTGTGGGACATCACCAAAAGGACAGGTGCACGTTAAGATGAAGGTTCAGCCTGAGGGGGGGGGGGGGGGGGGGGGGAGAAAGGGAGAGCGAGAAGGAATCAAATCAAATAACCTTTCGGAATATGTCAAGCCGACAGAAAAATAATTAAAACTGGGAGCATTTATCGGTGTGTCATCAATATTTCTCGTATCGAAGATGACTTGCTTCCACCAAAAAGGACTTTCACAGGTGTTTCAATGAGGGACCTAATATTCCAGATCCCGAACTACATGTTGAAGGGTGGAAGATACCTGTGCGTGGATTTTTTAACGTGTGGTGGCCATTGCACACCAGCCACCACACGGACTTGACAGAGCGAGGTCTTGGTGCAGTGGCAAGGGTTAACCAGGACGACTGGAGACCTGCTCTGCTGCACGGACCTAGTGCACACATATCGCAGTGTGGGCTGGTCCGTGCTGCCCCTGGGCCCTCGCCTCTTCTGGGCCCCGATCACGTCCCTCTACAGTCTCTCGCCGCTCTCAATGTTAACAAGACGACAAAAGATGCAGGGAACAGTTTAATGTCCACCAGCACAAGAGTCAGACCGCATAACTGATAATTACTATTGATTTCCCCCTTTGAAATATAAAGTATGCATTTTATTGCAGTTATGCGCACTGCCTCACCACTATGGGTTAAAGAACTTTCACAAACTTCCCAGTAATTGGGGAAAGTGTCAGGGCTTTGCAGACACAGTATATCACTGACAGACTGCACTGCTCATCGAATCAGGAACACAATACAAAATAAAAGCTGAATCACGAGACTGATAGCTGATGGCCAGTATCGAGCAGCGCTGATTATCCTTGCCTCATATAATGATACGGACGGGAGTATCAGCTCAAGATAACTAAGTTTATTGCAAGTTAAATTTAGAATCATAGAATGATACAGCACAGGAGGTGGCCATTCGGCCCATCGTGCCTATGCCAGCTCTGTAACCGAGCGATCCAATCAGTCCCACTCCCCCTACTCTTTCCCCACAGCCCGGCAAATGTTTCCTTTGCAAGTATTTATCCATTTACTGTTGAATCTGCTCCCACCGCCCTTTCAGGCAGTGTGTTCCCGATAACAACAACTCGCTGTAAAAAAAAAAATCCCTCATGTTGCCTCTGGTTCTTTTGTCAATCACCTTAAATCTGTGTCCCCTGGTTACCAACCCTTCTGCCCATGGAAACAGCTTCTTCCTATTTACTCACATCATGATTTTGAACACGTCTATTAAATCTCCCCTTAACCTTCTCTGCTCAAAGGAGAACAATCCCAGCTTCTCCAGTTTTCCACATAACTGAAGTCCCTCATCCCTGGCACCGTTCTAGTCAATCCCCTCTGCACCCTCTCCAAGGCCTTAACATCCTTCCCAAAGTGAGGTGCCCAGAATTGAACACAATACTCCAGCTAGGGCCTAATGTGCTTTTGTACTCTATGCCTCTATTAATAAAGTCAATGATCTCATATGCTTTTGTAAACTGCCTTCTCAACCTGTCCCGCCACCTTCAAAGATTTGCATCCATACCCCCGCCCAGGTCTCTCTGTTCCTGCAACCCCTTTAAAATGGCCCCATTTAGTTTATATTGTCTCATTTTTCCGACCAAAATATATAATTTCACAATTCTCTGCGTTAAGTTGCATCTGCCGTGTGACTGCCCATATTATTCACAACAACAGATTGTCTTTGAGGGAGATCATGACAGGTTATTGCAAAACTCAAGTCTGAGACTGCTATCACTTCATTGCACAAAGGTGTTGCTCGAATTGGAGAAGGCTTGAAAATGTACACCAGGGGTTAGGGCCCATCCACTAGAAGGTGTACACCAGGGGTCAGGGCCCCATCCACTAGAAGGTGTACACCAGGGGTCAGGGCCCCATCCACTAGAAGGTGTACACCAGGGGTCAGGGCCCATCCACTAGAAGGTGTACACCAGGGGTCAGGGCCCCATCCACTAGAAGGTGTACACCAGGGGTCAGGGCCCCATCCACTAGAAGGTGTGCACCAGGGGTCAGGGCCCCATCCACTAGAAGGTGTACACCAGGGGTCAGGGCCCATCCACTAGAAGGTGTAAACCAGGGGTCAGGGCCCCATCCACTAGGTGTACACCAGGGGTCAGGGCCCATCCACTAGAAGGTGTACACCAGGGGTCAGGGCCCCATCCACTAGAAGGTGTACACCAGGGGTCAGGGTCAGGGTTGCGCTGATAGTGAACACTAAGAATTGGGCAGCAAGAGCACAATCTCTAACTCTGCCTTCTGCAAACAATGGTCCGACAAAAGATTACAGGAAGACAAAAAGGCGATCAGAAAGTTGGAAGGGGTTGAGGGATATGGGGAGAAGGTGAAGAGATATCATAATCAGATGGGCTCACTGTGTGTAAAGGCCTTTTTGTTTTAAACAATGTCTATTTCCATTAATACTGCACCAAACTAGATTGCAGAATGTGTTGAACAGCAATCTAATTGTCCAGGTATGCGAGAGGCTGTTCACTTGGACAGTGTGTCTAATCATTAAAGCCATTGCAACTGATATGAACAATTGAAAGAATGGAACTCACGACCATTGACTTCTTTAGACAGCAAAAGGGACAGATTAATATGCAAATCTTTATTATGCTGAAAGATTGGAGCGATCGAGATAGAGGTCAGGATTACACCACAGGCTGAATCTGTTAATGACGTTCAGCATTTTGTTTCCTTGCAAATATTAGGAGATAATAGACACCATAAATCTCGTATTTATCAGTGACTAAGGATAGCCGGTGCTTGATAAAAATAAATTTTTTGCTACACAGAACAGCTAATATTGAAGTTTCCCGTTCTAAGCAATTTAATACACAAGAAAGAAAATATTGTTCATTATTTTCCCAGCTCTATTTAATCCCGACTGCAGCAGAGAAGCCAAGGAACCATGTGGGGTGCAATGGTCCAGTGGGCAATGACATGACCCCTATTCCTGAGCTCTCCGTCCCTCGGGCCAGCTCCCTTCACCCCACCATTGGCAACCAGGCCTTCAGCTGCCTAGCCCCACACTCTGCAACTCCTTCCCTAAACCCGTTTCCCCCTCCTACTTTAAAACCATCCTGAAAACCAACCTCTTTGATCAAGACTTTGGACACCCCTCCAAATGCCGGCCCCTTTGCGGGTGTCCAATGTTTTGATTACACCTCGCTGAAACAGTGTACGGAGTTTTTCTACATTAAAAGACGTTGAGATGCAAGTTGATGTTGTGTGTCGCGACAGACAAGCCACGATTATAGCTGTGGGCCAATCTCCAGTGACAGCAGCAGGAGTTTGGAAGACCAAGTTACAGTGTTGACACCAGCTCACTCTCTGGCCAGGGGGTTCAGGGCTCCATTCACTGTATAAACACTGGTTCCATTTTAATGTATGCCAATCCAAAAAGCTCTTGAATAGTTTTAAAAATAAGTACAAGTTAACTTCTTCAACTTCACTTTGCACCAAGTGCAGTTACTCTGCAGAGGGAATAAAACAGAACAGATGTGAGATTGCCTCCGTTAAAGCCTTTATATGGCTCTCCCTCCCCTCCCAGTGGAACTCCCCAACACAGTGAGGAACACCATGAAACAGGCTGGATCACAGCATGTTTATAGGAATCTCCAGTGAAGTCTGTTGGGTAATTCTGAGTGAACCTCGTTTCTAGTACAGTATGTTTAGTGGCCCTGACCTTGGAGACAAGCTGCTGTGATCCTCAGTCATTCCGACAAGACTAATGGAGTTATCCTGCAGGACTGGAATCATCCCACAAACCTGTATCAGATCCAGAATTCCCAACTCACTCTCAGACGAGTCAACACAGAACAGGAAGTAGAGAGTAGCGTAGTGGCGATAGATCAGCTTGTAGTCCGACCCTCCAATCAAACTGCAACAAATCACAAGCTATTAGAAACATACAAAAGGGAGCAGGATAGGTTCCCGAGTGTGACTGACAACTGCTTATAGAAGGAGGTGGGTACTGAGGGTGTGTCTCCCAGTCACTGTGTGTAGAAGTGGGTGGGTATTGGGCCGCGTCTCCCAGTCACCGCGTACAATGGGTTAATTTGCTCGAAGGCTTGGCAATGGTACTTTAGAACTAACTGACAAACGTAGTTAGCGGTTATTGAGTATAGAACAACAAAGTCAGTAAACTGTATTCCGTTATGGAAGCCGGAACAAACGTCAGCTAAAACACTGGAGATCAGGACCTGCTCAGAAACAAGGGCATAGAAACATAGAAAATCGGTGCAGGAGTAGGCCATTCAGCCCTTCGAGCCTGCACCACCATTCAATAAGATCATGGCTGATCATTCCCTCAGTACCCCATTCCTGCTTTCTCTCCATACCTCTTGATCCCTTTAGCCATAAGGGCCATAACTAACTCCCTCTTGAATATATCCAAGGAACTGGCATCAACATCTCTCTGCGGCAGGGAATTCCACAGGTTAACAACTCTCTGAGTGAAGAAGTTTCTCCGCATCTCCGTACTAAATGGCCTACCCCTTTTTCCAAGACTGTGTCCCCTGGTTCTGGACTTCCCCAACATCGGGAACATTCTTCCTGCATCTAAGCTGTCCAGTTCCATCAGAATTTTATGTTTCTATGAGATCTCCTCTCATCCTTCTAAACGCCAGTGAATACAGGCCCAGTTGATCTAGTCTCTCCTCATAGGTCAGTCCTGCCATCCCGGGAATCAGTCTGGTGAACCTTCTCTCTACTCCCTCAATAGCAAGAACGTCCTTCCTCAGATTAGGAGACCAAAACTAAACACAATATTCCAGGTGAGGCCTCACCAAGGCCCTGTACAACTTCAGTAAGACCTCCCTGCTCCTATACTCAAATCCCCTAGCTATGAAGGCCAACATACCATTCGCCTTCTTCGTCATCTGCTGTACCTGCATGCCAACTTTCAATGACTGATATACCATGACACCCAGGTCTCATTGCACCTCCCTTTTTCCTAATCTGCTGCCATTCAGATAATATTCTGCCTTTGTGTTTTTGCCACCAAAGTGGATAACCTCACATTTATCCACATTATACTGTATCTGCCATGCATTTGCCCACTCACCTAACCAAGTCACCCTGCAGCTTCTTAGCATCCTCCTCACAGCTCACACCGCCACCCAGCTTAGTGTCATCTGCAAACTTAGAGGTATTGCACTCAATTCCTTTGTCTAAATCATTAATGAATATTGGAATGTGTGGATTGTGCTGATTGGACCAGGCTGTGTGTATTTCTGGTCAATACCCCCTTTAATTTACTGTGTGTGTGTGTGTGTGTGTGTGTGTGTGTGTATGTGTGTGTGTGTGTGTGTGTGGCCCATTGATAATACCACGCTGCCCAGCTTCACCCATTTAACCCGGCTGGCTGTAAGCTCGATTATTGTAAATCTATCTCCTCTGGTTATCGACTCTCTGCCAGTGGAAACTTGTTTACTCCATCAAAACCCTTCAGAATATTGAACATCGAGAAAATGTTCCTAAAGGAAGGCTCGCGGATCACCCGGTCCAGTCCTCTCCTTCCTACGCGTAATGAAGACCACATTAATCCAGTAGCCGTACTCCTACGTTTTGTCATTTGCTACTTTGAATTAAAACCAGTTGGAATCGAAGCCAGGCTATTAACCAGAACCATCATCGTAGGCAGTCCCTCGGAATCGAGGAAGACTTGCTTCCGCTCCCAAAGTGAGTTCTTTGATGGCTGAACAGTCCAATACGAGAGCCACAGACCCTGTTACAGGTGGGACAGACATTCGTCGGGGGAAGGGGTCGGTGGGGCTGATTTGCCGCGCGCTCCTTCCGCTGCCTGCGCCTGGCCTCTTCACGCTCCTTGCGTTGAGACTCAAAGAGCTCAACGCCCTCCCGGATGGACTTTCTCCACCTTGGGCGGTCTGCGGCCAGGGTCTCCCAGGTGTCTGTGGTGATGTCGCATTTTACCAGGGGGGCTTTGAGGGTGTCCTTATAACGTTTCCACTGTCCTCCTTTGGCTCGTTTACCATGAAGGAGCTCCGCATAAAGCATTTGCTTAGGGAGTCTCGTATCTGGCATGCGTACTATGTGGCCTGCCCAGCGAAGCTGATCGAGTATGGTCAGCGCTTCAATACTGGGGATGTTGGTGCGCCTGTCCTCCCAGGAGATTTGCAAGATTTTGTGGAGACATTGTTGGTGATATATTTCCAGCGACTTGAGGTGCCTTCTGCACATCGTCCATGCCTCAGATCCATACAGGAGGACGGGTATTACTACAGCCCTGTAGACCATGAGTTTGGTGGTAGATTTGAGGGCCTGGCCTTCAAACACTCTTTTCCGCAGGCGGCCGAAGGCTGCGCTGGCGCACTGGAGGCGATACTGAATCTCTGCATCAATGTCTGCCTTTATTGATAAGAGGCTCTCAAGATATGGGAAATGGTCCACATTGTCCTGAGCCACATTGACCAGAACCAGGTTACAATCGGCGATTCTACGAACTATAATTCTGCTTTGGCTGAACAGCAAACAATAAAGGAAAGGACTTTGACTAGAATCATGCAGCTCGGGAGATCATTCGGCCCATCGTGTCTGTGCCAGCTGTTTGAGAGGGCTCCAATTAGTCCCACTCTCCCTCCTCTCCTCCTCCTCCTTCTCTTCCCTCCTTCTCTTCTCCCCGCCCCCCTTCCCCCTCCCTCCCCTCCACACCCCTACAATTTTTTTCCTCTCAAGTATTTATCGAATTCCTTTTTGAAAATTAATATTTAATCTGCTCCCACTGCCCTTTCAGGCATATTATCCGTCTGCTCTCCCAGGTGCACATAAAAGATTCCACGGCACTATTTTGAAGAACAGCAGGGGAGTTATTCTCGGTATCCTGACCAATATTTATCCCTCAATCAACATAATAAAATCAGGTTATCTGGTCATTATCACATTACTGTTTATGGGAGCTTGCTGTGCGCAAATTGGCTGTAGTTTTTCCCACATTGCAACAGTAACTACACTTCAAAAGTACTTCATTGGCTGTAAAGTGTTTTGGAACGTCTAGTGGTCATGAAAGGCACTATATAAATGCAAGACTTTATTTGTTTTTATTTTGTGAATTGTAGATGGGAAGGTCTGTAGTGGAGGGGCAACCACTGAATATGGTGATGTTGCAAACGACACAAGGATAACAATAATTTAATGGCAAATCACAGGAAATCCACCCTGGGTATGATTTGATGATTTTACTATCTATATAAAATAATTAGTGACTTCAACACTGCCAGGGAGCTGAATTAACATTTACTGTTGAAATGAATTGATTGTTAACTGGATTCAATGAGCCGATATTAATTCAGCTCCACAACTATCATGTCAAGATATGCACCTTCTCACATATGAACCATTATCACCACACCCCTCAATTCAATCCCTCGCGGTCACACAATGGGTTCATGCCAAGGCATCCGATTCCATCTTTCGAATATCAATCCTACTGCTCCCACCTGAACAGGTAAACAGACCTGAGTTTAACGACAGATGTAAAGACCTCTGACAAGGCAGCGCTCCCTCAGAGCTGCAGAGTCAGCCTAGATTCCTGGTAGAGACTCACACTCAACCTTTCGGCCCTGAAGCCAGAAAGACTCAAAAGCATAAGAATTAGGAGCAGGAGTCGGCCTTTTGGCCCCTCGAGCCTGCTCGACCATTCAATGAGATCATGGCTATTCATCGACCTCAACTCAACTTTCCTACCCAATCTCCATATCCTTTGATTCACTTAGTGCCCAAAAATCTAACGATCTCAGCCTTGAATATACTCAAAGACTTAGCATCCACAGCCCTCTGAGGCAGAGAATGCCAAAGATTCACCACCCTCTCAGTGAAGAAATTTCTCATCTCAACCTAAATGGCCGACCCCTTATTGTAAGACTATGCCCCCTGGTTCTAGACACTCCAACCAGGGGAAACAGCCTCTCAGCCTCTACCCTGTCAAGCCCCCTCAGAATCTTGTACATTTTAATTAGATCACCTCTTGCTCTTCTAAACTCCAGAGAATATAGGCCCAATCTATCTTCATAGGTAAACCCTCTCATCCCAGGAATCAATCTGGTGAACCTTCATTGCACCCCCACTAGCATATCCTTCCTTAGGTACAAATATCAACACTGCGACAGTACTCCAGGTGTGCTCGCATCAAGGCCCTGTACAACTGTAGCAAGACTTCCTTACTCTTATACTGCAACCCCCAGCAATAAAGGCTAAAATACCATTTGATTTCCTAATTGCTTGCTGTACCTGCACGTTAACTCTGTGATTTGTGTACAAGGACACCCAGGTCCCTCTGAACACCAACATTTACTAGTCGCTCACCTTTTAAGAAATATTTTTCTTTTCCATTCTTCCCACCAAAGTGGGTAATTTCACACTTCACCACATTATATCCCATCTGCCACCTTCTTGTCCAATCACTGAACCTGTCTATATGCCTTTGCAGCCTCTTTGTGTCTTCCTCACAGCTCATTTTCCCACCGAGCTTTGTATCGTCGGCAAACTTGGCTACATTATACTCGGTCCCTTCATCCAAGTCATTAATACAGATTGTAAAATGCTGAGGCCCCAGCACTGATCCCTGCGGCACCTCACTGGTTACACTCTGCCAACCTGAAAATGACTCTCTGTTTTCTGTCCTTTAACCAATCTTCAATCCATGCTAGTATATTACTTTATTGCAAGAGGGGTGGAGTATAAAAGTAGGGAAGTTCTGCTACAACTGTACAGGGCGTTGGCGAGGCAACATCTGGAGTACTGCGTACAGTTTTGGTTTCCGTATTTAAGGAAGGATATACTTGCATTGGAGCAGTTCAGAGAAGGTCCATGAGATTGATTCCTGAGATGAAGGGGCTGTCTTACGAAGAAAGGTTGAGCAGGTTGGGCCTATATTCATTGGAGTTTAGAAGAATGAGAGGGGATCTTATCGAAACATATAAGATTCTGAGGGGGTGCGACAGGGTAGATGCAGAGAGGGGGAATCTAGAACTAGGGGGCATAATTTAATAAGGGGTCGCCCATTTAAAACAAAAATCAGGAGGAAGTTCTTCTCTGAGGGTTGTAAATCTTTGGAATTCTCTACTTCAGCGAGCAGTGGAGGCTGGGACATTGAATATATTTAAGGTGGAGCTGGACAGATTTTTGAATGACAAGGGAGTCGAGGGTTATAGGGAGTGGGCAGGGAAGTGGAGTTGAGGCCAGGATCAGATCAGCCATGATCTTATTAAATGACAGAGCAGGTTCGAGGGGCCGAATGGCCGACTCCTTCTCCTATTTATGGTGTTCTTATTACCCCCAATCCCATGAGCCCTAATCGTCTTGTGTGTCTCCTTATCGAATGCCTTCCGAAAATCCAAATATACTACATCCATTGGTTCCCCCTATCCACCCTGCTAGTTATACCCTCAAAAAACTCTTAATAGTTTGTGGCAGCTGTCCCACAGCCGCAGGAGCCGGGCTACAACAGTCTGCCCACACAGTCACCTTCTCGGAGAATCTCATCGTTCACCACAATCTGCCCACTCACCTGCCGCCTTCCAAAAAGTTGCAGACATTTTCATCTCGCCTGGACACCAGATGGAAAGTTTCTCGGATGATCTGCTGTTGCATGTCCTCCGACTGAAGATTCAAAACAAATACACATCAATTTTCAGAGTTACACGAGGAGATTTGACAGAAGTATTCAAAGTCATGAAAGAAAGAAAGCAAGACTTGGATTTATATAGCGCATTTCATGGCCACTAGACGTCTCAAAGCGCTTTACAGCAAGTGGAGGGCAGTCATTGTTGCATTGTATGTTTTGAGAGAGTAAATAAAGAGAAACAGTTTCCAATGACAGGAGGGGCAGTAACCAGAGGACACAGATTTAAGGTGATTAGCAAAAGAACCAAAGGTGGGATGGAGAAATGTTTTTACGCAGCGACTTGGTATTGTCGGGAACGCGCTGCCTGAAAGGGCGGTGGAAGCAGATTTAATAGTAACTTTCAAAAGGGAACTGGTGAACTACTTGTTGGATAAACTTGCTGGGCTGTGGGGGAAAAGAGCAGGGGACAGAGACCTGGATAGCTCTGTCAAAGAGCCAGCACAGACACTTTGAAATAGCAGGAGTTGGCCATTTGCAACTCGAGCCTGCTCTGCCATTCAATATGATCATGGCGGATCTGCGACCTCAACTCCACTTTCATGCATTGTCCCCATATCGCCTGATTTCCTTAATATCCAAACTTCTATTGATCTCTGTCTTGAATATACTCAACTACTGAGCCTCCGCAGCCCTCTGGGGCAGTGAATTCCAAATAAGTTTTCTCCTCATCTCAGTCCTAAATGGCCGACCCCTTATCCTGAGACTGTGACCCCTAGTTCTAGACTTCTCAGCCAGAGGGAAACATCCTCCCTGCATCTACCCTGTCAAGCCCTGTAAGAATTGTGTATGTTTCAATGAGATCACCTCTCATTCTTCTAAACTCTATACTGTCCCCTACCACTACCACATTCCTTCCTTCTCCCCCACTTGGATGGCTCCTGTCCCACGGTGCCGTGGTCAGTTTGCCCATCCTCCCTGCGGTGCTTTTCCTCATCCACACAGGCAGCAAGTATCTCACACCCGGACAGGGTCAAGGGCAGAGGCTCCTCCATCGCTGCATCCTGGGTCCCCGCCCCCCCCGTCCCTCCGTCCCTGCTGCGCTCAGTCCTCTTCCTCCCGGTCCCCCGGTACTCACGAAGCGCTGGTAGAAGCGGCTGAGCCGCGGCTTCCCATGATTGTTAAACACCAGAATCGCCTTAATCATCGTCCCAGCTCCGCTTCCGGTCCCCCGGCCTGTGCAGCTCCGCTTCCGGTCCCCCGGCCGGTGTTTCTTGCGGCAAAGTTCCCCTAATTGCATATTTCCTGCCACCAGTCTGTTGATTGAAATAAATAAAGACTTGCATTTATATAGCGCCTTTCACGACCATCGGTCGTCCCAAAGCGTTTTACAGCCAATGAAGTATTGTTGGAGTGTGGTCAATGTTGTAATGTGGGAAACGCGGCAGCAAATTTGCGCACAGCAAGCTCCCACACAAAGCAATGTGATAATGACCAGATAATCTGTTTTATCAAGTGATGTTGATTCAGGGATAATATTGGCCCAGGACAACGGAGAGAACTCCCCCGTTCTTCTTCATAATAGTGCCATGGGATCTTTTACGTCCACTTGAGAGAGCAGTTTAACGTCTCATCCGAAAGACGGCCCCGACAGTGCGGCACTCCCTAAGCAGTGCCCCTCTGACAGTGCGGCTTTCCCTCAGTACTGCCCCTCCGACAGTGCAGCGCTCCCTCAGTACCGCCCCTCCGACAGTGCGCGCTCCCTCAGCACCGCCCCTCCGACAGTGCGGCGCTCCCTCAGCACCGCCCCTCCGACAGTGCGGCGCTCCCTCAGTACTGCACTGCAGTGTCAGCTAAGATTTATGTACTCAGGTAGGTCCCTGGAGTGGGATTTGACCCCACAACCTTCTGACTCAGAGATGAGAGTGCTGCCCACTGAGCTATGGCTGACAATGAAGAGTAACAACTTGCTGAATTCGCCATCCTGATGCCTTGGTGTCCTGAAGTTTCCGCTGAATCTGACCAGGCCCATCTCTCAGCCCCGAGCTGTGAAAGCGCTCAGGCACAAACAGCGAAGACAAAGCACTTTTCTCCTGGGTTGCCAACAGCTGGGCCTGGGAGACCCAACCTCCAATCCGGGAGACTCCTGGCTAATCCGGGAGTGTTGACAGCCCGCAGTGTGGATCCCAGTCACTGTATTGAGGAAGGTTTAAAGGGAATTTCCTCCACACTTCACCCCTCACCGTTCCGGGAGAGATGGTCACCAATGTTCAATGTTCAGTCTGACTGTCAACACCAAACTTCTAATCCCCGCACCTTTCACAATTTGCTTACACCCCCGCACCAGTAACACTGCTGCTCACACCTGTTCACTAGCTGTAGTACCAAGAGATCTGTCTAATTCAGCATCATCCTCGTGAGGCACATCTCGTGGTAACTTTGTCTTTTGCTGATCATGTGAAACAGTTACCTGGAATCAGGTAATTTGCAGAGAGGCAGGGTTTCAGGTCAAAGACTGGTTACTACATTTGTTTCACTCAAACCCACTGGTCCCATTCCAAATCTCTCAGTGCAGGTTCTCTGCCACAGATCTCTTTAGCTAAAGCTATTCTCAGGTGGTAAAACTCCACTTTGAATTGGGAAAAGTGAGACAAAGTCTGGAGCCTAATTGTTGTAAGGAGAAAGTCTGACGTTTATGTAGTCTTATCCAATATTACATGTGTCTATCAAAATGGTATTACAGTAACGTGCTATACTCTGAATTAAAACAGGCCGCAGATGGAATCCAACTTGCTATGACCATTCGGGGAAGCTCTGCCGTTACATACACCTCACTGCAGGCACTGAATGACAGACTGATCACATGCCATGTTTAACACCACCAGGAGCACAACACAGCAACACAGGTTCAACGATGGACAGAGACAGAAACGTTTGATAACTTTTATTTAAGAAAAGAATTATGGAGTTTTGTTTAACCAAATCAACAAAATTTCCATAAAAGTTAAAGAGTAAAAGTTGGAACATATTCTTCACAAGTAAATGAGCTTTGTTAGCAGCAGAATACAAAAAACGTAAATCTCAAAAACAAGGAGAGTTTTTGTGCAACTGATAGTTTGTTCATTTGAAATCATCAGCATCATGAAAAGCAATCTGTCCTGGGACTAGAGACACAGGAGAAGGAGTCAGAATGAAGCTCTGCACTAATACATTAATAAAAATTAAATCCGTGTAAACATTTAAAAGTACAGAAGTTTGCAGTTTCAAAAGTCAGCTGGATTACTGGCGGGAATTGTAACGGGCAGCACGTTGTGCTGAGCTGCACGTGGGGACGGTTGGAAGCACAGCATTGAAGCATGATAGGAAATGTATCTTGGTTACATTTCTTCTCATCAATCTTCCTTCACACCTCAGTCTCTGAGCCCGACACTGACCAATTTATGCCGGAATTGCACAGCACGCAGTCAGTTGTACATCTGTAACAAGCTTCAAATACACGTGTTTAATAGGAGCCGGGAAAAGCTTTTCAGTTGCCGCGCAAGATTTAGGCCTGAATCAAAATATTTTACATGAAAGTGATCTCTAAGAGACAGGTTTTCAGCTGAAATGACCTGCGCCATTTTGTTTTCTTCCCATTCAATTTGTTTAAGTCTCTTTTTGTAATGTTATGCTCTTCTCCTAGACTGCCCACCCTCAGTCAAGACAGACAGTCCATTCCTACACCTTCACCAAGTGCTAGAAATGTACAAGAGTAACCCCGGGGGTCACTGCTACAAACATTCACAGATTGGGAATCAAATTGCGGAGACTCACAAGTAGGAACCCAAATCATATCATTGTAGGCACAGAACATTGGCACGCCAGACACCATCGGACCCCATCCCAGACACCATCGGCCCCCAACACCAGACACCATCGGCCCCCAACACCAGACAACATCGGCCCCCAACACCAGACACCATCGGCCCCCAACACCAGACACCATCGGCCCCCAACACCAGACACCATCGGCCCCCAACACCAGACACCATCGGCCCCCAACACCAGACACCATCGGCCCCCAACACCAGACACCATCGGCCCCCAACACCAGACACCATCGGCCCCCAACACCAGAAACCATCGGCCCCCAACACCAGAAACCATCGGCCCCCAACACCAGAAACCATTGGCCCCATCCCAGACACTATCGGCCCCCAACACCAGACACTATGCCCCCAACACCAGACACCATGCCCCCAACACCAGACACCATGCCCCCAACACCAGACACAATCGGCCCCCATCCCAGACACCATCAGTTCACCAACAACTTACAGCAGGATAAGACACTTTCTGTGCCATAGGAGAGGAGGGGGGAAGAAAGGCAAATTTAAGAGAAAAATTTGAGTTGAATGAAGGTGGGTTTAGAATGTGGCGAACGAGGAGTAAGGTGTCCATGAAGAGAATTGCTGAGCGAGGGCCATGGTCACTGCAGAGGCTTCCAATGTAGTAATCCTTACTGTAGGGAGAAATCCTCTCCTGTTCTGTAACAATTGTTAGATCTGCAACCTTTTAAATCATCACTCTGTGTGGGTCTAACTCTCAAAAGCTGAATAAAGCCCCCTGTCTTCACCCTGCTCCCACACCCACTGCTGCTCCCAACAAGCCAAGGGAATCACAGGGCATCTTTGGTCCAATTAAACTTACTTCAAAGATTGATTGAAAATGGAAGATTCCCAAGGCCTTTGCAGATATAATCTCAGATCCAAACTCTGTGATTCTCAAGCTAAGGTCAGAACGTCAAACGTTTAAATAAAGTCATGGTTTGGTCTTATTTTCTGTAAATCTTTGTTCCAAATTTCAAAACAGAGAACATCAAAGAAGAGGTTGAGCAAAATGCACCTCGTTCCCAGGATCCCTCATCCGGTCGATAATTTCCAAAACAGTTAGCATGTCTCGGTTTCACCGACAGCCCGGAATCTCATTCATCCTGAAGGAGAGAAACATTCCTTAAATTAAAACTATTGAATAAACGGATCACTCTTCAAATGAAGAAACAGAAAATGCTCAGTCACAAAAATCAGGTTTGTATATCAGATCCAGGCTTCCTCAGACCCAGGAAATAAAAACTCCCTTTATAGGACTGAACAAGGCGTGGGGAAACCGAGTGTCACAGGAATCAGAGGATCACATCCCGGGATTTTGATTCCAAGCCCCTCAGATTTGAATCAAATGTTTTAATTGATCACAAAAAAATGTCAAAGTCCTGGCAGTACTAAAGTGTTCCAACAAAAGATAAGTCACATTGTAATAGCAACCTAATAAACCCTGAATTTTAAATGTTCCGACAAAACACATCCTTTTAAAAACTTTACAAATTGCTACAAAAAAATTGCTTTTTGATGGTGAAAGTAGTTACCAGAGCCGATTTCTATCTGCACAGGAGGAGCCCAGACCAGGTGCGATCTTCAGGTGATGTGTGGTTAGAGGTCCAGAATAATTGGACTTGGGCACCCAGACGCAATTCAGTCCCACTTTTCAGCTCATGCATTCCATCCTTTTTATATTGCTACAAACCACTGACTGGGCAATTACCCCGTCCGTCCATCACGCCTGGAGACTGCACTGCTATCAGTGCCTGGAGACTGCACTGCTGTCAGTCACGCCTGGAGACTGCACTGCTGTCAGTGCCTGGAGACTGCACTGCTGTCAGTGCCTGGAGACTGCACTGCTGTCAGTCACGCCTGGAGACTGCACTGCTGTCAGTGCCTGGAGACTGCACTGCTGTCAGTGCCTGGAGACTGCACTGCTGTCAGTGCCTGGAGACTGCACTGCTGTCAGTCACGCCTGGAGACTGCGCTGCTGTCAGTCACGCCTGGAGACTGCACTGCTGTCAGTGCCTGGAGACTGCACTGCTGTCAGTGCCTGGAGACTGCACTGCTGTCAGTCACGCCTGGAGACTGCGCTGCTGTCAGTCACGCCTGGAGACTGCACTGCTGTCAGTGCCTGGAGACTGCACTGCTGTCAGTCACGCCTGGAGACTGCACTGCTGTCAGTGCCTGGAGACTGCGCTGCTGTCAGTCACGCCTGGAGACTGCACTGCTGTCAGTCACGCCTGGAGACTGCACTGCTGTCAGTCACGCCTGGAGACTGCGCTGCTGTCAGTCACGCCTGGAGACTGCACTGCTGTCAGTGCCTGGAGACTGCACTGCTGTCAGTGCCTGGAGACTGCACTGCTGTCAGTCACGCCTGGGATCAAGTTATACACATCATTTGTATTATGTAACTACTCTCTACTCACTGCATTTTACTGGAGAAATAATTATACTTTTATCAGGAAACTTTGCTGTAGTTTCAGTTGTGAGTTCAGTTTTCTATAGTTCATTGAGACTGTGTTTGTTATAAAATAGACTGTGTTTGTTGTAAGTCCTGCCCTACCTCCAACTCATTGGTTGAAGCAGTGGTGTCAATATTCAGTCCGTTTCTATATTTCCATTGCAGGAATTTATAATTAAAGGTGACGATGTAAACTTCTTGTATTGTAATTATGCCCTCCCACCAGTTGTGGTGCTGTAAGGCCTCCACTTGCAGAGGGGCAGTGTTACAGGTTTATATAGAGTTCCCATTCTGAGTCTGGACACAGAAATCTGTGACGGGGTATGGGTGACAAGATGGGGGGGGGGGGGGGGGGAAGAGGGGGCAGAGAAAATATATTTTATACAGCAATGTAGATACAGATTTTGTAAAAACAAAAAACATTTGGATTGTCTCCAAGTTTCCAATAATTGCTTTCTACATCGACTCCCATTTTGTTAAGTGATTTTGGATGCTTTATAAATATATTTCATTAACAGAATTTATTTATGTAATAAAGTAACACTAGGTCACAGCAAAACTTTATTTCATAAAAATGGTTATTGGTTAATACTAACTAACTTTTATATATAATCTAATATTTCTTCAGAAATTTATTGGTGACCTCAGGCAATTTTCCTTCATTGTTCCAAGTTTTTAACCTTTATCCGAGATAATTACCCATCCCGCACTTCAGTAATGCTCAAGGCTCATTTAGAAAAGATTAACCACAGAACCGTCCTGTTTTCTGAGGGAGACACTGGCTCTTGTAGGAAAAATGGATCAGGATTCAGGTTTGTATCTGGGGCTTTTATTGATGTGATGCCTAACTTGGCTCAAGATGTCTTTCGGAAACCATCTGAATGAAAAGAATTCTGTACGACCCATCCTCCAGCGGGAATTCACTTGGCGTGGCTCAACGATATCCAGGACTGAAAAAGCCACAGTCTTATGTACAGTTACTTTGTACCCGCGCCTCTACATATTTCTCATCGTTAAGGCTAAAGCCTCCTCTTTAGTACCTTAGCTTATCAGAATCAAAGTATTACTTCATGCAGTATGACCCATCACTACTTCTCATTAATGTTAGAATCGCCAAAAACAAAAACATCACCAGTCCAAATAACTCTCCATAAGGTTCTTCACTTCGACATTAATCTGAAAGTTCACACTTGGCTTCTGCACCTTGTGGAGCCCTTCCCATACTTTGCTACTCCAACAGTGAACAACCAATGGAATGTCTCTAAAGTAGGGTTCTCCATCTGATTGAGCACCATGCTGATCAATATCTTTTTACAGCCAATAGTTCAATGATTAGCTACAAAATGTTAAATCGAAATTACTGGAGAAGTTAACCCTATAATGTTGCAACTTTTCACATCCTCCCTCTTGCAGCACATGGCAAAGGGCCATCACGACCAGCCCTCCCTCCCGTGAGGCGTTGGTGCAGTTGTTGCTTCAATTGCAAAGTGCTGCAGTACAGCGGGACCTGGGGGTACTTGTGCATGAAATACAAAAGGATAGTATGCAGATACAGCAAGTGATCAGGAAGGCCAATGGAATCTTGGTCTTTATTGCAAAGGGAATGGAGTTAAAAAACCAGGGAAGTCTTGCTACAGCTATATAAGGTATTGGCGAGACCACACCTGGAATACTGCATGCAGTTTTGGTTTCCATATTCACGGGGATGAGGGGGTTGACTTATGAGGAAAGGTTGAGTAGGTTGGGCCTCTACTCATTGGAATTCAGAAGAATGAGAGGTGATCTTATCGAAAAGTATAAGATTATGAGGGGGCTTGACAAGGTGGATGCAGAGAGGATGTTTCCACGGGTAGGGGAAACTAGAACTAGGAGGCATAATCTTAGATTCAGGAGCCGTCCATTTAAAACTGAGACAAGGAGAAATTTCTTCTCTCAGAGGGTTGTGAATCTGTGGAATGCGCTGCCTGAGAGCTGTGGAAGCTGGGACATGGAATAAATTTAAGACAAAAATAGACAGTTTCTTAACTGATAAGTGAATTAAAGGGTTATGGGGAGCGGGCAGGGAAGTGGAGCTGAATCCATGATTGGATCAGCCATGATTGTATTAAATGGCGGAGCAGGCTCGAGGGGTCTAGCGAGAAGGAGGACCTGAAGGAAATCCTTATTAGTCAGGAAATTGTGTTAGGGAAATTGATGGGACTGAAGGCCGATAAATCCTTAGGGCCTGTTAGTCTGCATCCCAGAGTACTTAAGTGGCCCTAGAAATGGTGGTCATTTTCCAACATTCTATAGACTCTGGATCAGTTCCTACGGATTGGAGGGTAGCTAATGTAACCCCACTTTTTAAAAAAGGGAGAGAAAACGGGGAATTATAGACCGGTTAGCCTGACATCGGTAGTGGGAAAAATGTTGGAATCAATTATTAAAGATGTAATAGCAGCATATTTGGAAAACAGTGATGAAAGGGAAATCATGCTGACAAATCTTCTTGAGTTTTTTGAGGATGTAACTAGTAGAGTGGACAAAGGAGAACCAGTGGATGTGGTATATTTGGACTTTCAAAAGGCTTTTGACAAGGTCCCACACAAGAGATTGTTGTGCAATATTAAAGCACATGGCATTGGGGGTAATGTATTGACATGGATAGAGAACTGGTTGGCAGACAGGAAGCAAAGAGTAGGAATAAACGGGTCCTTTTCAGAATGGCAGGCAGTGACTAGTGGGGTGCCGCAGGGTTCAGTGCTGGGACCCCAGCTATTTACAATATACATTAATGATTTGGACGAAGGGATTGAATATCTCCAAGTTTGCAGATGATACTAAGCTGGGTGGCAGTGTGAGCTGTGAGGAGGATGCTAAGAGACTGCAGGCTGACTTGGCCTACTGCTGCTCCTATTTCTTATGTTCTTAATTCTAAGGACTATGGCACCTGACCATCAGTCCCTGGACAATGGATATGATCCTTAACTTACGCATCTCCTTAAACTATGATTTCCCACCAGGAGTGACAAAAGGTGACCCTCCGTCCATATCTTACCCACTCATCCTCAGCTGCTCCTTCTCCTTCCGCCCCAGCTTTGGCCACTTGCTCATTTTTAGACTTTGCAGCAAATATATTGTCAGTCCAAGAGGCTCCCGTCTTTCCATCTCCTGCAAAGTTGCACTTCGTCACGGTCCCAGCATCCAGTTTGGCGAGCGTAACTGAAAACCAAAGGTGTCCATTACCATCGCTGCAGCTTGGTGCTCTTTGCTTACACTTTTAATTCTTCAAAATAGAGCCAGCTTGGGTTGTGGAAAGATCACTCACCCACTCTCGCACTCACCCACCCTCGCACTCACCCACCCGCCCGCCCTCGCACTCACTCACTCTCGCACTCACTCACTCTCGCACTCACTCACTCACCCACCCACCCGCCCAACCTCACACTCACCCGCCCGCCCTCGTACTCACTCACTCGCCCGTCCGCCCTCGCACTCACTCACTCGCCCGTCCGCCCTCGCACTCACTCACTCGCCCGTCCGCCCTCGCACTCACTCACTCGCCCGCCCTCGCACTCACTCACTCGCCCGTCCGCCCTCGCACTCACTCACCCGCCCGCCCGCCCTCGCACTCACTCGCCTGCCCTCGCACTCACTCACCCGCCCGCCCTCGCACTCATTCACTCACCCGCCCTCGCACTCACTCACCCGCCCTCGCACTCACTCACCCGCCCTTCCTCGCACTCATTCACCCTCCCTCGCACTCACTCACCCGCCCTCCCTCGCACTCACTCACCCGCCCTCCCTCGCACTCACTCACCCGCCCTCCCTCGCACTCACTCACCCGCCCTCCCTCGCACTCACTCACCCGCCCTCCCTCGCACTCACTCACCCGCCCTCCCTCGCACTCCCTCGCACTCACCCGCCCTCCCTCGCACTCACCCGCCCTCCCTCGCACTCACCCGCCCTCCCTCGCACTCACCCGCCCTCCCTCGCACTCACCCGCCCTCCCTCGCACTCACCCGCCCTCCCTCGCACTCACCCGCCCTCCCTCGCACTCACTCACTCACCCACTCTCGCACTCACTCACTCACTCACTCACTCACTCACTCACTCACCCGCCCACCCTCGCACTCACTCAATGAATTGAAATGGTAATGACAGAAGTTAGAAAAGATTAATCCGAATAGGGTGTGAATGGCGAGGTAATGACCAGCTGCCATTAGAGACAGAGTGGAGAAAAAAAGCTCACGTAAGCTCAAGGAACAGCACCTCATCTTTCATTTAGGCACTTTACAGCCTCTGGACTCAACATCTAGTTCAACATTTTCAGACCCGAACCTCTGGCCATGTTTGGCTCCCTTTCTCCCTCCCACCATCTTAGTTTTTTTTCTTTGTCACTCATGGCAGTTGGTCAGTACGCCGCCATTCACGCCCTATCCAGCTTAACCTTTTTCTAACCTTTGTCATTAGCATTTCAATTCGGCCCATCTTCCCTTTTGTCTCTCTAATCTCTCCTGCTTTCCACCCTATCACAGACCTTCCCTTTTGTTCTTCCCCTCCCCCTTTCAGTGTTTAAGAATCTGTTCTTTTCGAACATTCGGCAGTTCTGACGCAGGGTCACAGACCCGAAACGTTAACTCCGTTTCTCTCCACAGACGCTGCCTGACCCGCTGAGTATTTCCAGCATTCTCTGTTTTTATTCCAGATTCCAGCATCCGCAGTATTTTGCTTTTGTATTAGTTATTAATAGCAATGTGTCGCTATGAATGCTCAGCAAGAACCCATGAAGCAAATACATTACAGTCCTGAGGATGTGAAAGGTGCTGCAGAAATTCTAGATCTATCTTTCATAAGAAAGCCATCGAATGATTTACAGCCAGTCTAGGTCAAGCCCAGGACTCCAGCTGCATTCACCAAACGCTGCAACTTACGGATAAACGGGCTGTCCCCCTGGGTTTTGAGACGTAATCCATCTCCGACCTCCAGCTCAATTTTCTCCATCTCTTCCTCGGAGATCCAGAATGCCAGGCACTGATTGGGTGTGTACTTGTCTGAGATTCTCACCAGCTCTGGTTTGTCAATCAGCCTCTTCAGCTCTTCCAGAGACATCTTATCCGTTTGTCCCTTTGCTTCCACTTCTGTTACATAATGCAACAGACGAGAACACGAGATAAGAATGAGGAACAGGACCGGGAGCCCTTGCTTTGTCTCAACATTTAGCTGCAGGTGCGCGACCTGTACAGTCTACTTGCATCTCGTTTTGTGACCAAGCTCAAATCACAGGGAATGGTAGCATAATGGTAACGTCACTGGACCAGTAACCCAGAGGCCTGCACTAATGATCCCGAGACACGAGTTCAAAACCCACCTTGACAGCCGGGGAATTTAAATTCAGTTCATTAAATAAATCTGGAATAAAGAGAGTGTCCGTCATGGTGACCATGAAACCACCGGATTGTGGTTAAAAACCCACCTGGTTCACTAATCTCATTCAGGGAAGGAAGTCTGCCGTCCTTACTCAACCTGGCTTATAGGTGACTCCAAGCCCACAGCAACGTGGTTGACTCTGAAATGGCCGAGTGAGCCATTCAAGGCGGCGGCTCACCACCATCGTCTCAAGACCAATTAGAGACGGACAACAAGTGCTGGCCCTGCCCACACCCCATGTCTGGGCTTCCTGCTCACGAGGGTTTGCTGTGCTTCGACATGGCCCATCTCTGAAAGGGGAGCGGAACTGCCCCATCCACCCACCTCTTTCTTCACAAATGAATTTGGATGGGCTGAATGGCCTTCAATTATCCTGTGATCTCTGAAAGGTGAATGTAATCTCCCATCACCCCCCCACATCTCAAGTGGGATGATCCTCACTAACTTCTAAAACAAGGAAATTTCCTCCAATCCCATTCCCACAGGAGGTGGCCATTCAGCCCCTCGAGCCTGTTACGCAGGAACAGGAGGAGACCATTCAGCCCCTCTGGTCTGTTACACGGGAGCAGGAGGAGGCCCATTCAGCCCCTCGAGCCTGTTACACGGGAGCAGGAGGAGGCCCATTCAGCCCCTCGAGCCTGTGACATGGGAACAGGAGAAGGCCATTCAGCCCTTCGAGCCTGCCCGTCATTCCACGACACCATGGCTGACCTGTGACCTAACTCCATCTACTCACTGAAGGAAGACATCAAGTAGCCAGTGTTGACCTTCTTTGTATCACTGAAGTTTGGTTCTATTTCCACTCCATGACAATCAAACTTTCTTTTGTGGATTCTTCTTGGTTTAATATACAAAATGAAGTAGCGATCCTGAAAAGAACACAAGTAATTTAAGAATAGAAATTGTACACATTTTTGGGTACTAACACAACAAAAAGCTATGTAGACAAGGAGTGCTGCACTGTCGGAGGGGCAGTACTGAGGGAGCGCTGCACTGTCGGAGGGGCAGTACTGAAGGAGCGCCGCACTGTCGGAGGGGCAGTACTGACGGAGCGCCGCACTGTCGGAGGGGCAGTACTGAGGGAGTGCCGCACTGTCGGAGGGGCAGTACTGAGGGAGCACCGCACTGTCGGAGGGTTGTACAATTTATTACAACAGTGACGACACTTCAAAAGGGGTACGGTAGCACAGTGGTTATGTTACTGGACTAGTAGTAATTAAATAATTCTGGAATTGAAAAATAGTCTCAGTAATGGTGACCATGAAACTACTGTATTTATGGAAGTAAATCTGCCATCCTTCCCCGGTCCAGCCTGTGGTGGACTCCAGTCCCATAGCACTGTGCTGATCCTTACCCGCCCTCCAAAATGGCGGCTGACTGCCACTTGCTCAAGGGCAATTAAGGATGGGCAATGAATATAGGGATATATATAGCGCAAGACATATAATGGTGCAGTGCAGGTGGCGTGCCGTAACTGCAGCATGTGGAGTTTGTGGGGAGCATTGTGATCCCAGACAATCACGTTTGCAGTAAGTGCCTGCAGTTCGAGAAACTTCACCTGAGAGTTGCTGAACATAAGAAATAGGAGCAGGAGTCGTCAATTCGGCCCCTTGAGCCTGCTCTGTCATTCAATGAGATCATGGCTGATCTGATCTTGGCCTCAGCTCCTCTTCCCTGCCCACTCTCCATAACCCTTTATTCCCTTATCATTCAAAAATCCGTCCATCTCCACCTTAAATATATTCGATGACCCAGCCTCCACAGCTCTCTGGGGCAGAGAATTCCACAGATTTATGATCGTCTGAGAGAAGAAATTCCTCCTCATTACCGTTTTAAATGGGCGATCCCTTATTCTGAAACGATGGCCCCTAGTTCTAGATTCCCTCATGAGGGGAAACATCCTCTCTGCATCCACCTTGTCAAGCCCCTTCAGAATCTTAGACATTTCAATAAGATCCCCTCTCAGTCTTCTAAACTCCAATGAATAGAGGCCCAACCTGCTCAACCTTTCTTCATAAGACAACCCTTCATCTCAGGAATTAACCTCGTGAACCTTCTCTGAACTACCTCCTGAGCTGGAGTCTGAGGTGCATACATTATGGGGCATCAGGGAGGGAGAGAGTGACCTGGACACTTTGATCCAGGAGGCAGTCACAGGTAAGAGGACCCCAGGTGCAGTGCTGGAGGAGCCTTGGCCTTTGCCCTTATCCAACAGGTATGAGGTTTTCGCTGTCTGTGTGGATGAGGGAAAAGCCTGCAGGATGAATGAACAGGCGGACCATGGCACCATGGTGGGGAGAGTGAAAGGGAATGTAGTTGTGGTAGGGGACAGGATAGTCAGAGGGACAGATACTGTTCTCTGCAGCCGTGACCGGGAGTCCCGAAGGTTGTGTTGCCTGCCCGGTGCCAGGGTTAAAGACATCTCCTCACGGCTGGAGAAGAACTTGGAGTGGGCAGGGGAGGATCCAGTTGCCGTGGTCCAGGCAGGAATCAACGCCATAGGTAGGACTAGGAATGATGTTCTGTTGAGAGAGTTTGAGGAGTTGGGGTCCAAATCAAAAAGCAGAACCTCAAAAGGTAATAATCTCTGGATTGTTACTTAAGCCACGCATCAATTGGCATAGGGATAAGCAGATTAGAAGGTTAAATGTGTGGCTCAAAGAGGGGTGTGGGAGGCAGGGGTTACACTTCGCGGGGCACTGGCACCAGTTCTGGGCAAAGAGGGAGCTGTTTCGATGCGACGGACTCCACTTAAACTGGGCTGGAACAAGTGTCCTGGCGAATTGAACAACTAGGGCAGTAGACAGAGCTTTAAATAATCAAGGGGGGGGAGGGGAGGGGGAGGATTCAGGAAAGAGTAAATTTAAAAGCAGCAAGAAAAATGTCAAGGCTCTGGAGCAGAGTTTTGGGTAAAAATAAACAGAATGGGTCAGGAATGGGCAGAGAGAGTAACAAAGGTCATAGGGCATCACTAACTAAGGTGACATCAGGGAAAAATAGAAAAAGGTCAAACCTAAAGGCACTGTGTCTGAATTCCGTTGCGAATGCTTCGCGCATGGATGAAATAATAGCGCCGATAGAAATGAATATGTTTGATCTAATCGCCATTGCGGAGACGTGGTTGCAAAGTGACCAAGGTTGGGAACTAAATGTTCCAGGATAATTAACTTTTAGAAGAGAGGCAAATGGAAAAGGAGGAGTGGTAGCCCTGATAATAAAGGATGGGATAAAGACAGGAGAGAGAAAGGATCTTAACTCCGAAAATCAAGAAGTAGAATCAGTTTGGGTTGAGCTAAGAAACAGCAAGGGGCAGAAAACATTGGTGGGAGTTGTCTTTGGGCCCCCAAACAGTCGTTGTAATGTCGGGCAGAGTATAAATCAGGAAATTAGAGACGCATATAACAAGGGTAATACAGTAATCATAGGGGATGCATCGGTTGTCATCTTCCAAAATTCCATAGATTCCAGAACAGTTCCCGCTGATTGGAAGATAGCAAATGTAACCTCGCTATTTAAGAAAGGAGGGAGAGAGAAAATGGGGAACTACAGATCAGTGAGCCTAACATCAGTAGTAGGGAAAATGATAGAATCTATTATTAAGGACGTGCTAACTGGGCACTTAGAAAATAATAATAGGATTGGGCAGAGTCAACACAGATTTATGAAATGGAAATCATGTTTGACAAATCTGTTGGAGTTCTTTTGATATAACTAGCAGAATAGATAAGGGGGAACCAGTAGATGCGGTGTGTGATTTTCAGAAGGCATTCGATAAGGTGCCACACAAGAGGTTATTAAACAAAATTAGGGCTCATGGGATTGAGAATTGGTTAATTGATAGAAAACAGAGAGTAGAAATAAACAGGTCATTTTCAGGTTGACAGGCTGTAACTAGTTGGGTACCACAAGGATCAGTGCTTGGGCCCCAGCTATTCACAATCTGTATCAATGATTTGGATGAGGGGACTAAATGTCATATATCGAAGTTTGCTGATGATACAAAGCTAGGTGGGAATGTAAGTTGTGAGGAGGATGCAAAGAGGCTTCAAGGGAATATAGACAGGCTCAGTGAGTGGGCAAGGACATGGCAAATGGAATATAATGTGGATACATTTTAGTAGGAAAAATAGAAAAACAGATTATTTTTTTAAATGGTGTGAGATTGGGAAATGTCGGTGTTCAGAGGGACCTGGGTGTCCTTGTACACGAAGCACTGAAAGTTAATATGCAGGTACAACAAGCAATTAAGAAAGCAAATGGTATGTTGGCCTTTATTACAAGAGGATTTGAGTATAAGAGTAAAGACATCTTACTGCAATTACACAGGGCCCTGGTGAGACCACACCTGGAGTATTGTGCACAGTTTTGGTCTCCTTATCTAAGGAAGGATATACTTGCCATTGAGGGAGTGCAATGAAGGTTCTGCAGACTGATTCCTGGGATGGGGAGATTGTCCTTTGAGGAGAGATTGAGTAGACTAGGCTGATATTCTCTAGAGTTTAGAAGAATGAGAGGTGATCTCTTTGAAACATACACAATGCTTATAGGGCTCGACAGGGTAGATGCAGGGAGGATATTTCCCCCGGGCTGGGGAGTCTAGAACCAGGGGTCAGTCTCAGGATAAGGGGTCGGCTAATTAGGACAGAGATGCGGAGGAATTTCTTCACTCAGAGGGTGGTGAATCTTTGGAATTCTTTGCCCCAGAGGTCTGTGGAGGCTCAGTCGTTGAGTATATTCAAGACAGAGATTGATAGATTTTTGGATAGTAAGGGAAGCAAGGGATATGGGGACAGTGCAGGAAAGTGGAGTTGAGGTAGAAGATCAGCCATAATCTTACTGAATGGCAGAGCAAGCTCGAGAGGCCGAATGGCCAACTCCTGCTCCTAGTTCTTATGTTCACATGCTGGCCTTGCCAGTGGCACCCACATCCTGTGAATGAAAACGAATACTTCATTGGCTATAAAGCGCTTTGGGAGGTAACCTGGTCCCAAGTATTGCCCACATATCCTGGTCACAGACAGTGAAATAATCTCACAAAAGGACAGAAGTTTCACCAACCACAGGAATCTCCCACCTTCCTCAGCTTGAGACGCTGGGCCGTGAAATTTACCATTAGGAAGGTGATCTCTGAATCCTCTTCATTCAAAGGCAAAAGAAAGTGGGACTTGCATTGGAAAGGCAGCTTCCTGTTTGTAACCGGCACATTTAAAGGAATGATTCGGACAAGAATCAGAATCACAGAATGGTTACAGCACAGACCTCACCCCGCCCCAGTCCCCGCCCCTCCCTTTGGCCCCGCCCCCAGTCTCTGCCTCGCTCACCTGCCGGTTTCCGCTACCGTCGATCCGGTGCCGGGACACATCGACCAGCTCCCCTTCCAGCACTGCCCCGGGGCCGCTGCAAACATAAGAACATAAGAACATAAGAAATAGAAGCAGCAGTCGGCCATTTGGTCCCTCGAGCCTGCTCCGCCATTCAATAAGATTATGGCTGATCTGATCATGGACTCAGCTCCACTTCCCTGCCCGCTCCCCATAATCCTTTATTCCCTTAACGCTCAAAAATCTGTATTTCCGCCTTAAATATATTCAATGACCCAGCCTCCACAGCTCTCTGGGGCAGAGAATTCCACAGATTTACAACCCTGAGAGAGAAGAAATTCCTCCTCATCTCAGTTTTAAATGGGCGGCCCCTTATTCTGAGACTATGTCCCCTCGTTTTAGTTTCCCTATGAGTGGAAATATCCTCCCTGCATCCACCTTGTCGAGCCCCCTCATTAACTTCATTTTCAATAAGATCACCTCATTCTTCTGAATTCCAATGTGTATAGGCTCAACCTATCTTCATAAGTCAACCCCCTCATCTCCGGAATTAACCTAGTGAACCTTCTCTGAACAGCCTCCAATGCAAGTATATCCTTCCTTAAATACGGAGACCAAAACTGTACGCAGTACTCTAGGTGTGGCCTCACCAATACCCTGTACAGTTGCAGCAGGACTTCTCTGCTTTTATACTCTATCCCCCTTGCAATAAAGGGCAACATTCCATTTGCCTTCCTGATTACTTGCTGTACCTGCATACTCACTTTTTGTGTTTCGTGCACAAGGACCCCCAGGTCTCTCTCTACTGTAGCACTTTACAATTTTTCTCCATTTAAATTATAATTTGCTTTTCTATTTTTTCTGCCAAAGTGAATAACCTCACATTTTCACATATTATACTCCATCTGCCAATTTTTTGCCCACTCACTTAGCCTGTCTATATCCCTTTGCAGATTTTTTGTGTCCTCCTCACAATTTCCTTTCCCACCCCTCTTTGTATCATCAGCAAACTTGGTTACATTACACTTGGTCCTTTCATCCAAGTCATTAATATAGATTGTAAATAGTTGAGGCCCCAGCACCGATCCCTGCGGCACCCCACTGGTCATTGTTTGCCAACCGGAAAATTACCCATTTATCCCAACTCTCTGTTTTCTGTTAGTTAGCCAATCCTCTATCCATGCTAGTATATTACTCCCAACCCCATGAACTTTTATCTTGTGCAGTAACCTTTTATGTGGCACCTTATTGAATGCCTTTTGGAAATCCAAATACACATCCACTGGTTCCCCTTTATCCACCCTGCTCATTACATCCTCAAAGCACTCCAGCAAATTTTTCAAACATGATTTCCCTTTCATGCTGACTCTGCTTGATTGAATTATGCTTTTCCAAATGTCCTGCTACTGCTTCTTTAATAATGGACTCCAGCATTTTCCCAACGACAGATGTTAGTCTAACTGGTCTATAGTTTCCTGCTTTTTGTCTGCCTCCTTTTTTAAATAGGGGTGTTACATTTGCAGTTTTCCAATCTGCTGGGACCTCCCCAGAATCAAGGGAATTTTGGTAATTACAACCCACTATCTCTGCAGCCATCTCTTTTAAGACCCTAGGATGTAAACCATCAGGTCCAGGGGATTTGTCCGCCTTTAATCACCAATCTCATCCTCTAGGGGACCAATTTTTACTTTAGCCACTCTTTTCCTTTTTATGTACCTGTAGAAACTCTTACTATCTGTTTTTATATTTTGTGCTAGTTTACTTTCATAATCTATCTTCGCTCTCTATCATTTTTTAAGTGGTTCTTTGCTGGCTTTTAAAGGTTTCCCAATCCTCTGGCCTCCCACTAGTCTTGGCCACATTGTATGCCCTTGTTTTCAATTTGATACCATCCCTTATTCCTTCTCCCCCCGCGCCCACCTTCTCTCTCCGCCCCCCCCCCGGGCCCCACTTGTCCCTGTCTCCCCCCCCAGGGCACCACCTCTTCCAGCCCCACCCCCCGAGGGCCCCACCTTTCCCCTCCCCCCGGGGCCCCACCTGCTCTCCCCCCCGGGACCCAACTCTCCCCCCACCGAGGGCCCACCTCTCCCCCCGGGCCCCCACCTCTCCCACTCCCCCCGGGCCCCCACCTCTCCCTCTCCCTCCCCGCCCCCCGGGCCCCCACCTCTCCCTCTCCCCTCCCTCTCCCTCTTCCCCCCCCCCCCGGGCCCCCACCTCTCCCTCCCCCCCCAGGGGCCCCCACCTCTCCTCTCCCTTCCCCACCCCCCCGGGCCCCCACCTCTCCCTCCCCCCCCCGGGCCCCCACCTCTCCCTCTCCCCCCCCCCCCCCCGGGCCCCCACCTCTCCCTCTCCCCTCCCTCTCCCTCTTCCCCCCCCCCCCCCCGGGCCCCCACCTCTCTCTCCCCCCGCAGGGGCCCCCACCTCTCCCTCTCCCTTCCCCCACCCCCCGGGCCCCCACCTCTCCCTCTCCCTCCCCCTCCCCCCCGGGTCCCAACTCTCCCCACCGCCCCCCCCGGGTCCCATCTCCTCCTCCCCCTGGGGCCCCACCTCTCCTCCTCCCCCCGGGGCCCCACCTCTCTCCTCCCCGCCCCCGGGCCCCACCTTGCTCCTCCCCGCCCCCCGGGCCCCACCTCTCTCCTCCCCTCCGCCTCCCCACCTCACTCCTCCGCCCCCGGGGTCCCACCTCTCTCCTCCCCACCTCGCTCCTCTGCCCCCCGGGGCCCCACCTCTCTCCTCTCCCCCCCCACCCCCGGGGCCCCATCTCTCTCCTCTCCCCCCCCGGGGCCCCGCCTCTCTCCTCCTCCTCCTCCTCCCGGGGCCCCACCTCCCTCCTCCTCCTCCTCCTCCTCCCGGGGCCCCACCTCTCTCCTCCTCCTCCTCCTCCCGGGGCCCCACCTCCCCTCCTCCTCCTCCTCCTCCAGGGGCCCCACCTCTCTCCTCCCGGGGCCCCACCTCCCTCCTCCTCCTCCTCCTCCTCCTCCTCCTCCTCCCTCCCGGC